>NC_133929.1:2787805-3087805 GCF_964199755.1 Larus michahellis | reverse complement strand
CCCACCCTTGCCAGGGGCCAGGCAGCCTGTCCATGCTGTCCACCGGCCCCTTTCCCCCAGCTGCCTGGGAGGCTTTGGGGTGGGATGCTGGGCAGGATGGGGCCCTGGCCCCTCTGCCAGCACCCCACTCCTGACCCTGTGTGCCAGGGGGACACGGGGCACCATACTGGCTCAGCACCCAGCCCCCACACTGGGTGGGCAGGGGGCAACCCCAGCGCTGGCAATCTTCCCTGGGCACTGCCCCACGGGCATCACCCCTCTCCCAGCCCCCTGCATGCTTCTCCCCATGTCAGGGACAGGGTGCTCTTCCCACGCTTGTGAGGAAGCATGGGGACACCCACCAGCCCCACAGGTTCCCCCAACACACACATACACACACTGACACCTCTGCCCCCAGCCCAGCCCCGCTCATCCCATGGCCTGGGGGGGCCATGGGGGGCTCCCGGCTCATTGCACACCCCTTGGCAAGAGCTCGTGGAGGGGTGAGCCTTTGGGGAAGGGGGGGTCCTGTATCCAGGGCTTGAGCCCTGGGGGCCCTGTGGAGGACCAGCCCTGCTGCCCAGGGCAGCGCTGGAGTATGCCCAGGGCAGGGGTGCTATTGCATTTCAGTCTCTGTCAGGGACCCAGCCTGCCCCTGGGGGCTCCCCGCAGACCCCTGAGGCCAATCCCAGTGGAACAGGTGCCTTAGCAGTACCATGGTGGCCATGGCATAGGGCACCATGGCCACCAGAAGCCAAGAGAGTAAAGACAGACCACAGGGACATGCTGGGCTCCTGCACCTGCCCAGTGCTGTGGCTGCGGGGGAGTCCGAGGGGCAGCCAGACCCAGCCCTGCTCCACAGGGATCCCAGGCACTAGGACTGTGTCTCTGGCAGCTTCAGACTGGGCTCTGCCAGCACTGGCCCTGGGGCTTTCTGGTGGCGGCCTTGGTTGTGGTAGAAGAGGCTCTTAGCCTTGCAGTTGAGGTTCTGGTAGTGGGGCAGGCTGGGTGCCAGCTGGTAGCAGACAGAGGCAAAGCTGAAGGCACCTAGCAGCAGCTGGGGCAGGGTGGCACCTCATCCTGCTCCAGCACGGTGCTGGAGCCATGCCTGGGCAGCATGGCTGCATGCTCCATCTGCTCCAGTCTGCCATGCAAGGGATGCTGAGCTCGGAGAAGCCATGCTCCAGCCCGCTGCCCCAAGCCAGGGGTTTGTTCACCACCACGTGGTTGTTGTTGAATAGTAGCCCGTTGGGGGCTTGTGATTCTGGATGCCAGGTTTGGGTGCCCAAGGCTGCCATGTGGATGAAGTTGCTGTTGGGGGTGGCAGGGGAAGATGCAGCAGCTTGGGGCTGTCAGGACCACAGTCCATCTGCTCCTCTGCACCAGGTCTGGGGGGTGAGGCTTGTCCCCAAGCCAGAGGGAGGAGGAGGACAGGGGGCTGGGGGTTAGCAGTGGGACAGGGGGACCCTATGTCCAGCACCAGGCCCCCTCGGCAGGGCAGCTCAGGGGAGGCAGGCAGCAAGTAGCACTTGCAGGGGCCGGCAGCAGGGGTTAAGAAGTCACACTACACCTCCATCGAAGGCTTGGGTGTCATGGGGGTGCTGAGTTGAAGCGGGGCTGGGGGGTGGAAGGTCAAAGGTGAGCGAGATGACCGACTTGCTTGGTGTGTCTTCCCTCCGTTCAGGTCCTTGTGCTGGGAGAAGGGGTTGATGCGGGGCAGTGTCTCCTTGGTCCTGGCCCCACTGTAAGGCTCCAGTGGCCAGAGCAGAGCAGGCAATTTTGGGGGGGAACACGTCAGACTGGCTGCAGGACTAGCGCTGGTCCAGATGCAGGTGTTGCATCCCCAGCTTGTGCAGGGGCAACTGCTCAGTGCGGTCGGCTGCCCTCCCGGCTACCCCTGGGCACAGGCACAGGAGCTGATCACCAGTGCAGCTACTGGAACAGGGTGCCACGGGGTGCTGGGCACCCAATAACCCAGAGGTGCACCCCAGGGGGGAAAACAGCAATCAGCTCCATCCTGCAGACCTCGTGCAACCCCTGTCTCCTTCCCTGATGGCTGCTGAGGTAGGATGGGACACCCCACAGCCCCCCTCCTTGCACACCCCTATTGCCTGTCCTTGGGGTGCCCACATACCATTGAGTGTGGCCGACGTCCCAGGCATGGGCAGGCTCTCCCCGCTGCCAAAGAGGGTGGCCCCAGTGCCCTCAGTGCCTGGCTGGTGCTGCAGGACACCCTCCAGCCACTGCGTGATTTCCAGGAACGAGGGGCGGGAGGTGGGCTCCATCTGCGGGTAGGAAGGGTTCCCTGTGAGGTCTGCAGTCCTCCCAGCACCCCAGGGAGCCCTGCCCAGCAAAGGCAGCTCCCTGCCTCTCCCCCTGCACAGGCAAGGTTGCCTGACCAGTTGCCCTGGCAGCAGAGATGGGAGGCTCACACTGCAGCAGTGGAAAGCGAGCTGGAGGAAGGCTGCTGGGCAGTCAATTCCCACCATGGTGCCAAAAGTGGTGACGTCCAGGCCAAAATCCTGCACCAGGGAAAGGAGGAAGAGTGAGGCCAGGTCCCCCAGGGCACCACATAGCCCAGGGGACCCAGGGTGGCTTGGCCTCCCCCACCTGCTGCACTGACTGCATGTCACCCAGGGCTGCAGACCTGGCAGCACCCTAAGTTGGGTCAAGGCTGGGGGATGCTGGGACACAGATCCCTCCTGCTCTCTTTCTGAATCCAACCATCCCCTTCTCCCACCCGGGCTGACTCTGGGCGAAGACAAATCATCAGAGAGCATCCCTCCTCAGGCAGCAGCACCTGCTGCCAGGAGACATTTGGGACACAGCACGCCTGTCCCGAGACATGAGGCAGCTCCTGCACATGGGGCTCTGCCCCGTGCAGGAGGATGGTCCCCCTAGTTTGGTGAAGCAGCCCCAGCCGCGGTGCTGCTGCCTGCTGCCCTCCCTCCCCATTCCCATCCCAGGGAGTCACCTCGGTGCGGGGCAGGTAGTCGGGGTCAGCGGGGATGCGAGCAATGGTCTCACACAGGATGATGCCGTATGCGAACACATCGGCCTGCAGAGAGCAGGGAGTCACTGGGGGGGAGCCCTGCAGCCCCGAGGTGATGTGCCCACCCTTCTGTAAACTCACAGCGCCCCTCCTCCCAGCAGAGCCACACCAGGGGCCCTGCCACCTTGCTCCTGAGGGATGTCCAGTTTCTTTCCTCTGTGTGCCCCACCGCCCTCAGGGCTGCAAATCCTGCAAACCGCCAGCAGCACAAGCCTGGGTAAAGCCCTGCACGCAGCAGACACAGTGCATCACCTTCTCATTGTAGATCTCCCCTCGCAGCACCTCCGGTGCCATCCAGTATGGGGAGCCCACCACGGCCAGTGGCTCCTCGCTGCCCTCGCTGGGGAAAATGGCAGGATGTCAGGGGCTGCCTGCAAGCCCCTGCCCCTGTCCCACCTCCCATCCTCCCGCTGGGGCAGCCCGAATTGCCATCTCCATCCCCCTTCCTGGGCTAACCCTCCTCCATGCACCCCATGAACTCATGTTTCCCCACCCACACCATCCCCTTCTGCATACCCTCCTAGCCAGCCCCAAATGCGTCCATCTGTCCCACCGCGGGGGAGCACCCCCACTGTCCCCCATCCCTGCCCTTCTAGTTTACCCCAAATGTCCATCCCTCCCCAGCTCCTGCTCTAAGTGGGCTGTAAACCCCTCACTCCAAGGACGGGGATGGACGGGTGGACACTGACCACACACCTGTAGGCAGGGATCTTCTCTGCCAAGCCGAAGTCACCCACCACAGCCACGTAGCTGTTGGCTTCACAGCGCACCAAGCAGTTCTGGGGGCACAGGAGGACTCCTGTCACACCATCACACCAGCCCTGCCTCACCAGCCACTGCTCCTGGGATGCCCCAGCACAGTACAGCCTCCTGCTCCCCAGTCAGCTGTGCCCGGGCAGCAACATGGGTACAGGACAACAAGGGCAGCAGAATGCCCCATACCTTGGAGGTGAGGTCACGGTGGAAGATGCCCTTGGAGTGCAGGTAGTGCAGGCCACGGGCGATATCGAGGGCCAGCTTGACACGCATGGACCAGGAGAGGGGCGCAGGGCTGTCCAGTAGCTGCTCCAGGTTACCACTGTTGATGTACTGATAGGAAGAGCCGGGTCATTGCATCACTGCACCACCCCCCCCTCACATAAAGCTGGATCCTCATCTCTCACCCCAATGCATCCTCCAACCACCCAATGGCACAGCCCCCCAGCAGACCTTGCCCTGCACATGTGCCACTGACCAAGAAAGTGTCCCCATAGCCATTGCCATCCCCTCCCCAGGCCCTGCCCACAGGAACCCCAAGACTTGTGGCTGTTGCCCCACTCTCACCTCTGTCAGTGCGTGCAGCTGTCCCTGGTGCACACACACCCCCATGAACCTGTGAGGCAGAGGGGACCTGAGGATGGCTGCAGCGGGGACCAGCCCCAGGAGCTTGCCCAGCCCCAGTAGCAGCTCTGACTGGGGATGGCAGTGGGGGAGCAGGCCCTACCTGAGGATGTTAGGGTGCGAAAGGCGGTTCATCAGCTGTACCTCCCGCAGCATGTTGCTCCGGTTGCTGCTCAGCTTGTTCATCTTCAGCACCATGATCTGGCCAGACTGGCGGTGCTGCACCTGGAGGGGGTGCAGGGGTGGTTGAGCCCCACGTGTCTCCACAGCGTCCCCCAGATGCCAGTCTGCACCCAGCACCCACCCCCAGCCCTAGAGGTTGGAGCTAAGCATCCCACACCCGAGACATGGGGCACCTCAGGGACTGCTAGGGTTAGGGAAGGCTCTCCTAGCACAGCAGCACCCAAGGACCCCCAATGCCCAATGATGCACAATCCTATCCTTCCCAGGGCATCCTGCTTGTCACGGTGTCCCCCCCACACACACACTGTCCAGCCCTCCCGGAGAAGCAATGGCAGCTCCTGCAAGCTGTGACCCCAACCCCGCTGTAAGGACAGGCAGGTGCAGGATTGGGGCGCACCAGGGAGAGCTTTTTCAGGTCAGTACCACCCAGCCAGACCCCACCAGCATGGGGTGGAGGATAGAGGGGGCACATCACCCCCAAACCAGGCCCAGAGGTAGCCAACAATGCCCTGGTGCATGACCCCAGCCCTGTGAGGCACAATGCTTGGATGTGGCTGTATATTTAGCCGTCCCCAGCCCAACAATGTCATGTGAGCTGGGGACCTGGCCCCCCCGCCAGGAACAGCAGCTGGGAGCGCAGCCAAGCATGGACACCCCTGTCCTCTGGCAGCCCCTGGCATGCGCAGGGCGAGGGACGGACACAGGATCCCCTGCCCCAGCACCGTGCCAAGGGCCTGAGCCGGCGCTGGGTGTCCCCTCCTGAGCGAGTGCTGGTGGTGGGATGAGACCCCCCTGAAGCAGCAGCTGAGGGGGAAGACACCCTGGTGGGTCCCAGCTGCCCCCCAGCACACACCGAGCCGCGCACAGAGGCACAGGCATTCCTCCACGCTGCTGTCAGCTCCCTGCTCTTCTCCTTTTTAGTTGATGCTGGTTGAAGCTGCTGTGCTGGTGCCAGCCCCTGGCCTGCCCCACAGCCCCATGCCCCAAGGATTGCCTCCCCAGGGAAAATACAGGGGCTGGCTGGAGGCAGGGTCCCCAGTGCCCCTCATCCTGCTCTCAGCTTGGCCCCTGTCCCCATCACGGAGGGGGGAGACTGATGTGCTGGGCCCTCCAGGAAGCAAGAGGCAATAGCCTGGCCAACCCCTTTGTGCCACCACCAGCTCACTGAATTCATGGAGAGGCTCTGAACAATTCAGCAGCCACCTGCCCACAGGCACCCTGCTCCAGTTACACCTATGTCACCTCCTGGCCAGCTGCAGACAGCCAGGACTCCCAGCCTGCATCTTCCTTGATGAGCACTGGACAAAGCGCCTGGGCTCAGAGAGAACCTGTCCCAGGGTTGGACTTAACCCACTACACGAGCAGTCCTTGTTGCAGGGAGCACACTCCTCCAGCCCTGTACGCACCCAGGGCACCCCATCTAATGGCGCCCCAGGTCCTCCCCATGCCTACCACCTAGCTCACCCCACCCCATCACTTGCAGCGCCTGGCACTGCTGTCAGTTCCATCCCAGTGCCTGGGGGCTCCCTGCCCACACCTGCACCAGTGGGCAAGGCAAGGGGCACCCCCACAGCATCTCCACCATCCCTGCTTTCCCTCGGCCCCATCCCTGCACATGGAGGCAGCACCAGTCACAGAAATGGGGCTCCCAGCCTGGCCCAGCTGTGCATGCTTTAAGGAGGGAACCTGCCTGGCCAAAGCAGGGTGGGCAGGGTCTCCCTTGGCCCCTCCATCTCCCTGCAGAGCCCCAGCCCAGGCCAGAACCTGCCCAGGAGCACCCCACTGATGGCCCCACAGAAGAAGCCAGCAGGACCCCCCAACCCCGTGAAGCCCCCGGTGCTGAGTGCTGCCCGACAAAGCCCAGCACTCCCAAACCAGCTCACCCAGTGGCAGTGCTGCCTTTCCATGCTGCACAGGGCTGGCAGGACTGGCTTGGTTGGTTTGGCTGGCAATAGCAGCTGCCAGGCACCAGAACTGTCTAAGGACATCTAATGCCTTAATCCTGGAGAAGAAGCAGCCTGGGGGAGGGAAAGTCTGATGAAAGCCCTTTCCCTGGGACCCCAGGAGCTCCCAGCCGGCACAGCGGTGCCCTGGCACCCTGCTCCAGGACTCCATCCCCAGGGGCAGGGAGGGCTCCAGGGGCTCCCAGGACAGCCCCAGCCCCACACACATGGGGCATGATCTCCTCAAGGGCTTCCAGCGCCCTGAGCTCGTTTGTGAGGCCCCGTCCTATGGTCTCCCCTGCATGCTCTGTGGCTCAAGGCCAGTCCCTGCCCAGGCCAGCAGGGAAGGGGTTACACTTCCCCTAGGCTCCCTTTGGCCTCTCACATGCACTGGCCAGTTTACTCAGTCAGGCCAGGTGCTAGCACCAGCCCAGCAATCCAGCCATTCTCCTGCAGAGGAGGGAGCAAGCCATGACCCCAAGCAGGACACAGCCCCATGCTAAGGGGGTTTCTTTCCCCACCACCATACAGGGAAGGGAACGGCAGCAGAGCCTCCCCAGGCAGGACTGCCTTTCCCCTCACCTCTCCACACTCTGGCATGGTGCCCAGGAATCCCAGTGCATTCCCCAGAGCTGAGTTCACCCCGGAGCTGAGTTTGCTGAGTTCGGCCTGGCAGCTGTGCCTGGATGCAGTTGAGGGGGGGACAGGACGGACACAAGCCGCCAGCCCCCACCCAGGAGCCAGGTGAGCCCTCGCCCCTCACTGATGCCCCCCAGCACCCTGCACGGCCCCTACGTTGGGCGCCTCGTGAGGGTATCGCTGTCAAGCCAGGGTGCCGCAGCATGTTGGTCCCCATCCCATCTGTTGCCAGCATGTGGGGCTAGCTGCAGCCCCAGCCTGGGCACAAGGGATCTGAGCTCTTTTAACAGCGGAAATAAGAGTCTTATTTAAAGAGCATGCTAATCAGAGCGAGCAGATGGCCTGCTCCTTCCCTGCAGTCTGCACTCCTGTCTAGACACAGGGCAAAGCCCCTGCCCACCCTCCCGGGGGGGTCTCAGCAGCCAGCCCCCCCTGCACCCCACACCCAGGCCAGGCTCACATATTGCCCCACTCACCACACATACTCTAGCCCCAGCTTGGTGCAGGCAAGGCATAGTCACACAGAGACATCATCTTGCACCCCTCACCCCTGGGGAGCCCAGTGGGGAAAGACAGGAGGGCAGGTAAGGGAGCTAGCAACGCCACTGGTAATCCCATAGCTGCCCATGACAGCTGCATCTGAGCCTGCAGGAATCCCAGTAGTGCAACAGGTCTTTTACTAGGCTGGACTGGAAAACCTGCTTATCACACAGAAAAAGCAGAATCAGTCAAGACAGACTTCCTCCAGGGAAGCAAAAGGAGCAGGGCACGCAGCACCTGCTCCTAACAAACACTTGAGCATCAGCAGTCCTCACCTCCCGCGCTCTCACACAGCGGGAGCCAGGGCAGTGCTGGTGCTGCACCATGGTGTCAGGGCATCACCAGCCCTCACCAGCAAGCCTGGAGCACACCCTGTGACAGCGCAGGAGAGGTGCCAGTGGGTCCTGGGCTAGTCAGCACAATGTGTTTCCAGCACCCAGGACTCCCAAGTGGTGACAGCAGAACCAGGGCTGCTCCCGGCCTCATTGTGGCTGGCTCACCTTGGCAAATTCACTTCCTCCCTACCTGCCTTAGTTTCCCCATTCGTGCTGTCTGTGTCATGCCACTCCACCCTCCTTTGTAAAACAAGGCAAGGTCCACTGATGACGGGCAGCAGATAAGAGGGAGGGAGTTGTGTCATTAGTTGCACTGATAAATTGGGAGTAAATGCAAAATCTCAAAGATTGGTAAGGAAGTGAGCAGAGACGGGCAGGCAGCAGCACAGGGAGCTGCTAATCCCACCCTAGCACCATAGAAATGGGGCGCTGGACTGAGCACACTGAAGCCCTGGGAAGCAGCATCTCTGGGAGGATGTCTGACAGCAGGGCATAAGGGGCAGAGCTGGATAAGTGAAGACCTGTGGATACAGCCCCTGGGAGAGTGAAACCAGGATACTGCCTGCAGCCCCCATGTCTGCTGCAGACTGCACACAGGAAAGTAAGAAAGAGATTTGGGGAAGAGATGAAACAGCAGTTTAAGGGCTAGAGAAAACGTCTGGCACAAAGATACCTGGCTCAATCTTCTCAGTCTATCGGAGATGGAGAGGCAGCTCGCTGCAATATCCGTGTACCTGAGAAAATGGGTGGGCCTGGCACCTCTGAAATCACGCAAAGAAAGACAATGGGAACCAGCTGCTCCAGAGGGAAACTACCCAGCTCTACAGCACAGAGGGGGATTGGCAGGGAACAGCCCCTATGGAAAAGGGCACCTTTCCATCACTGGTGTCTCCTGTCCACTCTGGACAGCCTTCCCAAGAGAAGTGCTTGGCTGGAGTGGGCTAAGGCTCAACCCAGGAGTGAGCTTGGGACACCAGGGATCAGATGCTGAGCCCTTTGGCTTTAATGCTGGGAACACAGTCAGATGCCTGTGCTGGTACCCCAGCACCCTGCCTGGCCCTGCCTTGGCTGTGCACCAGAGCTGAGCTACCTGAGTCCAGGTCCCCTCTGCATCCCCCATGCCTGCTAAGGCTGGAATGAGGCAGGACCCAGCAGCCACATGGAGGAGGGAGACATGAGTGCCCATGGCCATGGAAAGTACAGCAGGAATGAGGCGGGAGGCAAATGGGTCCTGCACTGCCCTGCCAAGCTACATCCTCCTCGCAAGCTCAGGCAGCCAACCTCCTGCTCAGATCCTGGGCCTGCTCCACCATCCTGCTGAGATCTTGGACTTAACCCACTGCATGAGCACAAAGCCCCATCTGGCCCCCTCCTGCCCCTGCCTCCTCTCTGGAACCCACCGCACAAGCACAAAGCCCTATCTGGCTCCTTCCTGCCCCTGCTTCCTCTCTGGCATGCACACAAATTGGCTCCTGCCACCTAATCCTGCTCCCACCCCCCCAAGTTCTGCCACTCCCCCAAATCCTACATGCAAATGGCCCCACAAGAACATGAACAATGGGTGGGAGAAGGAGCATTTTGCAGCTCCTGCAGGGTCTGGGGAAGCAGAATCAGCAAGGCAAGCAGAGACCGTGGCCTGACCAAGACATGGGAACATCCATTATTAAAGAACTGTATCCACACCTGACATTATTAAATTCCTCCCTCTGCTCTGAGGTGCTGCTGTGTGCTCCATGCCAGAGATCAATAGCGGCCAGTGGACCTGGCCAGCAGAAAGGCCACAGCTCCACAGGGGTAGGAGGGAGCATGGAGGAGAGGGACTCCTCTGCATGCCTGCCATGGCCCCTCGCAGGATGCTTCTTCCATGGCTGCAGAGGAGCCGGGTCTTGGGGTCTCCTTACTGAGTGGGGAATGGCACCAGGGCTGGGAAGGGACTCCAGGTTCCTGCTAGGATGTGGCCACTCAGACATGTTGTACATGGGAGCACGGTCCCACACAGAGGACACAGCACAGTGCTGCCCAGGACCTCAGCAACTGTGATGGGAGGTGGTGAGGGTCCTGCTGAGCCCAAAGCTGCTCTTTGAGGTGGGCAAAGCCACTAGAAGCATGACTTAAGAGCAATACTTGCGGCTTGTGGCACCTTGAGTGATGCCAAGGATGAAAACAACACACCTTCCCTCGGACAGGGAGAGGCAGCTGTGGCATCGTGCCCTGGCAGTAGTGCATGGGCTGGCAGGGTACCGTCACCACACACCTCTGCTGCACTGTCGGGACCCTAAGCTCCCCGCCAGCACCCATGCACCCCTAACCAGGGTGTGGGCCACACATGGGCCTTCCTGCTCTGGCAGTCCCAGAGAGGACAGGGGACAAAGGCACCTCCAGGGTCCCAGCTGGGGGCCAGACCCCGTGCATCACACCTCTCTCCCAGACCTGGTCACCTTTGGGAGGTTCCTGTGAGGTGCTCCACGCATCTACTGGAGCAGGCCCAGCAATGCTGGAAACCACCTCGGACTGGCTGCAAACACTGCCTGCATCCCCTGCCACAGGCACACCCTGGGCCTGGCGGGGATGGGGCTCCAGGCTTTTGACAGGGGTTCCCGGGGCTGGGATACCTGCCACCCCACCGGCGCCCCAGTCCCCCATGCCGCAGCGCTTCAGTGCGCTCAGCCTTCCCGGGCTGTAAACGTAGCCGGCGCTCCCCTCCACAGAGGAATGGAGGAACACACCCGGCGGGGACGGGGCTCCCCGGCACCTCAGGTCCCCGCCGTACAGCACCGTCTCGCCCCCGACCTCGCCCAGCTACCAGGGCTGGGGGCCCAGACCCCCCCCCCCGCACCCCACCGAGGGCCTGGCCGCGGTCCCCGGGGGATGCCCAAACCTGGCAGGATGCCTCAGGGACCGCCATCCCCGCTCCTGCTCTGCACACCTTGAAGACCTCGGAGAAGAAGCCGGCCCCGATCTTCTCGCAGTAGAAGTCGTCAATGCGCGCCAGGGTGGAGTCAGCGCTGCGCAGCGCCCGGTACGAGGAGGGCCGCAGCCACCCGCAGCCCGGCCAGGGCCCCGCCGCCTCCCCCTCGCCCTCCCCGGGCCGCCGCGGCATCTTCTCCCACTCCATGTCGGTCCCGCTGAGCACACCCAGCAACATTCACATCCCCACCCGGGCGCGGCGCGGCCGGGCAGCCCCGTGCCCAGGGCGCCACCGCTCCCCTTCCCCCCTGGCCGTTGTTAGCGGTAGAGGCGGCGGCGCGGGGAGGGCGGCTCGGCGGGGCGCACGGCGCTCTTCGCACGGCAGCGGAGCGGCAGAACCCCGACTCCCTCCGCCGTACAGCGCTGCACCTCCGCCGCTCCGAGCGCTGGCACCGGCGGGGCGGAGCCGGGGCGGTGACAGCCCTTAACTCCTTGGGACCCGCCTCCGCCGAGCCCTGCCGGAGTCCCCCCGCACCGGCGGGCAGCAGAGACCCTGCACACCCTGATGTCCGCATGCACCAGCTCCGGCCCCTGTGGAGGGTCCGTGGGTGCCGAGCTGCCAACTCTGTGCACACCTGCATAGGCTATGGGGCCCCGAGCTCCCCGTGCACGACTTGGGCAGATCCCATGGACACCTAGAATCATAGAATAGAATCATAGAATCGTTGAGGTTGGAAGGGACCTTTAAGATCATCAAGTCCAACCTTTAGCCTACCCTGACAAGAGCCACTTCTAAACCATGTCCCTCAGTGCCCCATCTACCCTTTTTTTAAACACCTCCAGAGATGGTGAATCCACCACCTCCCTGGGCAGCCTATTCCAATGTTTAATAACCCTTTCAGTGAAAAAATGTCTCCTAATATCTAATCTAAACCTCCCCTGACGTAACTTGAACCCATTTCCCCTCGTCCTATCACTTGTCACCAGGGAGAAGAGGTCAGCCCCCATCTCTCTACAACCTCCTTTCAGGTAGTTGTAGAGGGTGATAAGGTCTCCCCTCAGCCTCCTCTTCTCCAGGCTAAACAACCCCAGCTCCCTCAGTCGTTCTTCATAAGGTTTGTCCTCCAGGCCCCTCACCAGCTTTGTAGCCCTTCTCTGGACACGCTCCAACACCTCAATGTCCCTCTTGTACAGAGGGGCCCAAAACTGAACGCAGTACTCGAGGTGGGGCCTCACCAGTGCCGAGTACAGGGGGATGATCACTTCCCTAGTCTGGCTCACCACACTATTCCTGATACAGGAATGACCTGATACAGGAATGACCTCCCCTACTCTGGGCCATGCCCGGATGCACCTTGTAGATGCAGGACTCTCTCCCCATAGCACCCAGTCCCTGAGCAGATGGGCCAAAGGCGTGGGGATCTGATCTCCCCATATATTCAGCCCCACTCCATATGTGGTCATGGGTCCAATTCCCCCATACAATCAGCTGCTGCCAGGATGGGCCCCATTGGTACAGGCTCGGATCTCTCCTCACAGCCATCACCAGGCTGGATGGATGTTGTGGATGTGGGGCCCCGCAACTGCTTTGCTCCAGCTGTTTCCCTGTACGGTATGGCTGGCTCCACATGCTCTGCACTGCTCTAGCTGATTTCCCTGCTGGGAAAAGCAGCCACACGGAGTGTGTCCTGACATGGCATTTTTTGGCCAGTGTTCAGCTCCAGGTGCCACCAAATACAGTGTAGACACCAGGGACCAGGAGCCCTGGTTTTTTTTACTTGTCCCAGGAGGGGAGAATAACCCTGTGGGCTAGAGCAGGGAAACTGAGCCTGTTTTCTTTATAGTAGAAGCAGTCCCCTGCCTCCCCTAGAAATGCCTGGTATTTCTGCTCTTCCAGGTCCACAGAAGAGAGCAGGTCTGTGCAGGGCAAGTTTCCTGCATGTGGGGAGGCAGAGCCTGGGGACAGGGCTCTGCCAGTCTCTGTCTTGAAGGGTCTGAGCTGTCCCTTTCCTTGCCAGTGCTGCTCCAGCCCGGTGCCTCTGCCTGCCAGGGTGACTGATGGCATGTGCCAGGGAGGCTGCTGCAGTCGTGGGGAACCACGCTCTGCAGCAGGCCACATTCCTGCTGACAATGGCCTGACAGAATGACAGGAGAAGCTTCATGGGCCTCCTGTGATGGGCAAGAGAGGGGAGACCAGTGTCTGCGTGTGGGGATGGGAGGTTGCAGGCTCTGCCTTTCTACCATGATGGCCAGCTGCAGCTGCTCAGATGGCAGTGGGTGCCTTCCCTGACTGCCCGGGCTCAGCCCTGGTACCCAAGATCTGAGCACCCTGCTGCACCCACATCCCGGTGATCTCCAGCTCCTCAGTGGTGTAGGAAGCTGCTCAGAGGAGCAAAGCCAGCTCAGCTGGGACCAGAAGGAGAACAAACATTCCTTCTCCCTTTCCCTTGAATGCATGTGAGCAGCAGCCCCCTGAGGGTCAAGGCACCTCATCAGAGATGGGGAGTCATGGTGAGGCATCTTGCAGAGAGAAGCTCAGGACCACTGCATGTTCAGGGCTCCTGCTGCTTGCAAGTGACTGAGTTTACATCCAATTAAGTTGTAACGGATAAATTAAAGCCCTGGAGACAGCCCTGACTATGGAAATTGCTGCTGCTGCAGGATTTACGGTCCCTTCTCTCATCAGTGCTGGTAACTCTACTGTGCTATTTCCACCCTGCTCTGTTCCTGCCTGGCACAGCAGCGTTGAGCTGAGACACGGCTAAAGGTCCCTGGTGCCCCAAATCCCTCCCGTGGCGTGGGCAGGTACACTCTGGGCAGCTGGGTGCAAAGCCAGGCTGGGCTGAGCCTGCAGCAAACCCCGAATTAAGCTCTTCAAGCCCTGGTGAAGAACAGGAAGAAGAGAGGCCAGTGCTGGAGAGGTGCAGGGGCTGGGGTGTCCTGTAAGGATCAGGGCACACCATGGCCATGGGGTGGCCAGGCTGCATGCAGGGCAGCAAGGGGCACAGGGGAGCTTCCACACAGAAAGCCTGGTGCTTCCTTCATCCCCACCTCTATTCCACACCAGCACCTGTGGCACTGGGTCATTGCAGCACAGCTCTGGTTGGGATCAGCCAACAGTAACCCACCCTGACCAAAGGCTTACCATGCTCAGAGTCCCAGAGCCAGACCTGGAGCAGTCCCCTCTTCTGAACCCATGTGCAAGAGCCCATCTGTACCTGAGGTTTCTTCTCTGCAAACACTCAGGAACATTAATGGCTACTGCTGAAGGGGATCCAGGGATGGCTGCAGGGAGTGAGTGTGTGAAGCTGTGCCAGAACAGGCAGAAAGCTTTGTTGCAAGATGGTTTTCCAGCCTGCAATGGCTGTGCAGACCCAGAGGTGAGCAGGACAGGGGAGCGTTGACTGACTCAAAAGATTCCCTTTGGTGCTCTCTCCCAGAATGTGAGTACAGCCTCTTGGTCCCAGGTGTCCTCTTGCCTCCTGTCCCCTGACCACCTCTGCTCTTTTCCCACATTACCACACATCACTCAGTAGATCCTTCCACCTGTCCCTGTCCTGCATGTTCCCCAGCTCCCTGCTTATGAGGTCTCTGACAAACCTCTCCCTCTTCTGCCCCATGGGAAACAGGAGATGGGGGCACAGCAGGGTCTGTTGCAACCTGCTAGGAGGCCTGGTCAGTACAAGGAGCCCAGAGTATGTGGAAGAAGGTCCCAGCCCCAGTGGTTCATGTGCAGCCTGCTTATGCTCAACAGCATGCAGTACAGGTGATGCAGCAGGACTACATTTCTCAGTGTGCTGTGTGTTGCTGAGCTCAGAGAGTGCAAGGCTGTGCATGCTCAGTGCCCAGCATCATGGCTGCAAGCTGCAGCAGCCCTTGTCCAGCTGTGAGCAGGGACTGGTAAGGTCCCAGCTGTGCAGGCACGTTGCTGCCTCCCCCTCGTTCCCTCCCTGGCACTCCAGCTGCAAGGCCAATGCAGGGCTGTCTGTAGCGGGAGGGCTGCAAATATTTGTTGTGTCATTAATTTTCTATGAGCAGGATCATCACAGCACCTTGTAGCATTTGCTCACTGCCTCCTGTTGTTACCAAAGACAGGCCTCTGCTTTGTTTATAACCATATGCTAACTAAAATGTTGTTTGTTTCCTACTAACCTTCTTATTGTGTGAGGAAATGCTTAGTCACTGAGCTGATGTTACAGATAGTGATAATGAGGAGACAGACAGAAGTAGCTCATCACCAAGGATGGGATAACAAGAAGTAGTTAATCACTTTGAGGTTCTTTTACGCATCAAGTATGTACGCCTGTACCAATTAGGACAGAGCTGTGGCTACTTCAAGGAACACCCTTATCATCCTCAAGAAGTTGGCAAACTTACAGCAAACTTCTACTGTCCTGAGATGACTCAATACCTTAAAAGGGTAATGTGAGGAAGGGTCTCCTTACCCAAATGACCACCGAGACACTCACGCTTGCACAGAAGTGTTTTGCCGACACAGCAAAATTTAATCTGCATGTGCAAAAAGGCTATTGGGTCATCCTAATGAATATGTAAGCCTAGGTGGAGTTATGTATTAGGTAGGCGGAATTATGAGAATCTTTTGTGTATAAATACTGGGTGAATATCCCTGGTGAGGTGTGCTAGATTTGTGGGTTTTCCCCCTAGCACCCGACGTTGAATAAAGCAATATCTCCTCTCTAAACTACTTTTGGTTTCGAGAGCTTTTATTTCAGTTAACCACTTAGCTCCTGTCAATGCTTCTCAGCTGTGGAGGCAGCATCCACATCCCATCCATATTTCTTAGCGGTGGGCAGTGATTTCAGCTCCCTGCTCTGCTTCTCCTCAAACAAGCCCTGGTGCCCCTGCCAGGGTGCACAACAGGGTGGCAGGGGACTGAGCAGCCAATGCCTGAGCCCAGATGAGTGCATCCCTGCTGGAAGCCTTGTGGGCTGTGATTTTAAAAACATTGACAACACTGATAAAAAACCCCCAACCACCACCTTTGAAAAGGAGGGACAGGCAGCTCTGGCCATGCCTGCACCACCTGTGACCCACAGTGACGTGACATGCAGCCATGTGAGCACAACTACATGCTCGCAATGAACCAGCACTGCAGGGAGCTTCACTGGTCACCAGGAGCCAGTCACCTCATGCCAAACAGGAAGGGGAAATGCTACCACCTCCATCTCCTGAATGGCTTATCTCCCAATACCTGCCATGCTCCCATTCTTCAAGGCTGCCCAGCAGGCAACAGGGCTGCTCCTTGCCCTCTTGACCTGGTCTTAGGGCTCTCAGCAGCTCCACACTCATACCAGGAGGCTGTTCCAGCCTTGCTCCATCTCCTGCCTGTTTTCAGGCTATTAGTAATAATCCCCAGACACAGTGCAGTGTCCCTGAAGTGCTTGTGGTTCCGCCAGATGTGAGCCAGGAGCAGAGACACCAAGAAGCTGGTCTAGCTGCAGTGGTGGGCCAAGCGGGACCACATCAGAGTGCTGCCCAGGACTGTCCTCGGCTGAGCTGGTGGGAGCAGCCCTGTGACTCATGCTGCCAGCTGCAGGAGAGCAGGGCAGGGAACAGTGCTCAGTGGGTCTTGGCCTATGGCTTTGGGGAAGAGCCTTCACCTGTGGTTCATCGCTGCCCTTTGATCTGCACGGCTTGGCATCGCTGCAGGGAAGAACTCAGAAGCAGCACAGCAATGTGGAGGGAAAGACTGGTGAGGACATGCATAGCTCAGCACAGTGCCTGCCAGAGACCCTACAGAACAAACCAACATCCTCAGCCTTGCCCTGGCTTCCTTACTCATCCCAGAGATGACAAAAGGAAAACCTTCTGGAGGAAAGCAATGCATCAAGCTGAAGAACCATTCCCCTGTGAGCTCTGAGCTTCTGTTCTGGAAGGGTGCATCCCACCCTGGCTACAGCAGCATGGGTGAGAGAGATGCTCCCAGCCCCTTCTACTCTCCTGCCCCCAAGTAGAGACTGTGGAGCCCTGCTAATTTTCCCGGATGCTTGAGCAAGAGGTAGGTGCTGCAAGGGACTCTCCACCCTCTAGCCAGTGGTCACTCAGGCTACATTTGTCTGAGTAACTCCTCAGCCTGAGCATGGCCTTGTAATCACCTACACTGCTTGGTTGGTTCCCTGACATGGTTTTGGCCTGTGCCAAATAGGACAGGTTCAAAGGAGGTCACAGGCCAGGGCCATTCCCAAGAGGAAACATGGACATGGCCACCTCCAGGCAGAGAGGAGAGTCGAGACGAGTGCCTGACCTCCTGTAGCTGCTGCTTTCCCCTTTGGCTTCCCCTGTCTGTGCTGGGACATAGAGAAGCAGGGTGAGGATGCTAGGCTCTGGATGTCCATCAGAGCCTTTCGCCTGGGAGTCACTGATGCCAAGGCCACAAGGGGACAGTCATGTTCTGTGCAGGTGTCAAAGGGGCAGGAAAACGGAGCATCAACTCTCTGTGCACCAGCAAGATTGGGAACTCCCTGTGACTGGGGGCACTTCCCAGCCCCTTCCCTTGTCCCCATGCCCTGGCCAGACCCTGGCCAGGCAGGTCAGTGTGGGGAGGGAAGGCAGCTGCACTGTGTTCAGCATGAAAGTCGCTGTCGTGCCGCTGCTTGCAGCCGATTCAATCACAGCTTTTTATTGCTTCTCCTGGCTGTTGAAAATCTCATTAGGTTTAGTGAGCTCCATGAGCAGCACTGCGAGCCTTTCTCATCTCCTGCCTTCTCCCATGAGTCAAGGCACCCTGTCCTCCAAGGAAATACTTCATGGGGCCTGGGCTGAAAAACCTTCCCACACTCTGGTGTATATGAACGGGTCTGGCCCAGACAAGGTGTGCCAGGGTCTGCTATGAAGACACATGGTGTAAGGGCAAGGAAAGGAGGTGTGTTGTTATATGTGGGACATCTCTACAACACAACAGGACAATGGAGCAGGGCTGTCCACACACAGTAGCATTGTACCCCACGGTGGGTAAAAAATTGGAAAAGAGACTGAGTCCTACTCAGCTACATTAGTGGCAAACATGTGAGGCCGATGCTCCCAGGCCAGCAGCAGCAGAAGCAAATGCTACTTGATCCAGGGCAAGTGGTGGCAGTGCTGCCTTAACCTGGGGTCTCTGCAGGCTTCAGCAAAAGGCAGAGCTGAGATGAATGGGGCAGGGATTTGATCCTGCTGTGCCCTGCACGCTGGAGCCCTGTTCCCAGGCAGCACCTGCATGCCACCACAACACATTAATAACTTTGATTACTGTGGCCTAATTTCTATCCACCTGTGCCACGGGTGGCTGGTCACCCCACCCTGCTGAGCCCTTGTTCTGCAGTGACTCATTGTGCCAGCACTGGACAAACTGGTCTCCTGGGGTACTTACAGCCAGGAGAGACCTGGTGCTGTAAGCTGTGGGTGAGCCAAGTGTGTCACTGCCATTCCTGCACCTGAGACGTAAGTCACACCATGATGTATGGCAAGTCCTTTCACAGAATCATAGAATCATAGGGTTGGAAGGGACCTCTGGAGATCATCTAGTCCAACCCCCTGCCAGAGCAGGGTCACCTAGAGCAGGTGGCACAGGAACGCATCCAGGTGGGTTTTGAATGTCTCCAGAGATGGAGACTCCACCACCTCTCTGGGCAGCCTGTGCCAGGGCTCTGCCACCCTCAAAGTAAAGAAGTGCCTCCTCATGTCTGGATGGAACTTCCTATGCTCAAGTTTGTGCCCGTTACCCCTTGTCCTGTCACTGGGCACCACTGAGAAGAGCCTGGCCCCATCCTCCTGACACCCACCCTTTCAGTATTTATGAGCGTTGATAAGGTCCCCCCTCAGCTGTCTTTTTTCCAGACTGAAGAGACCCAAGTCCCTCAGCCTTTCTTCATAAGAGAGGTGTTCCAGTCCCCTCAGCATCTTGGTAGCCCTTTGCTGTCCCCTCTCCAGCAGTTCCCTGTCCCTCTTGAACCGGGGAGCCCAGAACTGGACACGATACCCCAGATGTGGCCTCACCAAGGCAGAGCAGAGGGGGAGGATGACCTCCCTCCACCTGCTGGCCACACTCTTCTTGATGCACCCCAGGATGCCATTGGCCTTCTTGGCCACGAGGGCACATTGCTGGCTCATGGTCATCCTGTTGTCCCCCAGGACTCCCAGGTCTCTTTCCACCGAGCTGCTCTCCTGAGCAGGTCAGCCCCCAACCTGTCCTGGTGCAGGGGGTTATTCCTCCCCAGGTGCAGCACCCTACGCTTGCCCTTGTTGAATTTCATAAGGCTTCTCTCGGCCCAACTGTCACGTCCCACTCTCAGGAAAGAGGGGGGGTAAGTGACTTCAGATTCATAAATTCCCAACGGTGCGGACTAAGGTGAGATAAATCTCAAGGTCCATATAGAAACATTTATTAACTTCCCAAAATGGTTAGCATAGATCTTAACAAGTCCACGATAATTGGTTAGGTATATATCAAATTATGGCAAGTGGTGAGGTATGCATTGTGTTACTTAACAACAGGTATAGGACAACTTATGGCAAGTGGTACTTAAGGTCGTACTTAAGGTCACTACTTAACAAATCTAAGAGAAAAGAGAAACTGAGGGAAAGAGAAAGGAAAAGACAGAGAAAAAGACAGAGATAAAAAGATCACAGGTCCTGGTTCCAGCATCTTTTTTCAGGGAATCTTCCCAGGCATAATCTTATTCTTTCTTGGAAAAATCTTCGGAGGTACGGTCTTCTTTCTTCGGAAAAATCTTCCGAGGCATGGTCTTCTTTCTTGGGAAGAATCTTCCCAGGCACTACCTTCTTCTTCTGTTTCTTCTTTGTTCCCCCCCTCATTTTCCCCTTTTCTGTTTGCTGAATTAGCACGGTCCACCCCCCTTGCCGAGGACAGCCTCGTCTCAGGTTTCTCCCTTCTCCCCAGGTGACGTGTAGCATGATTTGGGTGGAGAGACGAGTGCCATAGTCATACATGTTTAGCATGATCTCTATAATCTTCATTAGCATATGCAGGGTGTGCGCTTTCATATGCATTTCGCAGATAATGAAGCAAAGGTCACTCATCGGACGCAACGGCCTTGAGAACTGAGAACTAGCGAGCTCACCACACGAGTGGCAGAACTATCCTGTCTTCACAAGACAGTTCTCCCACGCTTTCAGGCGCCAGAAGTGTTAGCCTTATCAGTTCTTTGAAGGCCAGGCCTGCATTATTTATTTCCTTGCGAGTGTTTGAGGCATTCCATTGAAGGCTTGGAGGGCCTTCTGCCCCTCCTCAGGGAAGTTACAGTCCATCTCTTACACCAACTCTCCAGCCTGTCTAGGTCTCTCTGTATGGTGGCACAGCCTTCTGTGGGAGCTTCCCATGAGCCTTCTTTCTCATGGGACATTCAGGAGCATCCGTATGGATGCCCTGTAGCCTGGACTCGCACAAAGAAGGACCATCACAGGCCAGCCAGAGACTTGACTTCCCCCATGGCCGGGGTGAAGCAGCATCCACCCTCCCTCCCCATTGCCTCCCACCTGGGAACCTGCCTCCCCATCCGGCTTGTCTCATGGCCCTGGGTACGTGAGATTTCAACTGGCCAAAGGGGAATGGGCCAGGCTAAGTGGGGATTCCCCACAGGAGGTTGTTGCATGAGGTAGGACCTTCCCTTTGCCCCCAAGTCAGCTGTGGCACTGCTGTAGATCTGCTCAGGATCTTCCCCTTGCCTTGATCCTGGGCTGGAAATGCATGTGACTTTATGCATGTATTTATACAACAAAGGGCAGCTGCTCCCTGGGCTCTGGGCACTGTGCCATCCCCACCACTCACACTGACTTACCAGGACACAGTGCCCTTCTCCCCCCTTCTCCTCCACCTGCCCAGCCTTTGTGGGGAACAGCATCACACCACAACAAGCCTTGGTCAGAGGCTGAAGGCTAGGGGAGCCAGCAGGGCTTGTGGGGCCAGCATATGGGATTGGGTGGAGCATTTGAACAGGAGCAATGCAGAGGCTTGTGCAATGAAGGAGCGGCAGGGCAAAGGATTTGTTTAGGAGATAGAGAGCTGCTCCACTCAGGCAGTGAGAGAGACCACAGGCACAATATGCCACCCCTGCCAGAGGGTAGAAAGAGTGATGTTGGTATGAAACATGGGAGCAGAAAGAACAGGTCAGAAGTATTGGTCTTGGTGCAGAGAGCCTTCCCTGAAAGTGGCACCTTCAGGCAGCAGGGTTTGGGGGGAAGCTAGTCTGGCCTGAGATGTCACTCCAAATCTTACAATTCCCACCTCCTGGGCTTAGCCAGGTTCCCTGTCCAACAACCAGGGTGGGATGTGCTGAAGATGGCCCTGGGGATGGGAGCAGGAACGGCTGGACCAGATGTTGAACTGCTTGGAGGTCAGAGCTGGAAACCCCATTTCTGAGCACATCTTCCTCAAACCAAAATGCAACATCCCGCATCCCTCCAGCCTTACTCCACCCTGCTCCCAGCTGTGACCTGCTTATGTCCAATTTTGTGTGCTAAAAATATCTTTCTGGGCAGTCAGCAAGTGCACAGACAGATGGAAGAGGGTTGCAGTCTGAGAGCGAAGGGGAGTGAGGGTGTATTTGGGAGACGTGTGGGCTGCAGCACAAGGTCAGACAGGCCTGGGCAGGCTGGGAACGGGGCCGTAGGCTGGCTGGTACTGCAGAGGGACACGCGTCAAGGTGGCAGTGCCAGGGCAGAGAGTCTTGCTTGGCTTGGGTTCATGCTTCTGAGGAGAGGGGCATGGCGGGGGGGCATGCACAGATGGACTCAGAAAGGTGGGGAGATGCTCACTATATAAAGCAAGCAGCAGGTCCTGCTCCCTCCCCTGGAAAGAGGTTGCTGTAGCAGTCAGAGCAAAGGGGAAGGAGGGATGGTTATCCAACCCCCAGGGCCTGCCACAGCTCTGCCCAGCACCCAGGATTGACCCCTGTACCCTGCTGGGGTCTTCACCCTCACACCTCCGCTCTCAGCTCACCTGTCCTGGGGGAGGCCAGGCCACGGGTAGAGTTTGCGGCTCCATAAGCTACCTTGGGAGCAGAGATGGCAGCCTTGGATGGCCAGTGCCACAAGAGGGAGTCCCTGCCCCGGCTGCTGCCACCAACCGGGTGACAGCAAAGATGCCCTAATGCCACCCCTCTCCCAGGCCAGCACAGCTCCCTGCAGACCTCCTAGATGTTTTGCTGGGCCCAAGGAAGACTGTGATTACCCGTCATGCCCAAGCTGTCACCCTGGAGGGATCCCTCTTCACCCCAGCTCTATTGGGGCTCCCTTTACCCTCCTTCTGCCCATAGGTCTGGGGTTCTCCCCCCAGCTCTGGGGGAGATGTGCTGTAGGGGACTGGGATGTCTGGGTTTTATCATCACCTCGGGAAGGGACTGGGGGGGTTCCTAAGGTCAGGGTGGCATGGTGCACTGGCATTTGTCCCCCTGACGGTGCTGCAAGATCCCTGCGTGGTAGAAGGTGCAGGGCTGGTGGGGTTGGGAAGGTTGCTAGACGGGTGAGGAAGACCCCACAGCAGGGCTTGGGGCTGGGCTCTGGCCGGGATCCAGCGGGCATTTTCCAGCTCTCCCTGCCAGAAGAGCCTCTGGGCTCCGGCAGCACAGGCTGCAGCCCTGACTGAGGCAGACACTGCATCTTGGAGATGAAGCAGCAACATGTGGGGAGCCAGCCCCCCAGATCACACGGGGTCACATGCTGGTGCTGTGCAGGAAGAAGATCCCTGCCCAGCCATCCCAGGGCTGGGTCTGACCGGGTTATCCTCCCCAGGCCTGATCTTGACACACACCCCCCACGCACACCTGTGGGATGACATCCCAACCTGGCCTCAGCCCACCCCTATCCCTATGGCTGTGTCTGATGATCTGTAGGTACGCCCCACACTGAGGCCCCTCAAAGACAGGTATGGGATAGGGACAGGGGTAAGCCCCAAATATATTTCTGTTATTTGTGAGGTCTGACACAGGAATAGACTTTACTGTAGGGGAACATGGTAGATATGTTAGCAATGCTTTCCACGAAGCCTGATCCTCAAAAGCTACTCCTTTCCTTGTGGTTTTGTGGATGGTTTTGAGCCCTCAGTGTTCTTCCCTATCAGAAATAAAACTGATTGTAAATTGCAGGTGGTTTGGGGTTTTCTCTCTTCAGTCCAACGGTCTGAGTCCTGTTATTTCATTGATGATCAAATTGGACCTTCAGGAAACAGTCCATCAATCATGTTTAGGATGATTAAATCAACTACCTTGAGGCCTCAGCCTGACTGAGAGGAAGGTATGTAGCTTGCTGTCTTTATTATGGGCAAAATGTACACATCTGCTGTATGCTATAGCAGGAAATCTGTATTAGAAAGCATTTAAGATGTGTTGAGATGACTCTATGAGACTTAGTCCTGCTGCAAGGACTAGAGCAGTGTATGCAGAGTACGCACAGCCCACACATGATGTACTCTTGGAAGCCTAGAGAATGGTCTCACAGAGCTAGAGCTCATCACCTCCCATAGATCATGCCATGTCGAGTTTGTATTCATGAGTCCTTGCACCTTTGCTGGCTTCACAGGGACAAAAAAAGTGCCTGGTTTCCAAAGCCCAGGAAACTGCCAAGGAAACAGGGAGGACGTGACAGTGCTGCTGCTCCTCTTGCTGCAAGTTTGCTAGAAGGCTTTACCCCATTAAGCTCACAAAAGCTGTATGGAAGACAGCTGGACTTGGTGTACTGATGTTCCTGAATAGATCTTAGGAGAGACCTAGCTTCCAGAAACCCATCAGTGTTGCTCCTCTACTGGGGTAATACAGATAGATACACCAAGCACTGTCCTGTAGTGCTGAGCATAGTGGTTCCTGGGAAGGGATCTGCCATGGAGCTCTGGGCCAACTGGCCCCAGTCAGGTGGCGAAGAACATCCTGGGTGACAGCACCCATTCCCAGAACACCGATTGTGTTGGACTGTAGAGCAATCACTCTCCTCTGTCCAGAGAAGCAGAGAGAGAGAGGACGTATAAACCACAGAGTTGAAAGAACGTCTGCCCAGGAGAGCTGCAACAGCACAGGGAGCCAGGACTCATGGAAGCTTGAGGCCACGCAACAGTGTGTGAGCTGGAAAGGAGCTCAGAGAAGAGCTTGGTGGTGGTCTCTTCAGGGACAGGAGACTGGAGGAGTGTGAGCGAGCCAGCCTTGGGGTTATGGACCAAAATGAGGAGTACCCAGGGAATTCCCTCCCATACACAAAGACCCTGCCTGACCTAGCCAGGGACAGGAAGGTCTTCTCCATCCAGCTCCAAGAAGACCCTCTTACCCCCAGTACTTTGTACACTGTCCACCTCGAGGTGCTTCACATCCTAGAAGCCACTGAGAAAGTGGAGCTCAGAGCAGGGTAGAAGGAAAGGTTTGGAGGAGAAACCAAATGAGCCAAATCTGGCTGGTTCAGGAGCTTGTCAGATCTGGAAGGTGGGGTTCAACAGCAGGATTGTTGCAGCTGGGTCAGTTCAAGGTAGTAAGTAGCGAGATTTCAAGGCAAAAGGGATGCATGATGAGAACACCCTGGGGTGGGCTCGGGCAGCTGAACCAGGGGTGTTTTACTCAATATCTACCACTGGATCTGGAGGGAGAGAGGAGTGAGGAAGACCTGAGAAGGTTTTGGAGGTGTTTGTGGGAGCAGGGCTATGGGGGCCTGAGGCAGTGTCATGGTCAGTCTGACTTGGGTGCCTGGGAAGGTTATGGAACAGATCATCTTGAGTACCATCACGCGGCACATGCAAGACAGCAGGGTGATCAGGCCCAGTCAACATGGGTTCATGAAAGGCAGGTCCTGCTTGACTAACCTGATCTCCTTCTATTGCAAGGTGACCCGCTTGGTGGATGAGGGAAAGGCTGTGGATGTTGTTTACCTGGGGGGACATGTTTGTCCTACATTGTGCTTTCCCTGAAGAAGGAGAACTCGGGACCTTGTGCTCAGGTACTTGTGCTGACGAGGACCAGTCTGTTTAGGTCATGAAGTCTCCAGTCAAACCAATGATGCTTTAAATAGTCACTGCCTTTCCTGAGACGTGACTTCCTTTGTGTTTTTGTCTCTCTCTAGGTATCTGAATTCCCCCATGAGAAGTGTCCTCCCAGCCTCTCATGCGCGCCCCTACCTGTCCATGGGTAGCACCAGCTTAACTGATGTCCTGAAGAGCGTTCCTCACCATGGATAGTTCACCCAAACTGGCTGGCGAGACACTGATTGTCCATCACATTCCCTTGGTGCATTGCCAGCTCCCTGATAGACAGTGCTGCTCTGTGAGCAAAAGGACCGACTCCTTCTGCCAGCCAGAGCTAGGCCTTACACAGACCTCTGCCCTTCTGGGCAGAAACCTTTCACAAACTGACTCCTTGGTGTACAGCAGCTTTCTCCAGGCCTCCGAAACCTCAGCAGAGGCCTCAGACAGCAAAGGTGGCAAAGCGAGGGACTTGATTGTCCGTAGTATCAGTAAGCAACATAACCCTTTCCTGCTGAATGAGGGTGAAGACCTCAGCATCTTTGGGGATGACTTGGGTCAAAAATCTTTCCACCTTCACAACTCCCTTGTGGCTGGAAAACCTCCCTTTCATCTGCATGAGTTGGCCTTGCCCCCTTTCCACCTCCATGACTCCAATCACATTGTGAAATCCTGGAACATGGCCAGCCAGTCCGGTGTGGTAGACGGGCAAGAGGACAAAATCAGCAGTGATGACGTCCAGAAGAGGAACAATGCAAACCAGTGCCACCAGGCCTCAGAATGCATGGAGCTGGATGAATGCAGCTGCCATTGTGGCAGCTTCTCCTTCGATGGTGGCAACCAGGAGTGGAACCAGAACACGGGTGAATCGCCGGGGAATCAGGATGCCCTGCACAGACAGACATGCAGCTGTTCCAGGTCAGAGCTCCAGCATTGTCACTGCTACAGTTCATCAAGTCAGTCCGAAGTGATTGACCAAAAGATGGGCTACATAAGTGACTCTTCCTGCAACAGCTCCGATGGAGTGCTGGTGAACTTCAGTGCTCTCTACAACAAAGTGAACGGCCATTCTCAATCTAACCTGAATTCAGCCAACCTGTCCTTTGACTCTTCCTTCTGCAGCCACTCAGACACAGGAGCTTTTTACTTGGATTTGCATTCATCGCCCACAGAATCCAAAATGTCTTGTGGGTCACATCACCCGGAGAGTTCGGGGAAGGTGTGTGGGTGTCAACACTCCTCCTCACCTGTCCTTGATGCTAACTGTAACTCCTGCCACCTCCACTGTGAGCCTTGTACTTTGGAGAGCTCAGATCTCACTGCCTGCTTCCGAAGCCAAGCACGGCTTGTTGTGGCTACTCAGAATTATTATAAGTTAGTCACGTGTGACTTGTCTTCCCAGTCATCCCCCAGCCCAGCAGGATCTTCCATAACTAGCTGCTCGGAAGACCATACCAAAGGTAGCCCAGCCCAGCCCACTGAATACTATCTGTTTAGAAGACCTGACCTGAGACAAGAAGAAAGTAATGTGGAGTGCAGTGAAGAGGAGGCAAAGGGAGAAGCCACCCAGAACATGATTAAGGGTCAGGTCTATGTGAATGTGTCACCACCTAACCTCAACACAAGCTGTCAGCGCTCCAGGAGCTATGATCAGAACCTGGATAGGAGTCCTAGCAGCAGGCTGGGCTCTTTGGAGCGCATGGTGAGCTGTCCAGTCAAGCTGAGTGAAAGTCCAGCAATACCCATCCAGAATTCCCCCCCAAAGCGAGTGACATCTTTTGCTGAACTGGCTAAAGGCAGGAAAAAGAACGGCACCCCCCTGCCACTCCAGTCCAGTGGCGATTCCTCCTTGGAGTTCTCACCTATCCCCGAGAATCAGCGAGATTGCCCAACCTTCCTTGAAGAAAGAGCTCGCCGCAGCCAGGGTCTTCCACCCATGCCCTTTGTCCACAGCCTGAAACAGAGCTGCGAGGGCTTCTGTTTGAATCACGCTTTTGGGGACAGCCAGGCTTTGTGTCCCACCAAAGACTCAGGCTCCAGTGAGATCGTCCCCAGTGGGCATGGGGAAGGTGAGCAAGCCTCTCTCTCCCTGCTGATGGAGGCAGATGCCAGCTTCTCAGGTAGCTCTGCCAGTGGCCACGGACAAAGAGACGTTAGAGCCCAAGCAGATGGTAAGGAGCCCAACTAGGCAGAATGGAGAAGTAAAAATAAAGTCTGCTTTTTGGGACATGAGGGGAGCAGCAGAGGAACCTGCATGGTGATGGGAGACCAGTGCCTGTGCAGTTTTGTTTCCTGGTCTGCCACTCCTTGGGACAAAGCCCTGCTGTGCTTATTTCAGACCCAGATCAGTGCAAGTGTCCTGTCCTTGTATTTCTAAAGCCTTTTGAGGTTTTGTGCAAACCTCTCATATTGTATAAGGGAGGTCATGGCATTAGCACTTAGGGTCTGTGCAGCTTGGAGAATTGTCTCCCTTCCAGGGCGTTGTACTCCCCCAGTCCATGAGAGCCACCTGCCTTTAGCTCCCAAGACAGAGATTTGAAGATGCTCAGCAGAGCCATGTTCCCAGCAGACGAAGGGAAGGGAACCGTTGAGGAGTTTTTAGCCTTTCGTCTTTGGAGCCACATGGGGCAGAGGTGGGGAGGGAAGAGGCATAGCCAGCAGTCTCCTCTCAGTGCAGGGTCAGGGAGCTCACACAGTCTCTGCCAGGACTTACAACATGAGTCCTGCAGAGATTAGAGAAGCTGTGTGTCTGCTGGAATATCCTGGCCATATCCTCCACAGAGCATTGGATTGCAGCAAAGGTTCCTCTGGAGGGTAATTGTCCCAGCTCCCTCTGCAGGAAAGTCTGTAATACATTAATTGCTTTCCACCTCGATATTGCCGTTACATGTCCTGGTGAGGAAGCTGCGTGACAGTCCCATCAGAGGTACGCGACCATTTCTCCAGCATGGCAGGAGACCTCCATCTCTGCCCTAGACAGTTCTTGTACCTGTTTCACAGGTAAGAGCCTATCTAAAATGGGGCTCTGACCAGACTGCTGCGGTAGATAGCCCCTAACATGCCAAGGACTTGACTGTCTCCATTTAATGCCCTGAAAATTTCTTGTGAGAGATAGGAAGAACATGTCATTCATTGCCATGGAAGGTGTGTGAGAGATTTTGGCCTTTGGAGCAAGAGGTTTTGGTGTATTGTCCTGTTTGTTTATTGAGCCTTGAATATGCACTCGGTGTGGGATGGCAGGGAAGGCAGGTCTCTGCTGGGAGAAGGCAGCTGTGGGAGCAGCCCTCTTGGTTTGCAGAGGGAGTGCTTGGAAGCAGCAAGAGCTGCTCAGGGAGTGGAAGGAGGGGGCAGGCAGGAGCTCTCAGGGCAATATATACCAGCAGTTCCTGCACCCCCTGCTGCGGTCCCTTCCTCTGCACTGTGGCAGCAAGACAGGCATTAGTGCTGTGTGGAAAGCTCCTGCTGCAGCTGGAGATAGAGGCAGAGCTGCCTCATGCCAGCTGAGAGCAGCATGACCCCTAGAGTGTCTGAGACCCTCTAGGGTCTAGCATGAAGGGGTCTGAGGGTCTAGAGGGTCTAGGGTCTGAGAAGGGACGAGAGGGAAAGCAAGACCTGCTAAAGACTAGCTATAGGGAGAGAGGCCTGGCACACCCCACAGGCAGAAAGTAACACCAGGGCTCTGCTTGGGATGGGTCCTTTGTCCCAGGATTTGCTGTGGGCTGGAGAAGTGGTGGGGAAGGCAAGCCAGAAGCTGCCATGCCATGCTGGGATGCGGTGTAGCGATCAGGGATCCCAGTCAGACCCGTGTGTGCATCCAGTGCTGTGTGTGTTGTGCACTGTGTGCACAGCGTGTCACGCTTCAGCTGTGTGCCTCAGGATATTGTGGCCCCACCAGGAGCTGCAGGCATGCATGTGTAGGAGATCACCCCAGCACATACCCTTAGGAAATCCCTGACAGTCATTTGCTGAAGCAGACCTGCCTTTTCCAGGGTTGGAAGCTCTTCTTATTCTGCTGTCGGCCTGATTCGGTTAGGAACGGCCTGCTTGGGTCTGGTACAGGCAGGGGGAAGAAGGGAGCTGTGTGCTCAGAGGGGGAACAGTTACAGGAGAAAGAGGAGGGAGGGAGAAGAGGAAGCAAGCGGCTTTTCCGACAGCACTGTGCAATGTGGGATGCAGAGCTGCGGTGCTATTGCATGTAATGCTTGTGCTCCGTTGGGTGAGTCGGGTTAAGAAATCTTTCTGTACCACAGTGCATTGGGCCATGTCTTTGTGGTACTGCCTGGATGGAGGCAGGCTGAGGGCAGGCGCTTGGGGCCATGGCTTGTGCTGTCCTGGGAGCAAGGGATGGGGAAAGGATGGGAATCTGGTGACCCTATCAGGAGAGAGAAGCCCCCAGTGCAGTGCCCTACTCTTACAGACAGCTGTCAACAGCTGGAAACTCTGCATTTGGGGCCACATGTCTTTACCCTGCCAGCTCATGATGTGTGTAACCCATTCAGACCTGAACTACTCTGCTTGTGTCCCTGGCCTCTAGCTCATCCTCTTCCCGCAGCTGAGAGCAGGGTCCCTTTTGCCTGTGATCTGATAGGCTGACGATGACTGTCCCTCTGCCCATCCTTACACTCTGTCCCCCTTTCTCTCCCTGAAGGTGGTGGCACAGACAGCAAACCTGTGGTACGCTACAGCAAGGACCAGCGTCCCACGACTCTGCCCATCCAGCCCTTTGCTTTCCAGCACCATTTCAGCAAGCCACCCAAGGCCCGTGCTCTGCACAGCCATTTTGCCTCCAGCCTTTCCCAACTCTACAACTTGTCCAGCAACTGGCCTTCCATCCAGCAGATCTCCTCCAATTCACGGTCCTCATCCTCGGCCACCTCGGCAGAGCAGTCAGCATCAGCGGGGAGCCAAGCCCACAGCACGCTCCTGACCCAACGCTCAGTGGATGGAGCTGCCTCCTGCAATGGTGGCTGCATTAAGAAACCTGCCCCCGAGACAACCCGTCCATCCCCCCTGGGGAGTTACTCTCCTGCGCAATGCAACGTGCCTTTCTTTCAAAGCGTGGACTCCTCTTCCTCACCCACCACAGAGAGGTCTGGAGAAAGTCAGCCTCCCATGAGCAGATCCTGCCCCATCTCTGCCAGCCTCCTTCCTATGAGGCCTTCCCCTGCTGTCAGTGCCACGCAGCCCTCCCAAGCCAACAAAGCTGATGCCCTGAGGCAAAAGGAGAACCCCAAACCTGTTCCCAAGAAGGAGGCATCGCTGCAGCCAAGCCCACCACTCTCCGAGTACCGACTCCACAGTGAGTCCTTCCTGCCCCTCTCGGTGGACAGTATGCCCGTGAGCAGAGTGGGAGGCCATGCAGATCCCCACTGGAGGAGTGGCAGTGAGACCAGCAGCTCTGGTTCCCTCAGCAGCATGGGAATGCGGCCCCTCAGTGGTAGGTTCCCATCTGCCAGGACATGCTAGTCTGGAACATCTCCTGCTCCCTATAGTACCACCCTCCCTTATAGCTGCAGCCCGGGGCAAAATTGCATCTGGGTGCTGCAGCACCCAACAGCTCCCATCATCACTCTGCCTGCAAAAGAAAGTCGTATGCTAAGAGCATGTCTGTCCAGTCCTGACTTCTACACTGTGTCTCTGGAGAGGGCAGCATGGGGCTGCTGATCTTACAGCACCCCACACCAGGTGCTTGTACCCCAAACCTGCTCCCTCTTTGCCTGCAGCCATGAGGCTGCCCAGGCTCCTGCCCTGCTCTGCCAGGCTGTGGCCTCCACCTCCCTTCATGTATGTATGTGAACGTCCTGAAACACTGCTGGACTTTTAACTAACTTGCTGTCTCTCTTTCTCTGTCCTTCCTCTTTCTCATCCTTTCTCTCTCTGTTTCTCCTCCATGTCCTCCTGTCTGCTCACATCCTCCTGTCTGGTGCTGCGGTGTTATAGCAAACCACCTCTCCCCCCAAGCGTTGAAGTGGCAGGAGTACAGGCGGAGGAACCCTCTGGGTCTGGACCGCGTTTCAGGGCTGCCCGGCTTAGCAGGCAGCCTAGACAAGAGGCAGCAAGAGCCCCGGCCGAACCCCATCTTTGAGCTTCCTGGCACGCTCAACACTAGCCATTTCCACTGCAAGCTGAACGGTGTGCACCACCTTTCTGCTGGGGGGGTCTTGGGAGATGACCTTGGGGCTCAGGTTCAGTATCTCAGCTATGCCTGGCTTCATCACTGCTCTGCCTGCTCTGCTCTGCATCTGCTCACAGTGGGGCTGAGGGGTACAAGACGAAGGTGAAAATTGCCTCACTGATGGGTACACCCTGTGTGGAGCCTCCCTTCTCCACAAGGTGAGAGTAGTCAGGTCCAGCTCTGGGCTGGATTGAAGGGGAAAGTGAATGGCCCAAGAGCCAGCTCAGACCTCAGCAAGTGCTCCTGGACTGTGTCCAGCTTGTAGTTCATGTCTCATACAGGAGTTGTGTCCCTTGGAGATCTCATGTCTGTGCCCCACAGTGTCTGCCCATCTGCCCCAACCCTGGCAGCATGCTAGGTGCTGGTCTGTAGCTCTCATGGGGCAGCTGGCAACACTGTAGGGCTCTGTCTTCTCCATGCTCTGCCCTTAAGGTCTTCTCTGTCCTCCAAAACCTGTGTAGGAAGGGCTGAGAGTGGCAGGCTGCTTTTGGCTGAACCTTTGAGAGTCCTCCAGGAGGAGCAGAGGGGTCTGTCTGTGGGAAGGAGAGCATTCTTGAGGCCAGCCCCAAGTCATGGAGTGAATTCCCCAAAACTCTACATCTCACTGCCAACCCAAACAGTTTCTTCATACCTCTTTCACGGGAAGATGCCTAGCCCAGAGCTGGGGAATCAACCAGATGGAAATCGAGCACATGAAAGAGCTCCTGCAAAAGTCACCCCTTGAAAATAGAGACCATCTCAGGGGATAGGCAGAAAGCATGTAGTTTGTTGCCTGTGGATGCCTGTGTGTGACAAGTAGGGATTCTCTCTGTGCTCTACTTTTGACCCCACTTGCTGGGGCTATCTGCACAGCAGCCCTGAGAGTCTGGTGCAGCAAGGTTTTCCTTAGCACCAGCTCATGAGGGTGAACCTTTCACAGTATCTTCCAGTGCCCATGGGCCCCCAGTCAAGCTGGAGCCAGATGATGGGTGGGCTGCGGGGTTGAACTCTACAGGCTCATGTTGCAAACCATTGCTGGAAGAGCAACAAGCCTTGCTGTCTTGGACAGGCTGGTGTGAGGACTCCTGCTGGTGCAGGTTGCTTCTGGGAAAAGCAAACAATGTGGGAGAGGCTTTGGTATAAGGGTTTGGGGCTGATCCTTCTCCTCCCTGTCTTGGCCCTGCAGGGCAGTCTATGAGGCAACTACAGCTTACCTACACTGACTTCTTCCCTGACTACTTCTCACTAGCAGAGAACCCCCCTGCTGAGTTCTGCCTCTCCCCAGATGGCAACACAGAGTCCATCTCCATCGACCTGCTGCAGAAGAAGGGTGAGTCCGTGCGTCTCATGTCAGTGGAGGAGGGTGTGGCATAGCACAGCATAAGGCAAATAGTGCTTCTCTCTGTCTCATCTCTGTAGACATAATGGTTTCTTTCCTTGCCCTTCTCTGCGTAGCATCGTAACTACACGTCCCCCTGGACTGATGTCTGTTTCCACGGCAGGTTCTTGTGTTCTCTGCACCATGCCACGTGCCAGAGTATGTTTGAGTTGCTTGTCCCAGGAAGTATGATTAGAAAGGATCTTAAGTCCACAAGAAAGGGCAGAGAGAGCAGGCAGGCACAGGAGTATGACCCTGAGGCAGGGCATGCTGCCACCCCTGTCTCAGTATACATGGGTAGATCTGTGAATCTGTGTGATGTTGCAGATGTGCTAGCCTGAGATTTTGTAATTTAGGTAAAAGGTCTGTTGGGTCCTCCATGGTAAAGTGTTTATGTAAAAGGGCGGGAGAAAGGATTCCAAAGCAGGACAAGATATGGCTGTGATGAGACCCATGGTAGAGGCAAGCTTTGGGGACTGGGTTGTTGACAGCTGTCTCGGTATCATGTCAGAGGCAAGGGATGTGCAGAACGGTTCCCATGCCTTTGCCAGCTATGTGTTGGTGATTACCAGATGGCAGCCTTCTCCTCTATTCCACTTTTGTTCTTGCATCATACCGATGCAGATGTCAGCTTACCCACCACTGGCTTGTTACTGAAAGTCATTACATAGTTTCACAGAATCACAGAATCAGAGAATGGTAGGGGTTGGAAGGGACCTCTGGAGATCATCTAGACCAACCCCCCTGCCAGAGCAGGGTCACCTAGAGCAGGTTGCACAGGAACGCGTCCAGGTGGGTTTTGAATGTCTCCAGAGTTGGAGACTCCACCACCTCTCTGGGCAGCCTGTGCCAGTGCTCTGCCACCCTCAAAGTAAAGAAGTGCCTCCTCATGTTGGGATGGAACTTCCTATGCTCAAGTTTGTGCCCGTTACCCCTTGTCCTGTCGCCGGGCACCAATGAGAAGAGCCTGGCCCCATCCTCCTGACACCCACCCTTTCAGTATTTATGAGCGTTGATAAGGTCCCCCCTCAGCCTTCTTTTTTCCAGACTGAAGAGACCCAAGTCCCTCAGCCTTTCTTCATAAGAGAGGTGTTCCAGTCCCCTCATCATCCTGGTAGCCCTTGATGTTTGCCAAATGCATGGCTTCTGCCATGCCACCCTGTAAGATAAAAGCAGCTAAAGACTCATTGCCTCAGACCCCATCTCTGCTCCCTCAAGGGATGGTGCGTGGAGGTGATGGTCCATGTCCCTTGGGAACACTGACAGGGTGTCTTACGCTTCAGCCACTTCTAAAGGTTGTCATACTGTTGGGCTGATATGTGAGTGTTGGAACCAGAAGGGATAGATTTGGTGAGGAGTTAGGAGGGGTTCTGCATGCTTTTGGCAGAGACTCGACATGAGCTGATCACGTCGCCAGAGAAGGCATGTGTGCTGACATGGGCTTGAAATGCCCTGCCCGATTTCTTCATGAAGTGTTTGGTCAGGGTCTGTCCTAGAAGCCCCTCAGGCAGCTCTTTGACTCTGTCTTTCCCTCTAGGTCTGGTGAAGGCAATCAACACTGCTGTTGACCTGATTGTGGCTCACTTTGGAACCAGCAGGGATCCAGGGGTGAAGGTAAATCTTGCTTTCAGTATGGCTTCTCAACATCATGAGTGACATGGAGAGGATGGAGAAAGATTGCCTCTCCATTCTCTTCCAGTTAAAAAACTACAGGGTATCCAATGAAGCTAGTAGTACCAAGAACAAAACAAACAAAGGCAATGGTACATCATGCAGTAGATAGTAAATCTGTGACAATTCTTGCTGTATGATGCTGGGCGTGCTAAAAGGTTATGTGAATTTAAGGGAAGATCAGAAAAATACAGGGAAGAGAAATTCATTGAGTCAACTAAACACATAGGAATCATGTCCAGCTTAGGTAGTCTCTGAGTTGAAAGTAGTTGTAGGCTGGGAGAGTATTAAGGGGAATTATTATGTATGTTTGCTTTGGTTTGACTCTTTCTTATGTACTTTCTCATGGCTCTTTATAAGAGAGAATATCAGGCCAGCTCAGGCCAACTGGACTTCTGGTCTGATGCGGTACACCAGCTCTTTTTTCTCATATAGCGGAGAGCTGTGTTTCCCTCCTCCACCCATCCAGCAATTCTGTTCTGGCACTGATGCCAGGGCACAGCGCAGTGTCCCCAGTCCCTTGATGTCTCACAGGGCTCCATAATGATAAAAAAGTGCATCAGTCATTGCCCATCTGGGGCAGTTGGGCTTCCCCTATAGCCCTTAACACGAACCCACTAGCTTCAGAGTTCATCAAGGTTTCCCATGGGGTTGGCTGTCTTTGGCCTGTGCTCCCCTCATCTCCCATTTTTGGGGAGAGCAGGCAGAGCAAGCTCACTTCTGTTTGCACCAGTCAGTGTTTGCAGTCCTGTGACACTCAGCATCTTTGTGGTGCCTCCTCTCAAAGCTGAATGCTCTGCTTCAGTCGCAGGGACTCTGGGGCAGCAATGTGACACCATTTGGACATGACAACTGCCCTGGAGTGCCATCCCCAAGGAGAAACCTGACTGGGACAGATTCCAAGCCCATTCAATCTTATCTCAGAGCCCAGGGTAATTTGCCCCTAATTACAATTGTTGCTGATGCAGAGATTGCTGTGCAGCATAACTGGAGCTGTTTGGATTTCCACAGCTTTTGAAAGCTTCACCGTGAGTTTCCTGTTGGTTTGGGGAATAATCGCAACATTCCCCCATTACTTTACTTGCCAGACAGCACTGTGGTTTTGATCTGGGATTTCATTATGTGTCAGTGTGCCAAGGGCTGAGCATTCACCTGTCAAAAGGCAGCACCTGTCCCTGATGCTCCCAAAGCTCAATGAATCTGGCAGGATTATTCCTGACCCAGAAGTTCAAGTCTCAGTTCAGGACCTTCGTGGACCTGTGCCAACTGGCCAGTGTAATTCCAGCTCAGCTGGTAAAATCTGTGCCCTGAACACAACTGCCTGGGACCACTGATGTGATGTGCAAGATCTGGGGCTGACCCTTTTGGATAGACCCCTTGGCAGCTCAAGGACTGTATGCAGCAGAATATGTCCCTGCTCTGTTGATGCTGGGCTCTTACATGCTTCCTCACCTCAACCTGGGCTCTGTCCATCCATTTTGCCCTCGCCCTGTTTATTTATAGTAATTCCTAGGAATCATAGCTCAGCATGTCACTGAGTTAAGTACCCTCGGTACTGGAAGTTCCTATGTCGCTTGCTGCTTCCTACTTCAAAAATAGCAACAAGAAAATCTACAGCAGCAGAAAAAGCTCCTACTCTCTTCTTCCTCCAGCAGGAAAGCCTTGTTATACCCTTAGGGAGAACTGGGCATCCCTTCTAACTGGGATATCCTCTTCTCAAGCTGGGATATTCTTTTCCCAAGCTGTTGCCTCATCCCAGCCTGGGGCAGACCTTGCAGGGATCAACCCAGAATTGGTGTATGAGGCAGCAAGGGTGAAGGGGAAGAGCCTGCCTGTTCAAGGAGCTGCTGAGCATCATTGTAGCCTGGATATTGCCTGCTGGGTATCTGTAGTAGGCAAGTGGGACTGGACTGTTCGCATGCGTCCGTACCTTATAGAGCAGTTACTCAACCCTCTCCCTGTTGCCTGTTCTCCCTTAGGCCAAACTTGGGAATAGCTCCGTGAGCCCCAACGTGGGGCATCTCATCCTGAAATACCTGTGCCCTGCTGTCCAGGACATCCTGAGTGACGGGCTCAAGGCTTATGTCCTGGACATGATCATTGGCCAGAGGAGAAACATCCCCTGGAGCGTGGTGGAGGCATCCACCCAGCTAGGTATGGAGGGTGTGCAGCGATGCCCATTGCTCTGCGGTACTCCTGTGTTGTGGCTGGGAGGTGCTAGGAAGGTTGACTATAAGGATGGGGATGCAGAATAATACCTGTCTCCCTGTGCGGAACAAGGTGCACCTTGACCTGCTCTTGCAAGGTGGGAGAGCCACTGCTCTATTCTGTCCAAATATTTATTGTAATTTTTCCTGAAATTTCTAAATTGTCCTATAACAGACCCTAGCAATGAAAAAAAAAAAAAGACAGAAATAAACCCTAAAAGAATGCCCTTTTCCCTCCTCTAAGTTTCCAGGGTGTTTCTAGACCTTCATCTTTAGTCCTGCACAGCTACGGTATAAGGCAGAACTGTGCTCTAGCCTGGTCTGTAAGAAAATTTGCACACACGGCTCATTTGGCTCAAGCATGCCCGCATCACCTGCACCCTCTGCTAGTACCAGTCTGCACCCTGGATTGTGGCAGTGGCTACCATCCAGGAGAACTCCTTTCTGAGGTTACAGATGGCAGGGCCACACTGATTTCTGCATCATGAAGAGCTTACATCCAGGGCTGGGAAGCCTCCTAGCCTGTTTGTGGCAAACCTCCAACTCTGGGGTTATCTCTGTGATTGCAGATACCCCAAATTATAACCACTCACCATAATATTCTGTTTACCTGCTGATTTTGAGCTGAAGGCCGTGATTGTCCCTGAAGTGTGGGAGACAGGTCTCTGGGGTACTTTCGTCCATTGAAACTCTCCCAAAGTTTTGGAGTGGCAGTTTGGGACAGACCACAACTTCACCCCTTGTGAAGTCTAACTGTTGGGATGGAGCGAGCTCATCTTGATGATTGGTGGAGGGGCAATGCACATATGGGCATGGGCACCCAGCCAACTTCTGTCTTTGCCTTGATGCTCCTTCCCGTGATGCCGTTTTGGCTTTGCTGACCACAACTAATCTCAACATTTCACTTCTCTCCATAGGCCCCTCTACCAAGTTGCTGCACAGCCTAAATAGCAAGATCAGCCAGTACACAGAGCTCACCAACCACACCATGAGGTTCAATGCATTCATCTTTGGCCTCCTCAAGTAAGCAGGCTCCCCGGGCTGACTGCATGTCACTGTCCAGGGCTGGCAGCAGGTGCTGGTCCTTGACTGCAAGCAGGCACAGTTGCCAATGAAAAGACTTAAGGAACCTGGGAAGCCACTCCCCAGCTGTGGGTGAGGGAAGGAAGAAGCTGTGAGCCTCAGGGAACTCCAGAAGGATCAAAACCTACCCCTACCAGGCCAGAACTGAGAAGGGCTGGCTGTAGCCCACTGAAGAACATTGTCAGCTTGTTTTAGCCCCAAAACATTAGGAGGGAAGAGTCTGTCTGTCAGGGTTCATATAGGGATAGACATAACATATGCATAAATTACTCCTGAAAATCCCTGCTTAAATCACTGCTTCCTGGAGCTGCAGTGAATCCCAGTGCATGAGGCTTTGAAGGAGTCCTGGTTCAGGACTCAAGGCTGACCCTCCCAGATTGGATAAGGAGTGTGCACACTACACTCTGTGTTGAACAGAAGGCGGCCGCGATAAAGGGATGAATGGTGTTAGGATGGTATTTCCCTTCTCCTCTCCAGTGGTCAGCAAGAGCTCTGACAGTGGCAACAGAGTCCCCAATATCCCCAAATGTTGGGGGACCCCTACAAGCAGGAGCAAGCTCTGCCCTGCTCTCCCCACCCAGGATGGCTCAGCTCTCCCCTGCTGGCACAGGTTACCAGCATATTTTGGGCCAAGCCTGCAGCAATGGTCTCATGTTTGTAGATGATTTACCTCTCATGAGCCCTTCTCAGCAAAGCTAAGCTCTGCCAAGAGCATAGGAGCTAAATGGTGAGGAAACTGGATGGAAACATGGTTGTTAGGGGTTATGGTTATACAGTGCCTCATGTAAAGCAAACTGGCTCTGTGACAGGCTGGCCGGCTGTGGTCAGTGCATGCTGATGGAAGTGAACGACTGTCCTTTCACTAGGTCTTGAGGTTCACAGGGATATGCTGTGTAAATGCCCTTTTCCAGCCACACTGCTTCTTCTTGTAGAACAGCTAGGATGAAGGGAGTGAATTGATTTTCACTTTTTCTTTCCTTCCCTGCTTGTTTTCCCTTCCTGCAGTATCCGGTCCTTGGAGTTCTGGTTCAACCACCTCTACGACCATGAAGGTAAGAGCCTAAGGGCTGCGGGCTGCAGTGGGGGCCAAATTCTGCACAATATAGAGCACAGATCTAAGCTCTGAGGCACGCATGTCTCTTGTTGGTCTCTCAGCCTAGGCTGCTCCCCTCTGCTCCCAATGTACGTGTTGCTGGAGGGCTGCTCAGCTAAAGGGAGTGAGGTGGAAGTCAAAGCTCCGTGCAGCTCCCTCCACCTGAGCTGTGGCGAGCCTGGCCAGCCATGTCCTTCCCAGCTGCAGCTAGTACCCAAGGTTATCACCCCCAATGCAGATCCTTGAACCTACCTGCAGGAGACCAGATCCAACCCTCCTCAAATTTCTGCATTCCCTGCCCAGTGCCTGAGAGCTTCATCTGTCTGGAGGTGCGCACACTTAGATGAAACCCTTCAAGCATGGGAAATGGAAATGAAAACCTTCTGACAAATTAAAAGCAGATTTTACTGGATGTACCTGTTTTTTTCAACTAGAAATGTTTCTGGAATGTACAGATAACCCAGCAGCAATGGCCAAGCTGCCAGATGCTTAGAAGCAGCATGACTAAGTGTTAAGTGCACAGTGAGACAGACACCCTTGACCTGCTGGATCCTTTGGGAGTGCTTCTGGCTCAGCCTGTGCTCAGCCCAGGGCCCCATGCACTGCAAGAAGTCCAGCCCAGTATCTTCTGGCAGGTTTGGGGGCTGACAGCAGACATTTCTCGGGTCTGTGTGTGCAGTCAGCACTTCTCTCTGGAGCGGACAGGAAAATAGACTTGCCTTTGTACTGAGCAGTGTGGCAAGAGAAAGCACCCTGTTTTTCTGGAGCAGAAGACAACCATCTGTTTCAAGCCATCATTAAGAGCTGGAAGTGTGAGCAATAGCTAGGGCTGTCAGGATGCAGAAGGCTAGGCAAAGGGGTTGGAGATAAGGTGCAAGTCCTGTCTATGGTGTAAGATTGTTATCTCACTGGAGCCAAACAGCCACAAATCCTGTTCCAAACTCTCTCCCTGGGAGTGAGACCTGACAACAAAGCTGGTGGGGGAGGGCACTGCAGATGTGGTCAAATTAAGTGAAAGATGAATGCTGCAGGTAGAAATGCTAGTTCATTTTGTTAGGATCCACAGTTCAGCCCAGCCAGATCCCTGGAAAGACTGTAACCTGCAGGAGCAGGCTGTCCCCATGTCCCCATGTGCCGAAAAACAAGCCATTGGGGAAAAAGACCGGCCTGGCTGAACAGAGAGCTATGGATACAACTCAGGGAAAAAAGGAGAGTTTATGGCCTTTGGAAGAAGGGGCAGGTCACTCAGGAAGGCTACAAAGATGTTGTGAGGCTATGAAGGGAAAAAATTAGAAGGGCCAAAGCCCAACTAGAACTTAACCTGGCTTTCGATGTTAAGAACAATAAAAAGAGCTTCTATAAATATATTAGTAATAAAAGGAGGACTGAGGAGAATCTCCATCCTTTATCAGATGAAGGCGGTAACATGGTGACAAAGGATGAGGACAAGGCTGAGGTACTTAATGCCGCTTTGCCTCAGACTTTAGTAGTAGAGTCGGTTGTTCCCTGAGTACCCAGCCCCCTGAGCTAGCAGATAGGGGCGGGGAGCAGAATGAAGCCCCCGTAATCCAGAGGGAGATGGTGAGGGACCTGCTCCAACACCTGGACATGCACAAGTCTATGGGGCCGGATGGGATCCACCAAAGGGTACTGAGGGAGCTGGTGGAAGTGCTCACCGAGCCACTTTTCATCATTTACCAGCAGTCCTGGCAAACCGGGGAGGTCCCAGTTGACTGGCGTCTAGCAAGTGTGACGCCCGTCCACAAGAAGGGCCAGAAGGAGGATCGGGGGAACTACAGGCCTGTCAGCCTGACCTCGGTGCCTGGGAAGGTCATGGAACAGATCATCCTGAGTGCCATTATGTGGCACATGCAGGACAACCAGGCGATCAGGCCCAGTCAGCATGGGTTCATGAAAGGCAGGTCCTGCTTGACAAACCTGATCTCCTCCTATGACAGGGTGACCCGCTTGGTGGATGAGGGAAAGGCCGTGGATGTTGTTTGCCTGGACTTTAGTAAGGCCTTTGACACGGTTTCCCACAGCATCCTCCTGGAGAAACTGGCTGCCCATGGCTTGGATGGGAGTACTCTTTGCTGGGTTAAAAACTGGCTGGAGGGCCGGGCCCAGAGAGTGGTGGTGAATGGAGTCCAATCCACTTGGCGGCCGGTCTCGAGCGGTGTTCCCCAGGGCTCGGTATTGGGGCTGGTTCTCTTTAATATCTTGATCAATGATCTGGAGGAGGGGATCGAGTGCACCCTCAGTAAGTTTGCAGATGACACCAAGTTGGGTGGGAGTGTCCACCTGCTTGAGGGCAGGAAGGCTTTGCAGAGGGATCTGGACAGGCTGGATCGATGGGCCGAGGCCAATGGTATGAGGTTCAACATGGCCAAGTGCCGGGTCCTGCACTTGGGTCACAACAACCCCATGCAGCGCTACAGGCTTGGGGCAGAGTGGCTGGAGAGCTGCCTGGCAGAAAAGGACCTGGGGGCGTTGGTTGACTGCCGGCTGACTATGAGCCAGCAGTGTGCCCAGGTGGCCGAGAAGGCCGACAGCATCCTGGCCTGTATCAGGAAGAGCATGGTGAGTTGGACTAGGGAAGTGATTGTCTCCCCGTACTGGGCACTGGTGAGGCCCCACCTCGAGTACTGTGTCCAGTTTTGGACCCCTCACCGCAAAAAAGACCTTGAGGTGCTGGAGCGGGTCCAGAGAAGGGCAACGAAGCTCGTGAGGGGTCTGGAGAACAAGCCTTATGAGGAGCGGCTGAGGGAGCTGGGGGTGTTCAGCCTGGAGAAGAGGAGGCTGAGGGGAGACCTTCTCGCTCTCTACAACTACCTGAAAGGAGGCTGTAGAGAGGTGGGGGTTGGTCTCTCCTCCCAAGGAACAGGCAATAGGACAAGAGGAAACGGCCTCAAGTTGCACCAGGGGAGGTTTAGACTGGATATTAGGAAAAATTTTGACACTGAAAGGGTTATCAAGCATTGGAACAGGCTGCCCAGGGAAGTGGTTGAGGCACCATCCCTGGAGGTATTTAAAAGACGAGTAGACATAGTGCTTAGAGATATGGTTTAGTGCTGGTTTTTGTCAGAGTTAGGTTGATGGTTGGACTAGATGATCTGAAAGGTCCCTTCCAACCTAGGCAATTCTATGATTCTATGTATTCAGCTGTCCTCGACACCTTTCTCTCTGCAGGGGACTGGTACTGGCCAGATTTGCAGCTCTTGTTCATCTCCAGGAGGTGGGGAAGAGAATCTTAATGTGTGCCAACCCTCTTTGATGCTCTTTATTTGCACCCTACTCACATGGCATTTGTGGCAGAGGTCATCCTGGTGGACAGTCTGACAGGCAGGTCCTGGCTGCAGGCATGACTGGAAGCAGGACCTGGGCCAGTTTGTCCAGAGCTCACAGAACATCTGGTGCTCCCTGACCCAGTGCTGAGCCTCACACTGCAGCCACAGCTGTGACCAAAAACTATTGTCCAACTCCTTTCCCCATAGCTTCAGCAGCTTCTTGGCGGCTTGACAAAGGTGGCAAGGGTCTTTCATCTAATTAAATGTCTCTTGCCCTACAGATATCATCCTGTCACACTACCAGCCGATAGGCTTCTTGTGCCTGTCTCATAGTGTGTGTCAGCCTCTTTTTGAGGAGCTCCTGCTCCTGCTCCAGCCTCTCTCCCTGCTACCCTTCAACCTAGACCTCCTTTTTGAGCATCACCTGATGCAAATGGGCAAAGAGCAGCAGCAGCAAAAGGAGCTGCTGCGTGTGAAGCAGGACCTGCTGCTTTCCACACACTCCACCCTGCAGCTAATGCGGACACGGGGCAGCAGTGATGATCCTTACGACTGCAGCACTGCCCCTGAAGCATGCAAAGTGGGTGCCAGAGATGATGACATCTCACCAGGCCACAGCCCCCAGCAAGCTGCGAGTGAGAGGGTCAAGGGGGTGGGGGCTCCCAACAGGGAGGAAGAGCGGAGGAAGGTGCGAGAGAGCACGTGGGAGGAGAAGGACAAGCAAACAGGCTGGTGGTACCAGCTCATGCAGAGCGCTCAGATTTACATCGAGGGCTCGTCTGAAGTCTCGAAGTTCATCTGCTATGAGAAGAAGAAGGCAGCTTTGAATGCTGTGCCCAGGTCAGCAGAGACCCGCAAGGCACCACCCCCCCGCGAAGGGGTGGTGGAGGGTGCAGAGGCTGAGTGTACCTTGGAGGAGAGGCCCAAGGCTGCCAGCAAGCCAAGTCCTAAAGCTGCGGAAGAGCCCTTGGAAAAGCCCCAGCAGGTACCCATCGGCGAAGAGGTGAAAGAATGGAGCAGGCCCTTCTGGATGGGCAGCCCCCCAGACTCAGTGCTTACAGAGCTGAAGCACAGCAAGGAAAAGGAGACTGGGACTCAGCAAAGAGTGGGAGTAGCAGTAGCAGCCCCCCAGGAGGAGAGCAGCATCAGTGCATCAAAGGGCAGCCAGCCCATCGAGTGGGGACACTTGTTTGGGTCCAGGAAGGTGCAAAAAGAGCCCAGGCAGCCTAACAGGTAAGGATGGGGCCGGGGAGGGCTGGTTAACCTGGGGTTGCAGCAGTGCAGGTGGAAGTCAGGTCAATAGCCGACCACTGGGCTACACCATGGTGGTACATCAGAGGCAATGTGTGAACAGAGAGATCTGTCACCCCTGCCCAGCCCTGCCTGCCTGCTCACACCACCGTTTCCCTCCTCAACTCCTACCCTTGCTCAATCTTCTGCCTGAGCTCTACCACTGCCTTGGCTCCTAAGCCCCCTCTCCACAGGAAGGGCCCCTGCTGCACTGCCCCCATCCCTCCCAAAAACACGTACTAAGTGAGAGCAAAACATGGAGCCATCCCCGTTGCTCACAACGGGTGAGGAGGAGGCGTGAAGTTGCCCCGTGTGGCTGGGCCCTCCCCGCATTGCCTCTCCATCTGTACCCTTCTTGCTTGTATGGCCACTGGAAATGTCCTTCCCAGTCTAGGCCACGGTGTGTCTGCAGGATGCTGAGACCTCCCTGCCAGGAGACAGTGCACTTTGTGCATGGATCCAGACCTCTAAGGCATGACCTTGCCATGAGAGCAGCTGCTTCTTGCCCCCCGGGTACACTTCCCTGCCACTACCTGCTTCTATCTCCTTCTTGCAGGTTGCCCTCCGGCTGGCTGAGCTTGGACAAGTCCATGTTCCAGCTGGTGGCCCAGATGGTCGGAGCAAGCATGTGGCAAGAAGCAGTCCCTGAGCCAGAGCCCCCCCGGCCAGAGCCACCTGAAGTGCCCCCCGAGGCATGGCCAGCCTGGGGCCTGTCTGCCCACCCTCCCTGGTGAGCGGTGCCACGTGGCCGTCCTGCAAGTGCTGGGACATGGTGGGTTGGGGTTGGCACGGCTCTGCCTGTTGCGGTTCACCTGGTCCCCTTTGTACTCATGGACCAGGAGACGAATCAGGGCAGTGACACAGCTTGTGCATCCGTCCACCCCAACTCTGCAATCTGTAGGCAATGGGGAGCTGGGGGGCAGTTGAGATCCTGGCTGGGGAGGGAGGCAGGGGGTGTTTTCCTCGCTCCTCTGTGCCTGTGGTGGTCCCTGGGCTTCAATGGAGTGTGTGTGCTGTGGCAAGTTAACCCTTCCTCCCCTCCCTCTGCCTGCAGTGAAGTGAAAGCTCTTTGCCATCACATTGCCACCGAGGCAGGACAGCTGAGCTTCAACAAGGGGGACATCCTGCAGGTCATCTCCAAGGTGGATGGTGACTGGCTGCAGTGCAGCCTCGACTCCAAGAAGGGACTGGTGCCCATCATGTACGTCACCCACCTGGAGGACGAGGACTATTGACGTGGCTGGGAGGCCAAACACAGTACCGTGAGCTGCTGAGGCTCATCTGGGGAAGCCCACCCTGCCAGAGAAACAGACACAGCTTCTTGCTAGTTTCTTACCGTTACAGAATGCAGTAACCGTAGGTGGTTCCTTCTTGCTCCTCCTTGTGCAGCTGCCAAAGGCTGACTTGTCCCCTGGGGCCTTCTGCAAGCCACACCAGGGACCGTCTGAGCCCCCTCCACTCCATGCCATCTCCAGCACCCGTAGGCCATAGACTCGTACACAGCAGGAACCCAAGAAGCTCCTGCCAGGGCAGTGCTGCCCCACTGCATGGCTCAGTTTCATGCTGGAGGGTGCAGGATGCTGGCCATCCCCTCCCCAGGGATGGCAGTGCAGTCTGCAGCCTTCAGCATCCCTGGCATCATCAGCCGCAGGGGTGGAAAGGAGCACCATGTGTTGGCAAGGTCTCTGCAAGGCTGGGCTGATGGGTTGCGTTGCAGCTTGAAGGGAGGCTGCAAGGTAGGCTCCTCCACACTGGAGCAGCCCTGTCCTGACATGTAATAGTGGTGCCTGGTGGATTGTAGCGGGCCAAGTGGCCTGGCACTACCACACTGCAGGGCCTGGGGCCGTGCCTGGCCACAGCCAGGGGAGGAGGACAGGGTACGTGTGTGCGTGCGGAGCAAAGGGGTGCGTGGAATCATGACGAAGGAGCATGGATGTTCAGTGTTACATAGGTCCAGGATGGGTAGAGCCACCCTGTGTGGAGATGGATGCTTTGGGGGGTGTCCCTGTGCCCTCCATGCTGAGCAGGAAGCCAGTGCCTAGGATGCCCTGGGATGCTCAGTGAAGAGTGGGTAGGAGGTGAGGGGGTGAGGGCAGGGTCCCTGACTGGGCTAAGGGTGCTCTTTGGAGTTGGGAGCAGCGCTCCCAGCAGGTAGAGCAGGGGGGTGATCCCAGAGGGAGCCGGGGAGATGGGGAGGGAGGGGTGGTGCTCCCCTTGGCATAGGGTTTCTGGTCTTGCTGAGCAGTGTCGTGGGGTGGGGAGGGGGCGAGTGTTGCGTATGAGCACAAGGGGGGGGTCCTGGGGTCCTCGGTAGAGGCAATGCCAGTCAACCCCTTCCTTGCCATGTTCATGCTGCCCGCTGTGCGTCGAGTGGGGAAAAGTGTTAATGAAAGGCCATGCCAGCATTTGGTGCCTTGGCCGGGTTGACGCTACTTGCAGCATCGTGCCTCGGCTGGCTTCCCCATGGCGAGGGGCCCTGGTCTTGCAAGGTTACCACCTGCTTGTACATTGCTTAGCAGACGTTGCACCATATTTAATTTGTATTTCCCTGTTAGAACAAAGTGTCTCGCATTTATTTATTTATTTATGATGCATATTAATAAAAAAGGTGCTGATTGAGCTCCCTGCTACACAGCCTTGTGATTTCAGACCATCCCTGGGAAGGATCTGAGGAGTACCTGTGCTGGGACACTGCACTGCAGGCTTTGTCCTGCCTCCGGCCACAGCCAACACCAGACCTTCAGAAGGAGATAGATTGTCCCTAACTATCCTTGGCTCATGGCAGACCATGGGAGAAGGAAGGAGACAGACCCACACCTGGCCAAGAGTAGTTGATTCACTCCCCATATGGTCCAGTCAAAGTGCAGGACCAGAGGTCCTTTCCTCATCCCTCTGGTGTATTCCCAGACCCAGGCTGGATGTGGCTGCCCCTGCCTGGATATTTCTCTTCTCTGCTGTCCTGCATGAGCCCATGTTGTTTTGACCCTTTCCAGCTCTGGCAGTATTTGGCCTCAGGCCACAGGCTCAGAGGCTCTGCCAAGACTTGAGGCAGTGTTGCATGAAAAGGGGCCAAGCGGTTTTGGCAGAAGATAAACCCCCTTGCGTTCTAACACTCCTCACCGAGGTGGGAGGCCAGGTGCGGTAGGTTTAAATTCTGAGCGATGCCCAATCCAGCACTATCAGCCCAGTCGCGTTTAATGTGTATGAAACTGTTACGATTTGGATACACTAATAGTGGACTGCACCTTCAGTCTAGTCGTGCTCCTGAACTAGCACGGCCACTCTCCAGTCTTTGGTCGCGTTCAGTGAGAAACCGAAACGGCTAGCTACTGAAACAGTGCAGTTTATTTGAACAACAGATATACAGGTTCTTAGGATTGCCGGTGATAAATACACTGTCTGCAAAGCACGTGCAAATGAAAGGATTGTTAAGTACACAAAACGCGCGACAAAGTTATAAACGATACAGCCTGGCTATAAATGTAGGAAAGAGAGTCTCTAGGGAGATTTCTAAGTTCCCCAAGGAAGCACTCGGTATAGTCTGAGTCTTACCCAAAGGCGTCCCTATGAGGGGGAAGAAAGGCTCAGCCCGTCGACTGGTCCCGGAAGTCAGTGATGGAGTTCTCCTCGACTTGTTCGCGATGGTGTCTTCCCCGATATCCCCCCTCTCTCAGGCTATTTTTATACTTTTTTTTTATCTTCAAAGTGGAGTTATGCAGAATAAATCTTACGAGGAGCGATTGAAGGAGCTGGGACTGTTTAGTTTGAGGAAGAGGACGCTGAGGGGAGACCTCATCGCTCTCTACAACTACTTGAAAGGACATTGTAGAGAGGTTGGTGCTGGTCTCTTCTCACAGGTAATTAGCGATAGAACAAGAGGGAATGGCTTCAAGCTGCAGCAGGGGAGGTTTAGGCTGGACATTAGGAAAAAGTTCTTCCCAGAAAGAGTGGTCAGACACTGGAATAGGCTGCCCAGGGAGGTGGTGGAGTCACCATCCCTGGATGTGTTTGAGAGTCGTTTAGATGTGGTGTTGGGGGATATGGTGTAGGGGAGACCTTTGTAGAGTGGGGTTGATGGTTGGACTCGATGATCCCAAGGATCTTTTCCAACCTAAATGATTCTATGATTCTATGAGGAGTGGTCGCACCTTGGGGGCGGGTAGCCTCCGGGACGGAGGTGTGTTTTGGTACATTGTAATGAGCAAAGTTCACACAAAGGACAGCATTTCATCAACATTTGACGAAATGTTGGCTCGGGTAGCGTGTAGGCCGCTTATGTGTTCCGTAGTACCATCTCGTCCCCATATCTGCTATTCGTCACAAGGGAAGGCCATGGAACAAGCGCGTTCCGTTCCATCCCTCGTGTAGTTTCGCAAACAACCTTGTACAGGGAATCGCAGATGTGGCATTCTTCGTGTGCCAGCTGCGGCTGTATTCTACCTCAGAAGCCTCTTGATTTTATGACTTTCCTTAATGTGTGAACAATGCTGTACTTTTGTATTCTTGGCCAATTTAGTAATTATTCCACAGGCAGGGAAGAAGGAGCTGGCCATTAGAGGCACCACTCCTGAGCATCTCATAAACCTGTCCCATCTTTTGTTCTTGCTGAAAATGGGTTGCTTTGACCTGTCAGTTCATACTGGGGGGGTCTACATCACATCATCAGATGGTGCTATGTCTCGGGGAGGCAGCGTTGTTCGGGGTTCCTTGTCTTTATTCCTTGTGCATGCTCGTGGGGGCCAAAGCAGGTTTCAGACGGGAGTTATAGAATCATAGAATGATAGAATGTGTTGGGTTGGAAGGGACCTTTAAAGGCCATCTAGTTCAAGCCCCCTGCAGCAAGCAGGGACATCTTCAACTAGATCAGGTTGCTCAGAGCCTCATCCAGCCTGGCCTTGAATGTCTCCAGGGATGGGGCCTCCACCACCTCTCCGGGCAACCTGTTCCAGTGCCTCACCACCCTCATTGGAAAGAACTTCTCCCTAATGGCTAATCTAAACCTGCCCTACTCTAGTTTAAACCCATTGCCCCTCATCCTATCGCTACATGCCCTTGCAAACAGCCCCTCCCCAGCTTTCCTGTAGGCCCCCTTCAGGTACTGGAAGGCCGCTATAAGGTCTCCCCGGAGCCTTCTCTTCTCCAGGCTGAACAACCCCAACTCTCTCAGCCTGTCCTCATAGGAGAGGGGCTCCAGCCCTCTGATCATCTTTGTAGCCCTCCTCTGGACCCCCTCCAACAGGTCCATGTCTTTCTTGTGCTGAGGGCTCCAGAGCTGGACACGGTACTCCCGGTGGGGTCTCACCAGAGCAGAGTAGAGGGGCAGAATCACCTCCCTCGATCTGCTGGCCACGCTTCTTTTGATGCAGCCCAGGATGCAATTGGCCTTCTGGGCTGCAAGCACACACTGTTGGCTCATGTCCAGCTTCTCGTCTACCAGTACCCCCAAGTCCTTTTCCGCAGGGCTGCTCTCTATCACATCATCCCCCGGCCTGTATTGATAACGAGGATTGTCCCGACCCAAGTGTAGGACCTTGCACTTTAAAGGTCCCTTCCAACCCAACACATTCTATGATTCTATATTGATAATGAGGATTGTTCGCACCATTTCAGTCTGGCATCTGCTTCACCAGGGTGCTCAGGGCATTGTGAGTAAGGTGTCCGTAGGTGCGGTGTGGTGGGTTGACCTTGGCTGGATGCCAGGTGCCCACCAAGCCACTCTTCACTCCCCCTCCTCAACTGGACGGGGGGAAGAAAATAAGATGAAAAAAACTCATGGGTCGAGATAAAGGCAGTTTAATAAAGAAAAGCAAAGGCCACGCACAGAAGCAAAGGAAAAAAAAAAATTATTCTCTACTTCCCATCAGCAGGCGGTGTCCAGCCACTTCCTGGGAAGTAGGGCCTCAGTGCACGTAGTGGTTGCTCCAGAAGACAAACACCTTAACAACAAATGCCCCCCCCCTCCTCCTTTCTCTTAACTTTTATTGCCGAACACAACGTCATATGGTATGGAATATTGCTTTGGTCAGTTTGGGTCAGCTGTTCTGGCTATGTCCCCTCTAAACCTCTTGCCCGCCTCCAGCCTACTGGCCTTTGGGAGTGGGGGGGGGCGTTTGGAGAGACAGCCTTGATGCTGTGGGAGCACTGCTCAGCAATAGCCAAAACATTGGTGTGTTATCAGCACCTTTCTAGCTACAAATATAAAGCACAGCACTATGAGGGCTGCTATAGAGAAAGTTAACTCCATCCCAGCCAGACCCAATACATGTGGCCAAACTGGAACTTGTAACCTGTGGGCAGTGGGAGGAAGTCCTGAGTAGCACGGCAAGGAGACGTGAAGGATGGGTTGTGCATCTGGGACCCAGAGCCTGGGACAACCTGGCCATGAGGCTCAGTGGCTGCAGATCACTCACAAGGAAGGGCTCCAGGGTTTTTAAACTTAGACTAGCATGAGCGTTGCGTTGGACCTCCAAGTGCAGCAGGAATGAGCCCATCCATTCCCTTTACACCTTGGTAGCCCTCAGGAGAAGGGAAAAGCTCTGCTTGAGGCTCCAGCCTGGAGGCTCCAGCCCCGCACCACGCTGGAGCTTGTTGCATCCATGTGGACAAATGGTCTGCAGTGGTGGACTGAGTCAAAACGGTTGGAAAAAAAAACAGAAATGAAGCAGCATAAGCCCCTGTCCTAGCTTAGAGAGGCACGGAGCAGCCAGGGCTTGCACATGGGCTGCTTTAATAAACCTCTTAGAGGGGATGGTGGTCACAGCTGTTTACAAATTGCATGGGGCCAGGCTGCTCTCCCCACGTGCGCAGGCTGGCTCAAATGGGGAAGGGGACTGTGTGCTGCCAAACTGCTGAGTGCTGAGTAAGCCCCGGCGCAGGAGCGAGGATTTCCAGCTGCCTGCGCTACTGACGCTGACACTGAGTGGCTCTCAGCTGAGTTCAGCAACAGGGATGGGTGCTCACTGCCAGGGCAGCCTTGTCGCGGGCAGAGTGGTTAACTTCACTTGTAAGATGAGGAGAAATAACTGGACTCCAGACGATCCAACGTGAATCAACAGAAGCCGTTTATTAAGCACAGATCATCATCTTTTATACCCTGCGTTGTAGCCGTACACGCGACTCGCTTATTTCTGATTAGCTCGTTACACTGTCCACGCGCTGTCCATGCAGTTCGTTCACACATCAGATTGGTTACAAGAATTCGCATAGTCAATTGCTTAGTCATTAGCACAACATGTTTTCTACCTTCTCAGTTCCCGTTTTTCCCATGTACTAATTCCATCTTCTACCACCTGTTTTGCTCTTAATCTAATCTCTCATAGTAGGGAGGCTGGCTCACATGGCCATTTTCTCTCAGACACATTCCTATAGTAAGAGAGAAGCAGTGAAATATTTATTAATATAAAACAGCGATTTAACAAAGTCAGTAGTGAATGCGACAGTGTTTTACGAGATTCGATGCCAGGGCACACTTGGTTATTTACTGCACAGAGGCCAGGGTCAGACAAGCTGTCAGGGAGACCCTCCCGTTGAGTCACGAGGTTCAGAAAGGACCCCCTGGCTTTCTAAACTCCTTCTCAGAGAGGAGCCTAGGGGCGGCTGGATCCACTCCTAGTCCCAGACTTGGTCAACGGTTTGTGTCTAAAGGATTCTATATGCGCAATCAATCCTTATCTCACTCAGCTAAGATTTCAAAGTTTAGCATGCTATCAGTCACTTACCGAGAATCTGCTGTGGCAAGGAATCTCTCAGCCTCGAGGAGCAGAACCTTAAGCGAGCGTCCCCACTCAAGGGGAGATCCTGGCGTGCAGCCCGCTGCCGTGCAGGAGAGCTCAAAGGGCTCTTGGGCTGTCCGCTATTTATGGAGTAAGATAATTGACCTATAGTCATATTCCCATGGGAACAAGATGTCTAGGCCCCCACTCCAGACAGTGTTTTGACTGTATTGCCAGCCATCCCCCAAAGTCCAGGTGCAGCTCATCACACCTCCCACTGATGGTTATGGCTTGAGCAGGAGCCGGGGGGGGGGAGGGGAAGGGGGAGAGCACACCGCCACAAGCCTTGGATGCAGGGGGGACCGTAGTGGGGCAATTAGGGTGTGAGAGGCTGAATTTGGGGTCACTGCTACGGGGTTTGCAGCTGCTGAAGTCTTCTTCAGGGTCATCTGGCTAAACTCAAGCAGAGTCCAGTTGGTGGTTATCAAATAGCCTGTCCCGATCAGGAACTGAGCATGGGGCACGAAACCTGTGAAGCCTGCATGGCTGGAAAGCATCTGGCAATGTGTATGGGGCAGTGCTGCCAGCGCTGCTGCTGTGTCTTGGGTGGCCCTGATGGTGGCCTGGTCCCAGAGGGTCAGCTGTGGAATCCTGATGGGGACATGGGACTGTGAGTACTGCCAGGGCCAGGCTGAGCAGGGAGAGGTGCTGCCATGCCCTGGAGCTGACCCTGGCCTGGGAAGGGCAGCTCAGCCAGCCCCAGGCACAGGGAGCTCAGCATCCCTCGGCACCCCTTTGTCTGGGACACGGCAGCAGAAAAGTGGGTGCTGTGGGTGGAGATGGAGAGAGGGATGAGTGCTGGCCCACAGCCTTGTGAGCACCTCCAGAGCAGATGGGAGCAGGTAGGATGGTCACGCTGTCTGCATGACCCCTCCTCGGTGCTTCCCCGAGCCCAAACCCAGCAACCCTTCGCTCTAGCAAACAGTGCAGGTCCTTGACCTCGTTACTGCACCAGCCGAGGTCCCTTCCCAACCTCCCAGTGGCAGGCTGCCTGCCAGGGCCAGCCCCACATCCCCCTGCCCTCTGTGGGCACAGCAGTTGCCAGCCCCAGAACCAGTGCCCACCTCAGCACCAGCGCCCACCTCACATGCCCTGAGGCACAGAGCGAGGCCAGGGGCAGCTCTGGACCATCAGTGAGATGCACACTCGGTCCTGCCCATCTCCCATCACCTTCCTGTGCAGGGTCCTGGAGCAGTGGCCGTGTCCTCCACTCCTACTCCTTGCAGGCAGCTCTCAGATGCTGCTTGGCAAAGTTGCTCCTGGCCTCCTTGCAGATCTTGGAGTAGGTCTTAGCAAAGAAGTGCTGGGCTCTGGAGATGAACCCTGTGAGAAGATCATCCGACATGTGGGAAGCGGAAAGGAACACAGCTTCATGGTATGGGGGGGGTCTGCTCTGGGGTGATGGGGGTGTCTGTGGATCCCATCAGTGGGGGAGGTAAAGGCATGGGGTGACAGTGTGGCTAGGGGTGGGGGGGAGATTAAGGGTGCAGTGGGAGTTCAAATGCACACAGCAACCTGAGGGACATGCACCAGCTGAGAGGCAGAGACCTGCTGGTGCCAAGTGCTAGGGGGTCCTGGCAGGTCCCCTTGGATTTCTCGGCCCAGGTCATCGGGACCTGGCTCATCATCAGGGCAAAGGCTGTGGCCATGGCCCCTGGATGCCTGCCAGGGCTGAAGCAACGCTTCTCAGAGGCTGCTATAGGAGACTGGAAAGGGAGGATGCACCTGAGCACCAGCAAACTGCCAAGCTGCCTTGGGGACAGGCTGGGAAAGCTGAGGTGGGAATGCACATTTGGGCAAGACAGGCAGGGAGAGGTGGGATGGGGATGTACATGGAGTCAGGACAGTCAGGGAGAGGTGGGATGGGCACGCACACAGGGCAGGACAGGCAGCACTAGGGGTGAGCACAAGGCCCTGGGGGTCTGCAGCCCCAGAAAGCTGATAGAGAGAGCTATCATTGAAGGGGGGAACCCTACAGCTGAGCCAGAATATCATGAACAGTTTCCAAGGACAGACCTGAAAGCTATGTCAACCAGCATGACTCACAGGAAAGCAGAGGGTATTTCATTGAACAGGGTTGGAAGGGACCTTAAAGATCATCTAGTTCCAAGCCCCCTGCCCTGGGCAGGGACACCTCCCACTAGACCAGGATGCTCAAAGCCCCATCCAGCCTGGTCTTGAACACTTCCAGGGATGGGGCATCCACAACTTCCCTGGGCAACCTGGGCCAGTGCCTCACCACCCTCACAGGAAAGAATTTCTTCCTAATATCTCATCTAAATCTCCCCTCTTTCAGTTTAAAACCATTACCCCTCGTCCTATCGCTACACTCCCTGAGACAGAGCCCCTCCCCATCCCTCCTGTAGGCCCCCTTCAGGTACTGGAAGGCTGCTATAAGGTCTCCCCGGAGCCTTCTCTTCTCCAGGCTGAACAACCCCAACTCTCTCAGCCTGTCCCCACAGCAGAGGGGCTCCAGCCCTCTGATCATCTTCGTGGCCCTCCGCTGGACCCGTTCCAACAGGTCCATGTCCTTCTTGTGTTGAGGACTCCATAGCTGGACGCAGTACTCCAGGTGGGGTCTCACCAGAGCAGAGTAGAGGGGCAGAATCACCTCCCTCGACCTGCTGGCCATACTTCTTTTGATGCAGCCCAGGATGCTGTTGGCTTTCTGGGCTGCGAGCGCACGTTGCCGGCTCGTGTTGAGCTTCTCGTCCACCAGCACCCCCAAGTCCTTCTCCTCAGGGCTGCTCTCAAGCCATTCTCTGCCCAGCCTGTATTTGTGCCTGGGATTGCCGTGACCCAGGTGCAGGACCTTGCACCTGGCCTGGTTGAACTTCATGAGGTTGGCACGGGCCCACCTCTCAAGCCTGTCCAGGTCCCTCTGGATGGCATCCCTTCCCTCCATTGTGTTGACCGTGCCACACAGCTTGGTGTCGTCGGCAAACTTGCTGAGGGTGCACTCAATCCCACTGTCCATGTCGCCGACAAACATGTTAAACAGCACTGGTCCCAGTACCGACCCCTGAGGAACGCCAGTCGTCACTGGTTTCCACTTGGACATTGAGCCATTGACCGCAATCCTTTGAGTGCAGACATCTAGCCAGTTCCTTATCCACCAAGTGGTCCATCCATCAAATCCATGCCTTTCCAATTTAGAGACCAGGATGTCGTGCGGGACAGTGTCAAACGCTTTGCATAAGTCCAGGTAGATGACGTCGGTTGCTCTCCCCTTATCCACCAATGCTGTGGCAACATCGCAGAAGGCCAGCAAATTTGTCAGGCACGATTTGCCCTTGGTGAAGCCATGTTGGCTGCCACCAATCACCTCCTTATTTTCCATGTGCCTTAGCAGAGATTCCAGGAGGATCTGCTCCATGATCTTGCCAGGCACAGAGGTGACACTGACCGGCCTGTAGTTCCCTGGGTCTTCCTTTTTTCCCTTTCTGAAAATGGGGGTTATGTTTCCCCTTTTCCAGTCAGTCCCCTTCACCAGACTGCCACGACTTTTCAAAGATAATGGAAAGCGGCTTAGCGACTTCATCCGCCAGCTCCCTCAGGACCCGCGGATGGGTTTCATCAGGTCCCATGGACTTACGCACCTTCAGGTTCCTCAGACGGCCTCGAACCTGATCTTCCCCTACAGTGGGCGGTTCTTCTTTCTCATAGCCCCTGCCTTTGCCTTCTGTGACTTGGGCGGTGTGGTTGGAGCCCTTGCTGGTGAAGACCGAGGCGAAAAAGTCATTCAGCACCTCAGCCTTCTCCATATCCTGGGTGACCAGGTCTCCCGTTTCCTTCCGGAGAGGGCCCACATCTTCCCTAGTCTTACCTTTATCCCTGACATACTTATAGAATTTTTTCTTGCAATCCTTCCTTGATGTCCCTGGCCAGATTTAATTCTGTCTGGGCTTTAGCTTGCCTAATCTGGTCTCTGGCCACTCGGACAGTTTCTCTGTATTCCACCCAGTCTACCTGTCCTTGCTTCCACCCTCTGCAGGCCTCCTTTTTGCTTTTGAGCTTGTCCAGGAGCTCCTTGATCATCCATGCAGGCCTCCTGGCTTTTTTGCCTGATGACTTCTTTCTTGGGATGCACCGCTCCTGAGCTTGGAGGAGGTGATCCTTGAATACTAACCAGCTTTCTTGGGCCCCTCTCCCCTCCAGTGCTTTTTCCCATGTTACCCTGCCAAGCAGGTCCCTCAAGAGGCCAAAGTCTGCTCTCCTGGGTGGGTGGTGACCGAAATGCAGGACCCAGCACTTGGCCTTATTAAACCTCACACAGTTGGCCTTGGCCCATCGATCCAGCCTGTCCAGGTCCCTCTGTAGAGCCTTCCTACCCTCAAGCAGATCGACACTCCCACCTAGTTTGGTGTCGTCTGCAGACTTACTGAGGGCGCACTCAGTCCCCTCATCCAGATCATTGATAAAGATATTAAACAAAACCGGCCCCAAAACTGAGCCCTGAGGGACACCACTGGTGACCGGCCACCAAGAGGATTTCACCCCATTAATCCCAACTCTCTGGGCACGGCCATCCAGCCAGTTTTTAACCCAGCGAAGAGTACACTTGTCTGTGCCATGATTCGCCAGCTTCTCCAGGAGAATGCTGTGGGGGACGGTGTCAAAGGCCTTACCAAAGTCCAGATAGACAACGTCCACAGCCTTCCCCACGTCCAGAAGGCGGGTCACATGGTCATAGGAAGAGATCAGGTTGGTTAAGCAGGACCTCCCTTTCCTAAACCCGTGCTGGCTGGCTCTGATCCCTTCAAGGACAGGGAACTGCTGGAGAGGGGAGAGCAACCGACGTCATCTACCTGGACTTATGCAAAGCATTTGACACTGTCCCGCACGACATCCTGGTCTCTAAATTGGAAAGGCATGGATTTGATGGATGGACCACTTGGTGGATAAGGAACTGGCTAGATGTCTGCACTCAAAGGATTGCGGTCAATGGCTCAATGTCCAAGTGGAAACCAGTGACGACTGGCGTTCCTCAGGGGTCGGTACTGGGACCAGTGCTGTTTAACATGTTTGTCGGCGACATGGACAGTGGGATTGAGTGCACCCTCAGCAAGTTTGCCGACGACACCAAGCTGTGTGGCACGGTCAACACAATGGAGGGAAGGGATGCCATCCAGAGGGACCTGGACAGGCTTGAGAGGTGGGCCCGTGCCAACCTTATGAAGTTCAACCAGGCCAGGTGCAAGGTCCTGCACCTGGGTCACGGCAATCCCAGGCACAAATACAGGCTGGGCAGAGAATGGCTTGAGAGCAGCCCTGAGGAGAAGGACTTGGGGGTGCTGGTGGACGAGAAGCTCAACACGAGCCGGCAACGTGCGCTCGCAGCCCAGAAAGCCAACAGCATCCTGGGCTGCATCAAAAGAAGTATGGCCAGCAGGTCGAGGGAGGTGATTCTGCCCCTCTACTCTGCTCTGGTGAGACCCCACCTGGAGTACTGCATCCAGCTATGGAGTCCTCAACACAAGAAGGACATGGACCTGTTGGAACGGGTCCAGCGGAGGGCCACGAAGATGATCAGAGGGCTGGAGCCCCTCTGCTGTGGGGACAGGCTGAGAGAGTTGGGGTTGTTCAGCCTGGAGAAGAGAAGGCTCCGGGGAGACCTTATAGCGGCCTTCCAGTACCTGAAGGGGGCCTACAGGAGAGATGGGGAGGGGCTCTGTCTCAGGGAGTGTAGCGATAGGACGAGGGGTAATGGTTTTAAACTGAAAGAGGGGAGATTTAGATGAGATATTAGGAAGAAATTCTTTCCTGTGAGGGTGGTGAGGCACTGGCCCAGGTTGCCCAGGGAAGTTGTGGATGCCCCATCCCTGGAAGTGTTCAAGACCAGGCTGGATGGGGCTTTGAGCATCCTGGTCTAGTGGGAGGTGTCCCTGCCCAGGGCAGGGGGCTTGGAACTAGATGATCTTTAAGGTCCCTTCCAACCCTGTTCAATGAAATACCCTCTGCTTTCCTGTGAGTCATGCTGGTTGACATAGCTTTCAGGTCTGTCCTTGGAAACTGTTCATGATATTCTGGCTCAGCTGTAGGGTTCCCCCCTTCAATGATAGCTCTCTCTATCAGCTTTCTGGGGCTGCAGACCCCCAGGGCCTTGTGCTCACCCCTAGTGCTGCCTGTCCTGCCCTGTGTGCGTGCCCATCCCACCTCTCCCTGACTGTCCTGACTCCATGTACATCCCCATCCCACCTCTCCCTGCCTGTCTTGCCCAAATGTGCATTCCCACCTCAGCTTTCCCAGCCTGTCCCCAAGGCAGCTTGGCAGTTTGCTGGTGCTCAGGTGCATCCTCCCTTTCCAGTCTCCTATAGCAGCCTCTGAGAAGCGTTGCTTCAGCCCTGGCAGGCATCCAGGGGCCATGGCCACAGCCTTTGCCCTGATGATGAGCCAGGTCCCGATGACCTGGGCCGAGAAATCCAAGGGGACCTGCCAGGACCCCCTAGCACTTGGCACCAGCAGGTCTCTGCCTCTCAGCTGGTGCATGTCCCTCAGGTTGCTGTGTGCATTTGAACTCCCACTGCACCCTTAATCTCCCCCCCACCCCTAGCCACACTGTCACCCCATGCCTTTACCTCCCCCACTGATGGGATCCACAGACACCCCCATCACCCCAGAGCAGACCCCCCCCATACCATGAAGCTGTGTTCCTTTCCGCTTCCCACATGTCGAATGATCTTCTCACAGGGTTCATCTCCAGAGCCCAGCACTTCTTTGCTAAGACCTACTCCAAGATCTGCAAGGAGGCCAGGAGCAACTTTGCCAAGCAGCATCTGAGAGCTGCCTGCAAGGAGTAGGAGTGGAGGACACGGCCACTGCTCCAGGACCCTGCACAGGAAGGTGATGGGAGATGGGCAGGACCGAGCGTGCATCTCACTGATGGTCCAGAGCTGCCCCTGGCCTCGCTCTGTGCCTCAGGGCATGTGAGGTGGGCGCTGGTGCTGAGGTGGGCACTGGTTCTGGGGCTGGCAACTGCTGTGCCCACAGAGGGCAGGGGGATGTGGGGCTGGCCCTGGCAGGCAGCCTGCCACCGGGAGGTTGGGAAGGGACCTCGGCTGGTGCAGTAACGAGGTCAAGGACCTGCACTGTTTGCTAGAGCGAAGGGTTGCTGGGTTTGGGCTCGGGGAAGCACCGAGGAGGGGTCATGCAGACAGCGTGACCATCCTACCTGCTCCCATCTGCTCTGGAGGTGCTCACAAGGCTGTGGGCCAGCACTCATCCCTCTCTCCATCTCCACCCACAGCACCCACTTTTCTGCTGCCGTGTCCCAGACAAAGGGGTGCCGAGGGATGCTGAGCTCCCTGTGCCTGGGGCTGGCTGAGCTGCCCTTCCCAGGCCAGGGTCAGCTCCAGGGCATGGCAGCACCTCTCCCTGCTCAGCCTGGCCCTGGCAGTACTCACAGTCCCATGTCCCCATCAGGATTCCACAGCTGACCCTCTGGGACCAGGCCACCATCAGGGCCACCCAAGACACAGCAGCAGCGCTGGCAGCACTGCCCCATACACATTGCCAGATGCTTTCCAGCCATGCAGGCTTCACAGGTTTCGTGCCCCATGCTCAGTTCCTGATCGGGACAGGCTATTTGATAACCACCAACTGGACTCTGCTTGAGTTTAGCCAGATGACCCTGAAGAAGACTTCAGCAGCTGCAAACCCCGTAGCAGTGACCCCAAATTCAGCCTCTCACACCCTAATTGCCCCACTACGGTCCCCCCTGCATCCAAGGCTTGTGGCGGTGTGCTCTCCCCCTTCCCCTCCCCCCCCCCGGCTCCTGCTCAAGCCATAACCATCAGTGGGAGGTGTGATGAGCTGCACCTGGACTTTGGGGGATGGCTGGCAATACAGTCAAAACACTGTCTGGAGTGGGGGCCTAGACATCTTGTTCCCATGGGAATATGACTATAGGTCAATTATCTTACTCCATAAATAGCGGACAGCCCAAGAGCCCTTTGAGCTCTCCTGCACGGCAGCGGGCTGCACGCCAGGATCTCCCCTTGAGTGGGGACGCTCGCTTAAGGTTCTGCTCCTCGAGGCTGAGAGATTCCTTGCCGCAGCAGATTCTCGGTAAGTGACTGATAGCATGCTAAACTTTGAAATCTTAGCTGAGTGAGATAAGGATTGATTGCGCATATAGAATCCTTTAGACACAAACCGTTGACCAAGTCTGGGACTAGGAGTGGATCCAGCCGCCCCTAGGCTCCTCTCTGAGAAGGAGTTTAGAAAGCCAGGGGGTCCTTTCTGAACCTCGTGACTCAACGGGAGGGTCTCCCTGACAGCTTGTCTGACCCTGGCCTCTGTGCAGTAAATAACCAAGTGTGCCCTGGCATCGAATCTCGTAAAACACTGTCGCATTCACTACTGACTTTGTTAAATCGCTGTTTTATATTAATAAATATTTCACTGCTTCTCTCTTACTATAGGAATGTGTCTGAGAGAAAATGGCCATGTGAGCCAGCCTCCCTACTATGAGAGATTAGATTAAGAGCAAAACAGGTGGTAGAAGATGGAATTAGTACATGGGAAAAACGGGAACTGAGAAGGTAGAAAACATGTTGTGCTAATGACTAAGCAATTGACTATGCGAATTCTTGTAACCAATCTGATGTGTGAACGAACTGCATGGACAGCGCGTGGACAGTGTAACGAGCTAATCAGAAATAAGCGAGTCGCGTGTACGGCTACAACGCAGGGTATAAAAGATGATGATCTGTGCTTAATAAACGGCTTCTGTTGATTCACGTTGGATCGTCTGGAGTCCAGTTATTTCTCCTCATCTTACAAGTGAAGTTAACCACTCTGCCCGCGACAAGGCTGCCCTGGCAGTGAGCACCCATCCCTGTTGCTGAACTCAGCTGAGAGCCACTCAGTGTCAGCGTCAGTAGCGCAGGCAGCTGGAAATCCTCGCTCCTGCGCCGGGGCTTACTCAGCACTCAGCAGTTTGGCAGCACACAGTCCCCTTCCCCATTTGAGCCAGCCTGCGCACGTGGGGAGAGCAGCCTGGCCCCATGCAATTTGTAAACAGCTGTGACCACCATCCCCTCTAAGAGGTTTATTAAAGCAGCCCATGTGCAAGCCCTGGCTGCTCCGTGCCTCTCTAAGCTAGGACAGGGGCTTATGCTGCTTCATTTCTGTTTTTTTTTCCAACCGTTTTGACTCAGTCCACCACTGCAGACCATTTGTCCACATGGATGCAACAAGCTCCAGCGTGGTGCGGGGCTGGAGCCTCCAGGCTGGAGCCTCAAGCAGAGCTTTTCCCTTCTCCTGAGGGCTACCAAGGTGTAAAGGGAATGGATGGGCTCATTCCTGCTGCACTTGGAGGTCCAACGCAACGCTCATGCTAGTCTAAGTTTAAAAACCCTGGAGCCCTTCCTTGTGAGTGATCTGCAGCCACTGAGCCTCATGGCCAGGTTGTCCCAGGCTCTGGGTCCCAGATGCACAACCCATCCTTCACGTCTCCTTGCCGTGCTACTCAGGACTTCCTCCCACTGCCCACAGGTTACAAGTTCCAGTTTGGCCACATGTATTGGGTCTGGCTGGGATGGAGTTAACTTTCTCTATAGCAGCCCTCATAGTGCTGTGCTTTATATTTGTAGCTAGAAAGGTGCTGATAACACACCAATGTTTTGGCTATTGCTGAGCAGTGCTCCCACAGCATCAAGGCTGTCTCTCCAAACGCCCCCCCCCACTCCCAAAGGCCAGTAGGCTGGAGGCGGGCAAGAGGTTTAGAGGGGACATAGCCAGAACAGCTGACCCAAACTGACCAAAGCAATATTCCATACCATATGACGTTGTGTTCGGCAATAAAAGTTAAGAGAAAGGAGGAGGGGGGGGGCATTTGTTGTTAAGGTGTTTGTCTTCTGGAGCAACCACTACGTGCACTGAGGCCCTACTTCCCAGGAAGTGGCTGGACACCGCCTGCTGATGGGAAGTAGAGAATAATTTTTTTTTTTCCTTTGCTTCTGTGCGTGGCCTTTGCTTTTCTTTATTAAACTGCCTTTATCTCGACCCATGAGTTTTTTTCATCTTATTTTCTTCCCCCCGTCCAGTTGAGGAGGGGGAGTGAAGAGTGGCTTGGTGGGCACCTGGCATCCAGCCAAGGTCAACCCACCACACCGCACCTACGGACACCTTACTCACAATGCCCTGAGCACCCTGGTGAAGCAGATGCCAGACTGAAATGGTGCGAACAATCCTCATTATCAATATAGAATCATAGAATGTGTTGGGTTGGAAGGGACCTTTAAAGTGCAAGGTCCTACACTTGGGTCGGGACAATCCTCGTTATCAATACAGGCCGGGGGATGATGTGATAGAGAGCAGCCCTGCGGAAAAGGACTTGGGGGTACTGGTGGATGAAAAGCTGGACATGAGCCAACAGTGTGTGCTTGCAGCCCAGAAGGCCAATTGCATCCTGGGCTGCATCAAAAGAAGCGTGGCCAGCAGATCGAGGGAGGTGATTCTGCCCCTCTACTCTGCTCTGGTGAGACCCCACCGGGAGTACCGTGTCCAGCTCTGGAGCCCTCAGCACAAGAAAGACATGGACCTGTTGGAGGGGGTCCAGAGGAGGGCTACAAAGATGATCAGAGGGCTGGAGCCCCTCTCCTATGAGGACAGGCTGAGAGAGTTGGGGTTGTTCAGCCTGGAGAAGAGAAGGCTCCGGGGAGACCTTATAGCGGCCTTCCAGTACCTGAAGGGGGCCTACAGGAAAGCTGGGGAGGGGCTGTTTGCAAGGGCATGTAGCGATAGGATGAGGGGCAATGGGTTTAAACTAGAGTAGGGCAGGTTTAGATTAGCCATTAGGGAGAAGTTCTTTCCAATGAGGGTGGTGAGGCACTGGAACAGGTTGCCCGGAGAGGTGGTGGAGGCCCCATCCCTGGAGACATTCAAGGCCAGGCTGGATGAGGCTCTGAGCAACCTGATCTAGTTGAAGATGTCCCTGCTTGCTGCAGGGGGCTTGGACTAGATGGCCTTTAAAGGTCCCTTCCAACCCAACACGTTCTATCATTCTATGATTCTATAACTCCCGTCTGAAACCTGCTTTGGCCCCCACGAGCATGCACAAGGAATAAAGACAAGGAACCCCGAACAACGCTGCCTCCCCGAGACATAGCACCATCTGATGATGTGATGTAGACCCCCCCAGTATGAACTGACAGGTCAAAGCAACCCATTTTCAGCAAGAACAAAAGATGGGACAGGTTTATGAGATGCTCAGGAGTGGTGCCTCTAATGGCCAGCTCCTTCTTCCCTGCCTGTGGAATAATTACTAAATTGGCCAAGAATACAAAAGTACAGCATTGTTCACACATTAAGGAAAGTCATAAAATCAAGAGGCTTCTGAGGTAGAATACAGCCGCAGCTGGCACACGAAGAATGCCACATCTGCGATTCCCTGTACAAGGTTGTTTGCGAAACTACACGAGGGATGGAACGGAACGCGCTTGTTCCATGGCCTTCCCTTGTGACGAATAGCAGATATGGGGACGAGATGGTACTACGGAACACATAAGCGGCCTACACGCTACCCGAGCCAACATTTCGTCAAATGTTGATGAAATGCTGTCCTTTGTGTGAACTTTGCTCATTACAATGTACCAAAACACACCTCCGTCCCGGAGGCTACCCGCCCCCAAGGTGCGACCACTCCTCATAGAATCATAGAATCATTTAGGTTGGAAAAGATCCTTGGGATCATCGAGTCCAACCATCAACCCCACTCTACAAAGGTCTCCCCTACACCATATCCCCCAACACCACATCTAAACGACTCTCAAACACATCCAGGGATGGTGACTCCACCACCTCCCTGGGCAGCCTATTCCAGTGTCTGACCACTCTTTCTGGGAAGAACTTTTTCCTAATGTCCAGCCTAAACCTCCCCTGCTGCAGCTTGAAGCCATTCCCTCTTGTTCTATCGCTAATTACCTGTGAGAAGAGACCAGCACCAACCTCTCTACAATGTCCTTTCAAGTAGTTGTAGAGAGCGATGAGGTCTCCCCTCAGCGTCCTCTTCCTCAAACTAAACAGTCCCAGCTCCTTCAATCGCTCCTCGTAAGATTTATTCTGCATAACTCCACTTTGAAGATAAAAAAAAAGTATAAAAATAGCCTGAGAGAGGGGGGATATCGGGGAAGACACCATCGCGAACAAGTCGAGGAGAACTCCATCACTGACTTCCGGGACCAGTCGACGGGCTGAGCCTTTCTTCCCCCTCATAGGGACACCTTTGGGTAAGACTCAGACTATACCGAGTGCTTCCTTGGGGAACTTAGAAATCTCCCTAGAGACTCTCTTTCCTACATTTATAGCCAGGCTGTATCGTTTATAACTTTGTCGCGCGTTTTGTGTACTTAACAATCCTTTCATTTGCACGTGCTTTGCAGACAGTGTATTTATCACCGGCAATCCTAAGAACCTGTATATCTGTTGTTCAAATAAACTGCACTGTTTCAGTAGCTAGCCGTTTCGGTTTCTCACTGAACGCGACCAAAGACTGGAGAGTGGCCGTGCTAGTTCAGGAGCACGACTAGACTGAAGGTGCAGTCCACTATTAGTGTATCCAAATCGTAACAGTTTCATACACATTAAACGCGACTGGGCTGATAGTGCTGGATTGGGCATCGCTCAGAATTTAAACCTACCGCACCTGGCCTCCCACCTCGGTGAGGAGTGTTAGAACGCAAGGGGGTTTATCTTCTGCCAAAACCGCTTGGCCCCTTTTCATGCAACACTGCCTCAAGTCTTGGCAGAGCCTCTGAGCCTGTGGCCTGAGGCCAAATACTGCCAGAGCTGGAAAGGGTCAAAACAACATGGGCTCATGCAGGACAGCAGAGAAGAGAAATATCCAGGCAGGGGCAGCCACATCCAGCCTGGGTCTGGGAATACACCAGAGGGATGAGGAAAGGACCTCTGGTCCTGCACTTTGACTGGACCATATGGGGAGTGAATCAACTACTCTTGGCCAGGTGTGGGTCTGTCTCCTTCCTTCTCCCATGGTCTGCCATGAGCCAAGGATAGTTAGGGACAATCTATCTCCTTCTGAAGGTCTGGTGTTGGCTGTGGCCGGAGGCAGGACAAAGCCTGCAGTGCAGTGTCCCAGCACAGGTACTCCTCAGATCCTTCCCAGGGATGGTCTGAAATCACAAGGCTGTGTAGCAGGGAGCTCAATCAGCACCTTTTTTATTAATATGCATCATAAATAAATAAATAAATGCGAGACACTTTGTTCTAACAGGGAAATACAAATTAAATATGGTGCAACGTCTGCTAAGCAATGTACAAGCAGGTGGTAACCTTGCAAGACCAGGGCCCCTCGCCATGGGGAAGCCAGCCGAGGCACGATGCTGCAAGTAGCGTCAACCCGGCCAAGGCACCAAATGCTGGCATGGCCTTTCATTAACACTTTTCCCCACTCGACGCACAGCGGGCAGCATGAACATGGCAAGGAAGGGGTTGACTGGCATTGCCTCTACCGAGGACCCCAGGACCCCCCCCTTGTGCTCATACGCAACACTCGCCCCCTCCCCACCCCACGACACTGCTCAGCAAGACCAGAAACCCTATGCCAAGGGGAGCACCACCCCTCCCTCCCCATCTCCCCGGCTCCCTCTGGGATCACCCCCCTGCTCTACCTGCTGGGAGCGCTGCTCCCAACTCCAAAGAGCACCCTTAGCCCAGTCAGGGACCCTGCCCTCACCCCCTCACCTCCTACCCACTCTTCACTGAGCATCCCAGGGCATCCTAGGCACTGGCTTCCTGCTCAGCATGGAGGGCACAGGGACACCCCCCAAAGCATCCATCTCCACACAGGGTGGCTCTACCCATCCTGGACCTATGTAACACTGAACATCCATGCTCCTTCGTCATGATTCCACGCACCCCTTTGCTCCGCACGCACACACGTACCCTGTCCTCCTCCCCTGGCTGTGGCCAGGCACGGCCCCAGGCCCTGCAGTGTGGTAGTGCCAGGCCACTTGGCCCGCTACAATCCACCAGGCACCACTATTACATGTCAGGACAGGGCTGCTCCAGTGTGGAGGAGCCTACCTTGCAGCCTCCCTTCAAGCTGCAACGCAACCCATCAGCCCAGCCTTGCAGAGACCTTGCCAACACATGGTGCTCCTTTCCACCCCTGCGGCTGATGATGCCAGGGATGCTGAAGGCTGCAGACTGCACTGCCATCCCTGGGGAGGGGATGGCCAGCATCCTGCACCCTCCAGCATGAAACTGAGCCATGCAGTGGGGCAGCACTGCCCTGGCAGGAGCTTCTTGGGTTCCTGCTGTGTACGAGTCTATGGCCTACGGGTGCTGGAGATGGCATGGAGTGGAGGGGGCTCAGACGGTCCCTGGTGTGGCTTGCAGAAGGCCCCAGGGGACAAGTCAGCCTTTGGCAGCTGCACAAGGAGGAGCAAGAAGGAACCACCTACGGTTACTGCATTCTGTAACGGTAAGAAACTAGCAAGAAGCTGTGTCTGTTTCTCTGGCAGGGTGGGCTTCCCCAGATGAGCCTCAGCAGCTCACGGTACTGTGTTTGGCCTCCCAGCCACGTCAATAGTCCTCGTCCTCCAGGTGGGTGACGTACATGATGGGCACCAGTCCCTTCTTGGAGTCGAGGCTGCACTGCAGCCAGTCACCATCCACCTTGGAGATGACCTGCAGGATGTCCCCCTTGTTGAAGCTCAGCTGTCCTGCCTCGGTGGCAATGTGATGGCAAAGAGCTTTCACTTCACTGCAGGCAGAGGGAGGGGAGGAAGGGTTAACTTGCCACAGCACACACACTCCATTGAAGCCCAGGGACCACCACAGGCACAGAGGAGCGAGGAAAACACCCCCTGCCTCCCTCCCCAGCCAGGATCTCAACTGCCCCCCAGCTCCCCATTGCCTACAGATTGCAGAGTTGGGGTGGACGGATGCACAAGCTGTGTCACTGCCCTGATTCGTCTCCTGGTCCATGAGTACAAAGGGGACCAGGTGAACCGCAACAGGCAGAGCCGTGCCAACCCCAACCCACCATGTCCCAGCACTTGCAGGACGGCCACGTGGCACCGCTCACCAGGGAGGGTGGGCAGACAGGCCCCAGGCTGGCCATGCCTCGGGGGGCACTTCAGGTGGCTCTGGCCGGGGGGGCTCTGGCTCAGGGACTGCTTCTTGCCACATGCTTGCTCCGACCATCTGGGCCACCAGCTGGAACATGGACTTGTCCAAGCTCAGCCAGCCGGAGGGCAACCTGCAAGAAGGAGATAGAAGCAGGTAGTGGCAGGGAAGTGTACCCGGGGGGCAAGAAGCAGCTGCTCTCATGGCAAGGTCATGCCTTAGAGGTCTGGATCCATGCACAAAGTGCACTGTCTCCTGGCAGGGAGGTCTCAGCATCCTGCAGACACACCGTGGCCTAGACTGGGAAGGACATTTCCAGTGGCCATACAAGCAAGAAGGGTACAGATGGAGAGGCAATGCGGGGAGGGCCCAGCCACACGGGGCAACTTCACGCCTCCTCCTCACCCGTTGTGAGCAACGGGGATGGCTCCATGTTTTGCTCTCACTTAGTACGTGTTTTTGGGAGGGATGGGGGCAGTGCAGCAGGGGCCCTTCCTGTGGAGAGGGGGCTTAGGAGCCAAGGCAGTGGTAGAGCTCAGGCAGAAGATTGAGCAAGGGTAGGAGTTGAGGAGGGAAACGGTGGTGTGAGCAGGCAGGCAGGGCTGGGCAGGGGTGACAGATCTCTCTGTTCACACATTGCCTCTGATGTACCACCATGGTGTAGCCCAGTGGTCGGCTATTGACCTGACTTCCACCTGCACTGCTGCAACCCCAGGTTAACCAGCCCTCCCCGGCCCCATCCTTACCTGTTAGGCTGCCTGGGCTCTTTTTGCACCTTCCTGGACCCAAACAAGTGTCCCCACTCGATGGGCTGGCTGCCCTTTGATGCACTGATGCTGCTCTCCTCCTGGGGGGCTGCTACTGCTACTCCCACTCTTTGCTGAGTCCCAGTCTCCTTTTCCTTGCTGTGCTTCAGCTCTGTAAGCACTGAGTCTGGGGGGCTGCCCATCCAGAAGGGCCTGCTCCATTCTTTCACCTCTTCGCCGATGGGTACCTGCTGGGGCTTTTCCAAGGGCTCTTCCGCAGCTTTAGGACTTGGCTTGCTGGCAGCCTTGGGCCTCTCCTCCAAGGTACACTCAGCCTCTGCACCCTCCACCACCCCTTCGCGGGGGGGTGGTGCCTTGCGGGTCTCTGCTGACCTGGGCACAGCATTCAAAGCTGCCTTCTTCTTCTCATAGCAGATGAACTTCGAGACTTCAGACGAGCCCTCGATGTAAATCTGAGAGCTCTGCATGAGCTGGTACCACCAGCCTGTTTGCTTGTCCTTCTCCTCCCACGTGCTCTCTCGCACCTTCCTCCGCTCTTCCTCCCTGTTGGGAGCCCCCACCCCCTTGACCCTCTCACTCGCAGCTTGCTGGGGGCTGTGGCCTGGTGAGATGTCATCATCTCTGGCACCCACTTTGCATGCTTCAGGGGCAGTGCTGCAGTCGTAAGGATCATCACTGCTGCCCCGTGTCCGCATTAGCTGCAGGGTGGAGTGTGTGGAAAGCAGCAGGTCCTGCTTCACACGCAGCAGCTCCTTTTGCTGCTGCTGCTCTTTGCCCATTTGCATCAGGTGATGCTCAAAAAGGAGGTCTAGGTTGAAGGGTAGCAGGGAGAGAGGCTGGAGCAGGAGCAGGAGCTCCTCAAAAAGAGGCTGACACACACTATGAGACAGGCACAAGAAGCCTATCGGCTGGTAGTGTGACAGGATGATATCTGTAGGGCAAGAGACATTTAATTAGATGAAAGACCCTTGCCACCTTTGTCAAGCCGCCAAGAAGCTGCTGAAGCTATGGGGAAAGGAGTTGGACAATAGTTTTTGGTCACAGCTGTGGCTGCAGTGTGAGGCTCAGCACTGGGTCAGGGAGCACCAGATGTTCTGTGAGCTCTGGACAAACTGGCCCAGGTCCTGCTTCCAGTCATGCCTGCAGCCAGGACCTGCCTGTCAGACTGTCCACCAGGATGACCTCTGCCACAAATGCCATGTGAGTAGGGTGCAAATAAAGAGCATCAAAGAGGGTTGGCACACATTAAGATTCTCTTCCCCACCTCCTGGAGATGAACAAGAGCTGCAAATCTGGCCAGTACCAGTCCCCTGCAGAGAGAAAGGTGTCGAGGACAGCTGAATACATAGAATCATAGAATTGCCTAGGTTGGAAGGGACCTTTCAGATCATCTAGTCCAACCATCAACCTAACTCTGACAAAAACCAGCACTAAACCATATCTCTAAGCACTATGTCTACTCGTCTTTTAAATACCTCCAGGGATGGTGCCTCAACCACTTCCCTGGGCAGCCTGTTCCAATGCTTGATAACCCTTTCAGTGTCAAAATTTTTCCTAATATCCAGTCTAAACCTCCCCTGGTGCAACTTGAGGCCGTTTCCTCTTGTCCTATTGCCTGTTCCTTGGGAGGAGAGACCAACCCCCACCTCTCTACAGCCTCCTTTCAGGTAGTTGTAGAGAGCGAGAAGGTCTCCCCTCAGCCTCCTCTTCTCCAGGCTGAACACCCCCAGCTCCCTCAGCCGCTCCTCATAAGGCTTGTTCTCCAGACCCCTCACGAGCTTCGTTGCCCTTCTCTGGACCCGCTCCAGCACCTCAAGGTCTTTTTTGCGGTGAGGGGTCCAAAACTGGACACAGTACTCGAGGTGGGGCCTCACCAGTGCCCAGTACGGGGAGACAATCACTTCCCTAGTCCAACTCACCATGCTCTTCCTGATACAGGCCAGGATGCTGTCGGCCTTCTCGGCCACCTGGGCACACTGCTGGCTCATAGTCAGCCGGCAGTCAACCAACGCCCCCAGGTCCTTTTCTGCCGGGCAGCTCTCCAGCCACTCTGCCCCAAGCCTGTAGCGCTGCATGGGGTTGTTGTGACCCAAGTGCAGGACCCGGCACTTGGCCATGTTGAACCTCATACCATTGGCCTCGGCCCATCGATCCAGCCTGTCCAGATCCCTCTGCAAAGCCTTCCTGCCCTCAAGCAGGTGGACACTCCCACCCAACTTGGTGTCATCTGCAAACTTACTGAGGGTGCACTCGATCCCCTCCTCCAGATCATTGATCAAGATATTAAAGAGAACCAGCCCCAATACCGAGCCCTGGGGAACACCGCTCGAGACCGGCCGCCAACTGGATTGAACTCCATTCACCACCACTCTCTGGGCCCGGCCCTCCAGCCAGTTTTTAACCCAGCAAAGAGTACTCCCATCCAAGCCATGGGCAGCCAGTTTCTCCAGGAGGATGCTGTGGGAAACCGTGTCAAAGGCCTTACTAAAGTCCAGGCAAACAACATCCACGGCCTTTCCCTCATCCACCAAGCGGGTCACCCTGTCATAGGAGGAGATCAGGTTTGTCAAGCAGGACCTGCCTTTCATGAACCCATGCTGACTGGGCCTGATCGCCTGGTTGTCCTGCATGTGCCACATAATGGCACTCAGGATGATCTGTTCCATGACCTTCCCAGGCACCGAGGTCAGGCTGACAGGCCTGTAGTTCCCCCGATCCTCCTTCTGGCCCTTCTTGTGGACGGGCGTCACACTTGCTAGACGCCAGTCAACTGGGACCTCCCCGGTTTGCCAGGACTGCTGGTAAATGATGAAAAGTGGCTCGGTGAGCACTTCCACCAGCTCCCTCAGTACCCTTTGGTGGATCCCATCCGGCCCCATAGACTTGTGCATGTCCAGGTGTTGGAGCAGGTCCCTCACCATCTCCCTCTGGATTACGGGGGCTTCATTCTGCTCCCCGCCCCTATCTGCTAGCTCAGGGGGCTGGGTACTCAGGGAACAACCGACTCTACTACTAAAGTCTGAGGCAAAGCGGCATTAAGTACCTCAGCCTTGTCCTCATCCTTTGTCACCATGTTACCGCCTTCATCTGATAAAGGATGGAGATTCTCCTCAGTCCTCCTTTTATTACTAATATATTTATAGAAGCTCTTTTTATTGTTCTTAACATCGAAAGCCAGGTTAAGTTCTAGTTGGGCTTTGGCCCTTCTAATTTTTTCCCTTCATAGCCTCACAACATCTTTGTAGCCTTCCTGAGTGACCTGCCCCTTCTTCCAAAGGCCATAAACTCTCCTTTTTTCCCTGAGTTGTATCCATAGCTCTCTGTTCAGCCAGGCCGGTCTTTTTCCCCAATGGCTTGTTTTTCGGCACATGGGGACATGGGGACAGCCTGCTCCTGCAGGTTACAGTCTTTCCAGGGATCTGGCTGGGCTGAACTGTGGATCCTAACAAAATGAACTAGCATTTCTACCTGCAGCATTCATCTTTCACTTAATTTGACCACATCTGCAGTGCCCTCCCCCACCAGCTTTGTTGTCAGGTCTCACTCCCAGGGAGAGAGTTTGGAACAGGATTTGTGGCTGTTTGGCTCCAGTGAGATAACAATCTTACACCATAGACAGGACTTGCACCTTATCTCCAACCCCTTTGCCTAGCCTTCTGCATCCTGACAGCCCTAGCTATTGCTCACACTTCCAGCTCTTAATGATGGCTTGAAACAGATGGTTGTCTTCTGCTCCAGAAAAACAGGGTGCTTTCTCTTGCCACACTGCTCAGTACAAAGGCAAGTCTATTTTCCTGTCCGCTCCAGAGAGAAGTGCTGACTGCACACACAGACCCGAGAAATGTCTGCTGTCAGCCCCCAAACCTGCCAGAAGATACTGGGCTGGACTTCTTGCAGTGCATGGGGCCCTGGGCTGAGCACAGGCTGAGCCAGAAGCACTCCCAAAGGATCCAGCAGGTCAAGGGTGTCTGTCTCACTGTGCACTTAACACTTAGTCATGCTGCTTCTAAGCATCTGGCAGCTTGGCCATTGCTGCTGGGTTATCTGTACATTCCAGAAACATTTCTAGTTGAAAAAAACAGGTACATCCAGTAAAATCTGCTTTTAATTTGTCAGAAGGTTTTCATTTCCATTTCCCATGCTTGAAGGGTTTCATCTAAGTGTGCGCACCTCCAGACAGATGAAGCTCTCAGGCACTGGGCAGGGAATGCAGAAATTTGAGGAGGGTTGGATCTGGTCTCCTGCAGGTAGGTTCAAGGATCTGCATTGGGGGTGATAACCTTGGGTACTAGCTGCAGCTGGGAAGGACATGGCTGGCCAGGCTCGCCACAGCTCAGGTGGAGGGAGCTGCACGGAGCTTTGACTTCCACCTCACTCCCTTTAGCTGAGCAGCCCTCCAGCAACACGTACATTGGGAGCAGAGGGGAGCAGCCTAGGCTGAGAGACCAACAAGAGACATGCGTGCCTCAGAGCTTAGATCTGTGCTCTATATTGTGCAGAATTTGGCCCCCACTGCAGCCCGCAGCCCTTAGGCTCTTACCTTCATGGTCGTAGAGGTGGTTGAACCAGAACTCCAAGGACCGGATACTGCAGGAAGGGAAAACAAGCAGGGAAGGAAAGAAAAAGTGAAAATCAATTCACTCCCTTCATCCTAGCTGTTCTACAAGAAGAAGCAGCGTGGCTGGAAAAGGGCATTTACACAGCATATCCCTGTGAACCTCAAGACCTAGTGAAAGGACAGTCGTTCACTTCCATCAGCATGCACTGACCACAGCCGGCCAGCCTGTCACAGAGCCAGTTTGCTTTACATGAGGCACTGTATAACCATAACCCCTAACAACCATGTTTCCATCCAGTTTCCTCACCATTTAGCTCCTATGCTCTTGGCAGAGCTTAGCTTTGCTGAGAAGGGCTCATGAGAGGTAAATCATCTACAAACATGAGACCATTGCTGCAGGCTTGGCCCAAAATATGCTGGTAACCTGTGCCAGCAGGGGAGAGCTGAGCCATCCTGGGTGGGGAGAGCAGGGCAGAGCTTGCTCCTGCTTGTAGGGGTCCCCCAACATTTGGGGATATTGGGGACTCTGTTGCCACTGTCAGAGCTCTTGCTGACCACCGGAGAGGAGAAGGGAAATACCATCCTAACACCATTCATCCCTTTATCGCGGCCGCCTTCTGTTCAACACAGAGTGTAGTGTGCACACTCCTTATCCAATCTGGGAGGGTCAGCCTTGAGTCCTGAACCAGGACTCCTTCAAAGCCTCATGCACTGGGATTCACTGCAGCTCCAGGAAGCAGTGATTTAAGCAGGGATTTTCAGGAGTAATTTATGCATATGTTATGTCTATCCCTATATGAACCCTGACAGACAGACTCTTCCCTCCTAATGTTTTGGGGCTAAAACAAGCTGACAATGTTCTTCAGTGGGCTACAGCCAGCCCTTCTCAGTTCTGGCCTGGTAGGGGTAGGTTTTGATCCTTCTGGAGTTCCCTGAGGCTCACAGCTTCTTCCTTCCCTCACCCACAGCTGGGGAGTGGCTTCCCAGGTTCCTTAAGTCTTTTCATTGGCAACTGTGCCTGCTTGCAGTCAAGGACCAGCACCTGCTGCCAGCCCTGGACAGTGACATGCAGTCAGCCCGGGGAGCCTGCTTACTTGAGGAGGCCAAAGATGAATGCATTGAACCTCATGGTGTGGTTGGTGAGCTCTGTGTACTGGCTGATCTTGCTATTTAGGCTGTGCAGCAACTTGGTAGAGGGGCCTATGGAGAGAAGTGAAATGTTGAGATTAGTTGTGGTCAGCAAAGCCAAAACGGCATCACGGGAAGGAGCATCAAGGCAAAGACAGAAGTTGGCTGGGTGCCCATGCCCATATGTGCATTGCCCCTCCACCAATCATCAAGATGAGCTCGCTCCATCCCAACAGTTAGACTTCACAAGGGGTGAAGTTGTGGTCTGTCCCAAACTGCCACTCCAAAACTTTGGGAGAGTTTCAATGGATGAAAGTACCCCAGAGACCTGTCTCCCACACTTCAGGGACAATCACGGCCTTCAGCTCAAAATCAGCAGGTAAACAGAATATTATGGTGAGTGGTTATAATTTGGGGTATCTGCAATCACAGAGATAACCCCAGAGTTGGAGGTTTGCCACAAACAGGCTAGGAGGCTTCCCAGCCCTGGATGTAAGCTCTTCATGATGCAGAAATCAGTGTGGCCCTGCCATCTGTAACCTCAGAAAGGAGTTCTCCTGGATGGTAGCCACTGCCACAATCCAGGGTGCAGACTGGTACTAGCAGAGGGTGCAGGTGATGCGGGCATGCTTGAGCCAAATGAGCCGTGTGTGCAAATTTTCTTACAGACCAGGCTAGAGCACAGTTCTGCCTTATACCGTAGCTGTGCAGGACTAAAGATGAAGGTCTAGAAACACCCTGGAAACTTAGAGGAGGGAAAAGGGCATTCTTTTAGGGTTTATTTCTGTCTTTTTTTTTTTTTTCATTGCTAGGGTCTGTTATAGGACAATTTAGAAATTTCAGGAAAAATTACAATAAATATTTGGACAGAATAGAGCAGTGGCTCTCCCACCTTGCAAGAGCAGGTCAAGGTGCACCTTGTTCCGCACAGGGAGACAGGTATTATTCTGCATCCCCATCCTTATAGTCAACCTTCCTAGCACCTCCCAGCCACAACACAGGAGTACCGCAGAGCAATGGGCATCGCTGCACACCCTCCATACCTAGCTGGGTGGATGCCTCCACCACGCTCCAGGGGATGTTTCTCCTCTGGCCAATGATCATGTCCAGGACATAAGCCTTGAGCCCGTCACTCAGGATGTCCTGGACAGCAGGGCACAGGTATTTCAGGATGAGATGCCCCACGTTGGGGCTCACGGAGCTATTCCCAAGTTTGGCCTAAGGGAGAACAGGCAACAGGGAGAGGGTTGAGTAACTGCTCTATAAGGTACGGACGCATGCGAACAGTCCAGTCCCACTTGCCTACTACAGATACCCAGCAGGCAATATCCAGGCTACAATGATGCTCAGCAGCTCCTTGAACAGGCAGGCTCTTCCCCTTCACCCTTGCTGCCTCATACACCAATTCTGGGTTGATCCCTGCAAGGTCTGCCCCAGGCTGGGATGAGGCAACAGCTTGGGAAAAGAATATCCCAGCTTGAGAAGAGGATATCCCAGTTAGAAGGGATGCCCAGTTCTCCCTAAGGGTATAACAAGGCTTTCCTGCTGGAGGAAGAAGAGAGTAGGAGCTTTTTCTGCTGCTGTAGATTTTCTTGTTGCTATTTTTGAAGTAGGAAGCAGCAAGCGACATAGGAACTTCCAGTACCGAGGGTACTTAACTCAGTGACATGCTGAGCTATGATTCCTAGGAATTACTATAAATAAACAGGGCGAGGGCAAAATGGATGGACAGAGCCCAGGTTGAGGTGAGGAAGCATGTAAGAGCCCAGCATCAACAGAGCAGGGACATATTCTGCTGCATACAGTCCTTGAGCTGCCAAGGGGTCTATCCAAAAGGGTCAGCCCCAGATCTTGCACATCACATCAGTGGTCCCAGGCAGTTGTGTTCAGGGCACAGATTTTACCAGCTGAGCTGGAATTACACTGGCCAGTTGGCACAGGTCCACGAAGGTCCTGAACTGAGACTTGAACTTCTGGGTCAGGAATAATCCTGCCAGATTCATTGAGCTTTGGGAGCATCAGGGACAGGTGCTGCCTTTTGACAGGTGAATGCTCAGCCCTTGGCACACTGACACATAATGAAATCCCAGATCAAAACCACAGTGCTGTCTGGCAAGTAAAGTAATGGGGGAATGTTGCGATTATTCCCCAAACCAACAGGAAACTCACGGTGAAGCTTTCAAAAGCTGTGGAAATCCAAACAGCTCCAGTTATGCTGCACAGCAATCTCTGCATCAGCAACAATTGTAATTAGGGGCAAATTACCCTGGGCTCTGAGATAAGATTGAATGGGCTTGGAATCTGTCCCAGTCAGGTTTCTCCTTGGGGATGGCACTCCAGGGCAGTTGTCATGTCCAAATGGTGTCACATTGCTGCCCCAGAGTCCCTGCGACTGAAGCAGAGCATTCAGCTTTGAGAGGAGGCACCACAAAGATGCTGAGTGTCACAGGACTGCAAACACTGACTGGTGCAAACAGAAGTGAGCTTGCTCTGCCTGCTCTCCCCAAAAATGGGAGATGAGGGGAGCACAGGCCAAAGACAGCCAACCCCATGGGAAACCTTGATGAACTCTGAAGCTAGTGGGTTCGTGTTAAGGGCTATAGGGGAAGCCCAACTGCCCCAGATGGGCAATGACTGATGCACTTTTTTATCATTATGGAGCCCTGTGAGACATCAAGGGACTGGGGACACTGCGCTGTGCCCTGGCATCAGTGCCAGAACAGAATTGCTGGATGGGTGGAGGAGGGAAACACAGCTCTCCGCTATATGAGAAAAAAGAGCTGGTGTACCGCATCAGACCAGAAGTCCAGTTGGCCTGAGCTGGCCTGATATTCTCTCTTATAAAGAGCCATGAGAAAGTACATAAGAAAGAGTCAAACCAAAGCAAACATACATAATAATTCCCCTTAATACTCTCCCAGCCTACAACTACTTTCAACTCAGAGACTACCTAAGCTGGACATGATTCCTATGTGTTTAGTTGACTCAATGAATTTCTCTTCCCTGTATTTTTCTGATCTTCCCTTAAATTCACATAACCTTTTAGCACGCCCAGCATCATACAGCAAGAATTGTCACAGATTTACTATCTACTGCATGATGTACCATTGCCTTTGTTTGTTTTGTTCTTGGTACTACTAGCTTCATTGGATACCCTGTAGTTTTTTAACTGGAAGAGAATGGAGAGGCAATCTTTCTCCATCCTCTCCATGTCACTCATGATGTTGAGAAGCCATACTGAAAGCAAGATTTACCTTCACCCCTGGATCCCTGCTGGTTCCAAAGTGAGCCACAATCAGGTCAACAGCAGTGTTGATTGCCTTCACCAGACCTAGAGGGAAAGACAGAGTCAAAGAGCTGCCTGAGGGGCTTCTAGGACAGACCCTGACCAAACACTTCATGAAGAAATCGGGCAGGGCATTTCAAGCCCATGTCAGCACACATGCCTTCTCTGGCGACGTGATCAGCTCATGTCGAGTCTCTGCCAAAAGCATGCAGAACCCCTCCTAACTCCTCACCAAATCTATCCCTTCTGGTTCCAACACTCACATATCAGCCCAACAGTATGACAACCTTTAGAAGTGGCTGAAGCGTAAGACACCCTGTCAGTGTTCCCAAGGGACATGGACCATCACCTCCACGCACCATCCCTTGAGGGAGCAGAGATGGGGTCTGAGGCAATGAGTCTTTAGCTGCTTTTATCTTACAGGGTGGCATGGCAGAAGCCATGCATTTGGCAAACATCAAGGGCTACCAGGATGATGAGGGGACTGGAACACCTCTCTTATGAAGAAAGGCTGAGGGACTTGGGTCTCTTCAGTCTGGAAAAAAGAAGGCTGAGGGGGGACCTTATCAACGCTCATAAATACTGAAAGGGTGGGTGTCAGGAGGATGGGGCCAGGCTCTTCTCATTGGTGCCCGGCGACAGGACAAGGGGTAACGGGCACAAACTTGAGCATAGGAAGTTCCATCCCAACATGAGGAGGCACTTCTTTACTTTGAGGGTGGCAGAGCACTGGCACAGGCTGCCCAGAGAGGTGGTGGAGTCTCCAACTCTGGAGACATTCAAAACCCACCTGGACGCGTTCCTGTGCAACCTGCTCTAGGTGACCCTGCTCTGGCAGGGGGGTTGGTCTAGATGATCTCCAGAGGTCCCTTCCAACCCCTACCATTCTCTGATTCTGTGATTCTGTGAAACTATGTAATGACTTTCAGTAACAAGCCAGTGGTGGGTAAGCTGACATCTGCATCGGTATGATGCAAGAACAAAAGTGGAATAGAGGAGAAGGCTGCCATCTGGTAATCACCAACACATAGCTGGCAAAGGCATGGGAACCGTTCTGCACATCCCTTGCCTCTGACATGATACCGAGACAGCTGTCAACAACCCAGTCCCCAAAGCTTGCCTCTACCATGGGTCTCATCACAGCCATATCTTGTCCTGCTTTGGAATCCTTTCTCCCGCCCTTTTACATAAACACTTTACCATGGAGGACCCAACAGACCTTTTACCTAAATTACAAAATCTCAGGCTAGCACATCTGCAACATCACACAGATTCACAGATCTACCCATGTATACTGAGACAGGGGTGGCAGCATGCCCTGCCTCAGGGTCATACTCCTGTGCCTGCCTGCTCTCTCTGCCCTTTCTTGTGGACTTAAGATCCTTTCTAATCATACTTCCTGGGACAAGCAACTCAAACATACTCTGGCACGTGGCATGGTGCAGAGAACACAAGAACCTGCCGTGGAAACAGACATCAGTCCAGGGGGACGTGTAGTTACGATGCTACGCAGAGAAGGGCAAGGAAAGAAACCATTATGTCTACAGAGATGAGACAGAGAGAAGCACTATTTGCCTTATGCTGTGCTATGCCACACCCTCCTCCACTGACATGAGACGCACGGACTCACCCTTCTTCTGCAGCAGGTCGATGGAGATGGACTCTGTGTTGCCATCTGGGGAGAGGCAGAACTCAGCAGGGGGGTTCTCTGCTAGTGAGAAGTAGTCAGGGAAGAAGTCAGTGTAGGTAAGCTGTAGTTGCCTCATAGACTGCCCTGCAGGGCCAAGACAGGGAGGAGAAGGATCAGCCCCAAACCCTTATACCAAAGCCTCTCCCACATTGTTTGCTTTTCCCAGAAGCAACCTGCACCAGCAGGAGTCCTCACACCAGCCTGTCCAAGACAGCAAGGCTTGTTGCTCTTCCAGCAATGGTTTGCAACATGAGCCTGTAGAGTTCAACCCCGCAGCCCACCCATCATCTGGCTCCAGCTTGACTGGGGGCCCATGGGCACTGGAAGATACTGTGAAAGGTTCACCCTCATGAGCTGGTGCTAAGGAAAACCTTGCTGCACCAGACTCTCAGGGCTGCTGTGCAGATAGCCCCAGCAAGTGGGGTCAAAAGTAGAGCACAGAGAGAATCCCTACTTGTCACACACAGGCATCCACAGGCAACAAACTACATGCTTTCTGCCTATCCCCTGAGATGGTCTCTATTTTCAAGGGGTGACTTTTGCAGGAGCTCTTTCATGTGCTCGATTTCCATCTGGTTGATTCCCCAGCTCTGGGCTAGGCATCTTCCCGTGAAAGAGGTATGAAGAAACTGTTTGGGTTGGCAGTGAGATGTAGAGTTTTGGGGAATTCACTCCATGACTTGGGGCTGGCCTCAAGAATGCTCTCCTTCCCACAGACAGACCCCTCTGCTCCTCCTGGAGGACTCTCAAAGGTTCAGCCAAAAGCAGCCTGCCACTCTCAGCCCTTCCTACACAGGTTTTGGAGGACAGAGAAGACCTTAAGGGCAGAGCATGGAGAAGACAGAGCCCTACAGTGTTGCCAGCTGCCCCATGAGAGCTACAGACCAGCACCTAGCATGCTGCCAGGGTTGGGGCAGATGGGCAGACACTGTGGGGCACAGACATGAGATCTCCAAGGGACACAACTCCTGTATGAGACATGAACTACAAGCTGGACACAGTCCAGGAGCACTTGCTGAGGTCTGAGCTGGCTCTTGGGCCATTCACTTTCCCCTTCAATCCAGCCCAGAGCTGGACCTGACTACTCTCACCTTGTGGAGAAGGGAGGCTCCACACAGGGTGTACCCATCAGTGAGGCAATTTTCACCTTCGTCTTGTACCCCTCAGCCCCACTGTGAGCAGATGCAGAGCAGAGCAGGCAGAGCAGTGATGAAGCCAGGCATAGCTGAGATACTGAACCTGAGCCCCAAGGTCATCTCCCAAGACCCCCCCAGCAGAAAGGTGGTGCACACCGTTCAGCTTGCAGTGGAAATGGCTAGTGTTGAGCGTGCCAGGAAGCTCAAAGATGGGGTTCGGCCGGGGCTCTTGCTGCCTCTTGTCTAGGCTGCCTGCTAAGCCGGGCAGCCCTGAAACGCGGTCCAGACCCAGAGGGTTCCTCCGCCTGTACTCCTGCCACTTCAACGCTTGGGGGGAGAGGTGGTTTGCTATAACACCGCAGCACCAGACAGGAGGATGTGAGCAGACAGGAGGACATGGAGGAGAAACAGAGAGAGAAAGGATGAGAAAGAGGAAGGACAGAGAAAGAGAGACAGCAAGTTAGTTAAAAGTCCAGCAGTGTTTCAGGACGTTCACATACATACATGAAGGGAGGTGGAGGCCACAGCCTGGCAGAGCAGGGCAGGAGCCTGGGCAGCCTCATGGCTGCAGGCAAAGAGGGAGCAGGTTTGGGGTACAAGCACCTGGTGTGGGGTGCTGTAAGATCAGCAGCCCCATGCTGCCCTCTCCAGAGACACAGTGTAGAAGTCAGGACTGGACAGACATGCTCTTAGCATACGACTTTCTTTTGCAGGCAGAGTGATGATGGGAGCTGTTGGGTGCTGCAGCACCCAGATGCAATTTTGCCCCGGGCTGCAGCTATAAGGGAGGGTGGTACTATAGGGAGCAGGAGATGTTCCAGACTAGCATGTCCTGGCAGATGGGAACCTACCACTGAGGGGCCGCATTCCCATGCTGCTGAGGGAACCAGAGCTGCTGGTCTCACTGCCACTCCTCCAGTGGGGATCTGCATGGCCTCCCACTCTGCTCACGGGCATACTGTCCACCGAGAGGGGCAGGAAGGACTCACTGTGGAGTCGGTACTCGGAGAGTGGTGGGCTTGGCTGCAGCGATGCCTCCTTCTTGGGAACAGGTTTGGGGTTCTCCTTTTGCCTCAGGGCATCAGCTTTGTTGGCTTGGGAGGGCTGCGTGGCACTGACAGCAGGGGAAGGCCTCATAGGAAGGAGGCTGGCAGAGATGGGGCAGGATCTGCTCATGGGAGGCTGACTTTCTCCAGACCTCTCTGTGGTGGGTGAGGAAGAGGAGTCCACGCTTTGAAAGAAAGGCACGTTGCATTGCGCAGGAGAGTAACTCCCCAGGGGGGATGGACGGGTTGTCTCGGGGGCAGGTTTCTTAATGCAGCCACCATTGCAGGAGGCAGCTCCATCCACTGAGCGTTGGGTCAGGAGCGTGCTGTGGGCTTGGCTCCCCGCTGATGCTGACTGCTCTGCCGAGGTGGCCGAGGATGAGGACCGTGAATTGGAGGAGATCTGCTGGATGGAAGGCCAGTTGCTGGACAAGTTGTAGAGTTGGGAAAGGCTGGAGGCAAAATGGCTGTGCAGAGCACGGGCCTTGGGTGGCTTGCTGAAATGGTGCTGGAAAGCAAAGGGCTGGATGGGCAGAGTCGTGGGACGCTGGTCCTTGCTGTAGCGTACCACAGGTTTGCTGTCTGTGCCACCACCTTCAGGGAGAGAAAGGGGGACAGAGTGTAAGGATGGGCAGAGGGACAGTCATCGTCAGCCTATCAGATCACAGGCAAAAGGGACCCTGCTCTCAGCTGCGGGAAGAGGATGAGCTAGAGGCCAGGGACACAAGCAGAGTAGTTCAGGTCTGAATGGGTTACACACATCATGAGCTGGCAGGGTAAAGACATGTGGCCCCAAATGCAGAGTTTCCAGCTGTTGACAGCTGTCTGTAAGAGTAGGGCACTGCACTGGGGGCTTCTCTCTCCTGATAGGGTCACCAGATTCCCATCCTTTCCCCATCCCTTGCTCCCAGGACAGCACAAGCCATGGCCCCAAGCGCCTGCCCTCAGCCTGCCTCCATCCAGGCAGTACCACAAAGACATGGCCCAATGCACTGTGGTACAGAAAGATTTCTTAACCCGACTCACCCAACGGAGCACAAGCATTACATGCAATAGCACCGCAGCTCTGCATCCCACATTGCACAGTGCTGTCGGAAAAGCCGCTTGCTTCCTCTTCTCCCTCCCTCCTCTTTCTCCTGTAACTGTTCCCCCTCTGAGCACACAGCTCCCTTCTTCCCCCTGCCTGTACCAGACCCAAGCAGGCCGTTCCTAACCGAATCAGGCCGACAGCAGAATAAGAAGAGCTTCCAACCCTGGAAAAGGCAGGTCTGCTTCAGCAAATGACTGTCAGGGATTTCCTAAGGGTATGTGCTGGGGTGATCTCCTACACATGCATGCCTGCAGCTCCTGGTGGGGCCACAATATCCTGAGGCACACAGCTGAAGCGTGACACGCTGTGCACACAGTGCACAACACACACAGCACTGGATGCACACACGGGTCTGACTGGGATCCCTGATCGCTACACCGCATCCCAGCATGGCATGGCAGCTTCTGGCTTGCCTTCCCCACCACTTCTCCAGCCCACAGCAAATCCTGGGACAAAGGACCCATCCCAAGCAGAGCCCTGGTGTTACTTTCTGCCTGTGGGGTGTGCCAGGCCTCTCTCCCTATAGCTAGTCTTTAGCAGGTCTTGCTTTCCCTCTCGTCCCTTCTCAGACCCTAGACCCTCTAGACCCTCAGACCCCTTCATGCTAGACCCTAGAGGGTCTCAGACACTCTAGGGGTCATGCTGCTCTCAGCTGGCATGAGGCAGCTCTGCCTCTATCTCCAGCTGCAGCAGGAGCTTTCCACACAGCACTAATGCCTGTCTTGCTGCCACAGTGCAGAGGAAGGGACCGCAGCAGGGGGTGCAGGAACTGCTGGTATATATTGCCCTGAGAGCTCCTGCCTGCCCCCTCCTTCCACTCCCTGAGCAGCTCTTGCTGCTTCCAAGCACTCCCTCTGCAAACCAAGAGGGCTGCTCCCACAGCTGCCTTCTCCCAGCAGAGACCTGCCTTCCCTGCCATCCCACACCGAGTGCATATTCAAGGCTCAATAAACAAACAGGACAATACACCAAAACCTCTTGCTCCAAAGGCCAAAATCTCTCACACACCTTCCATGGCAATGAATGACATGTTCTTCCTATCTCTCACAAGAAATTTTCAGGGCATTAAATGGAGACAGTCAAGTCCTTGGCATGTTAGGGGCTATCTACCGCAGCAGTCTGGTCAGAGCCCCATTTTAGATAGGCTCTTACCTGTGAAACAGGTACAAGAACTGTCTAGGGCAGAGATGGAGGTCTCCTGCCATGCTGGAGAAATGGTCGCGTACCTCTGATGGGACTGTCACGCAGCTTCCTCACCAGGACATGTAACGGCAATATCGAGGTGGAAAGCAATTAATGTATTACAGACTTTCCTGCAGAGGGAGCTGGGACAATTACCCTCCAGAGGAACCTTTGCTGCAATCCAATGCTCTGTGGAGGATATGGCCAGGATATTCCAGCAGACACACAGCTTCTCTAATCTCTGCAGGACTCATGTTGTAAGTCCTGGCAGAGACTGTGTGAGCTCCCTGACCCTGCACTGAGAGGAGACTGCTGGCTATGCCTCTTCCCTCCCCACCTCTGCCCCATGTGGCTCCAAAGACGAAAGGCTAAAAACTCCTCAACGGTTCCCTTCCCTTCGTCTGCTGGGAACATGGCTCTGCTGAGCATCTTCAAATCTCTGTCTTGGGAGCTAAAGGCAGGTGGCTCTCATGGACTGGGGGAGTACAACGCCCTGGAAGGGAGACAATTCTCCAAGCTGCACAGACCCTAAGTGCTAATGCCATGACCTCCCTTATACAATATGAGAGGTTTGCACAAAACCTCAAAAGGCTTTAGAAATACAAGGACAGGACACTTGCACTGATCTGGGTCTGAAATAAGCACAGCAGGGCTTTGTCCCAAGGAGTGGCAGACCAGGAAACAAAACTGCACAGGCACTGGTCTCCCATCACCATGCAGGTTCCTCTGCTGCTCCCCTCATGTCCCAAAAAGCAGACTTTATTTTTACTTCTCCATTCTGCCTAGTTGGGCTCCTTACCATCTGCTTGGGCTCTAACGTCTCTTTGTCCGTGGCCACTGGCAGAGCTACCTGAGAAGCTGGCATCTGCCTCCATCAGCAGGGAGAGAGAGGCTTGCTCACCTTCCCCATGCCCACTGGGGACGATCTCACTGGAGCCTGAGTCTTTGGTGGGACACAAAGCCTGGCTGTCCCCAAAAGCGTGATTCAAACAGAAGCCCTCGCAGCTCTGTTTCAGGCTGTGGACAAAGGGCATGGGTGGAAGACCCTGGCTGCGGCGAGCTCTTTCTTCAAGGAAGGTTGGGCAATCTCGCTGATTCTCGGGGATAGGTGAGAACTCCAAGGAGGAATCGCCACTGGACTGGAGTGGCAGGGGGGTGCCGTTCTTTTTCCTGCCTTTAGCCAGTTCAGCAAAAGATGTCACTCGCTTTGGGGGGGAATTCTGGATGGGTATTGCTGGACTTTCACTCAGCTTGACTGGACAGCTCACCATGCGCTCCAAAGAGCCCAGCCTGCTGCTAGGACTCCTATCCAGGTTCTGATCATAGCTCCTGGAGCGCTGACAGCTTGTGTTGAGGTTAGGTGGTGACACATTCACATAGACCTGACCCTTAATCATGTTCTGGGTGGCTTCTCCCTTTGCCTCCTCTTCACTGCACTCCACATTACTTTCTTCTTGTCTCAGGTCAGGTCTTCTAAACAGATAGTATTCAGTGGGCTGGGCTGGGCTACCTTTGGTATGGTCTTCCGAGCAGCTAGTTATGGAAGATCCTGCTGGGCTGGGGGATGACTGGGAAGACAAGTCACACGTGACTAACTTATAATAATTCTGAGTAGCCACAACAAGCCGTGCTTGGCTTCGGAAGCAGGCAGTGAGATCTGAGCTCTCCAAAGTACAAGGCTCACAGTGGAGGTGGCAGGAGTTACAGTTAGCATCAAGGACAGGTGAGGAGGAGTGTTGACACCCACACACCTTCCCCGAACTCTCCGGGTGATGTGACCCACAAGACATTTTGGATTCTGTGGGCGATGAATGCAAATCCAAGTAAAAAGCTCCTGTGTCTGAGTGGCTGCAGAAGGAAGAGTCAAAGGACAGGTTGGCTGAATTCAGGTTAGATTGAGAATGGCCGTTCACTTTGTTGTAGAGAGCACTGAAGTTCACCAGCACTCCATCGGAGCTGTTGCAGGAAGAGTCACTTATGTAGCCCATCTTTTGGTCAATCACTTCGGACTGACTTGATGAACTGTAGCAGTGACAATGCTGGAGCTCTGACCTGGAACAGCTGCATGTCTGTCTGTGCAGGGCATCCTGATTCCCCGGCGATTCACCCGTGTTCTGGTTCCACTCCTGGTTGCCACCATCGAAGGAGAAGCTGCCACAATGGCAGCTGCATTCATCCAGCTCCATGCATTCTGAGGCCTGGTGGCACTGGTTTGCATTGTTCCTCTTCTGGACGTCATCACTGCTGATTTTGTCCTCTTGCCCGTCTACCACACCGGACTGGCTGGCCATGTTCCAGGATTTCACAATGTGATTGGAGTCATGGAGGTGGAAAGGGGGCAAGGCCAACTCATGCAGATGAAAGGGAGGTTTTCCAGCCACAAGGGAGTTGTGAAGGTGGAAAGATTTTTGACCCAAGTCATCCCCAAAGATGCTGAGGTCTTCACCCTCATTCAGCAGGAAAGGGTTATGTTGCTTACTGATACTACGGACAATCAAGTCCCTCGCTTTGCCACCTTTGCTGTCTGAGGCCTCTGCTGAGGTTTCGGAGGCCTGGAGAAAGCTGCTGTACACCAAGGAGTCAGTTTGTGAAAGGTTTCTGCCCAGAAGGGCAGAGGTCTGTGTAAGGCCTAGCTCTGGCTGGCAGAAGGAGTCGGTCCTTTTGCTCACAGAGCAGCACTGTCTATCAGGGAGCTGGCAATGCACCAAGGGAATGTGATGGACAATCAGTGTCTCGCCAGCCAGTTTGGGTGAACTATCCATGGTGAGGAACGCTCTTCAGGACATCAGTTAAGCTGGTGCTACCCATGGACAGGTAGGGGCGCGCATGAGAGGCTGGGAGGACACTTCTCATGGGGGAATTCAGATACCTAGAGAGAGACAAAAACACAAAGGAAGTCACGTCTCAGGAAAGGCAGTGACTATTTAAAGCATCATTGGTTTGACTGGAGACTTCATGACCTAAACAGACTGGTCCTCGTCAGCACAAGTACCTGAGCACAAGGTCCCGAGTTCTCCTTCTTCAGGGAAAGCACAATGTAGGACAAACATGTCCCCCCAGGTAAACAACATCCACAGCCTTTCCCTCATCCACCAAGCGGGTCACCTTGCAATAGAAGGAGATCAGGTTAGTCAAGCAGGACCTGCCTTTCATGAACCCATGTTGACTGGGCCTGATCACCCTGCTGTCTTGCATGTGCCGCGTGATGGTACTCAAGATGATCTGTTCCATAACCTTCCCAGGCACCCAAGTCAGACTGACCATGACACTGCCTCAGGCCCCCATAGCCCTGCTCCCACAAACACCTCCAAAACCTTCTCAGGTCTTCCTCACTCCTCTCTCCCTCCAGATCCAGTGGTAGATATTGAGTAAAACACCCCTGGTTCAGCTGCCCGAGCCCACCCCAGGGTGTTCTCATCATGCATCCCTTTTGCCTTGAAATCTCGCTACTTACTACCTTGAACTGACCCAGCTGCAACAATCCTGCTGTTGAACCCCACCTTCCAGATCTGACAAGCTCCTGAACCAGCCAGATTTGGCTCATTTGGTTTCTCCTCCAAACCTTTCCTTCTACCCTGCTCTGAGCTCCACTTTCTCAGTGGCTTCTAGGATGTGAAGCACCTCGAGGTGGACAGTGTACAAAGTACTGGGGGTAAGAGGGTCTTCTTGGAGCTGGATGGAGAAGACCTTCCTGTCCCTGGCTAGGTCAGGCAGGGTCTTTGTGTATGGGAGGGAATTCCCTGGGTACTCCTCATTTTGGTCCATAACCCCAAGGCTGGCTCGCTCACACTCCTCCAGTCTCCTGTCCCTGAAGAGACCACCACCAAGCTCTTCTCTGAGCTCCTTTCCAGCTCACACACTGTTGCGTGGCCTCAAGCTTCCATGAGTCCTGGCTCCCTGTGCTGTTGCAGCTCTCCTGGGCAGACGTTCTTTCAACTCTGTGGTTTATACGTCCTCTCTCTCTCTGCTTCTCTGGACAGAGGAGAGTGATTGCTCTACAGTCCAACACAATCGGTGTTCTGGGAATGGGTGCTGTCACCCAGGATGTTCTTCGCCACCTGACTGGGGCCAGTTGGCCCAGAGCTCCATGGCAGATCCCTTCCCAGGAACCACTATGCTCAGCACTACAGGACAGTGCTTGGTGTATCTATCTGTATTACCCCAGTAGAGGAGCAACACTGATGGGTTTCTGGAAGCTAGGTCTCTCCTAAGATCTATTCAGGAACATCAGTACACCAAGTCCAGCTGTCTTCCATACAGCTTTTGTGAGCTTAATGGGGTAAAGCCTTCTAGCAAACTTGCAGCAAGAGGAGCAGCAGCACTGTCACGTCCTCCCTGTTTCCTTGGCAGTTTCCTGGGCTTTGGAAACCAGGCACTTTTTTTGTCCCTGTGAAGCCAGCAAAGGTGCAAGGACTCATGAATACAAACTCGACATGGCATGATCTATGGGAGGTGATGAGCTCTAGCTCTGTGAGACCATTCTCTAGGCTTCCAAGAGTACATCATGTGTGGGCTGTGCGTACTCTGCATACACTGCTCTAGTCCTTGCAGCAGGACTAAGTCTCATAGAGTCATCTCAACACATCTTAAATGCTTTCTAATACAGATTTCCTGCTATAGCATACAGCAGATGTGTACATTTTGCCCATAATAAAGACAGCAAGCTACATACCTTCCTCTCAGTCAGGCTGAGGCCTCAAGGTAGTTGATTTAATCATCCTAAACATGATTGATGGACTGTTTCCTGAAGGTCCAATTTGATCATCAATGAAATAACAGGACTCAGACCGTTGGACTGAAGAGAGAAAACCCCAAACCACCTGCAATTTACAATCAGTTTTATTTCTGATAGGGAAGAACACTGAGGGCTCAAAACCATCCACAAAACCACAAGGAAAGGAGTAGCTTTTGAGGATCAGGCTTCGTGGAAAGCATTGCTAACATATCTACCATGTTCCCCTACAGTAAAGTCTATTCCTGTGTCAGACCTCACAAATAACAGAAATATATTTGGGGCTTACCCCTGTCCCTATCCCATACCTGTCTTTGAGGGGCCTCAGTGTGGGGCGTACCTACAGATCATCAGACACAGCCATAGGGATAGGGGTGGGCTGAGGCCAGGTTGGGATGTCATCCCACAGGTGTGCGTGGGGGGTGTGTGTCAAGATCAGGCCTGGGGAGGATAACCCGGTCAGACCCAGCCCTGGGATGGCTGGGCAGGGATCTTCTTCCTGCACAGCACCAGCATGTGACCCCGTGTGATCTGGGGGGCTGGCTCCCCACATGTTGCTGCTTCATCTCCAAGATGCAGTGTCTGCCTCAGTCAGGGCTGCAGCCTGTGCTGCCGGAGCCCAGAGGCTCTTCTGGCAGGGAGAGCTGGAAAATGCCCGCTGGATCCCGGCCAGAGCCCAGCCCCAAGCCCTGCTGTGGGGTCTTCCTCACCCGTCTAGCAACCTTCCCAACCCCACCAGCCCTGCACCTTCTACCACGCAGGGATCTTGCAGCACCGTCAGGGGGACAAATGCCAGTGCACCATGCCACCCTGACCTTAGGAACCCCCCCAGTCCCTTCCCGAGGTGATGATAAAACCCAGACATCCCAGTCCCCTACAGCACATCTCCCCCAGAGCTGGGGGGAGAACCCCAGACCTATGGGCAGAAGGAGGGTAAAGGGAGCCCCAATAGAGCTGGGGTGAAGAGGGATCCCTCCAGGGTGACAGCTTGGGCATGACGGGTAATCACAGTCTTCCTTGGGCCCAGCAAAACATCTAGGAGGTCTGCAGGGAGCTGTGCTGGCCTGGGAGAGGGGTGGCATTAGGGCATCTTTGCTGTCACCCGGTTGGTGGCAGCAGCCGGGGCAGGGACTCCCTCTTGTGGCACTGGCCATCCAAGGCTGCCATCTCTGCTCCCAAGGTAGCTTATGGAGCCGCAAACTCTACCCGTGGCCTGGCCTCCCCCAGGACAGGTGAGCTGAGAGCGGAGGTGTGAGGGTGAAGACCCCAGCAGGGTACAGGGGTCAATCCTGGGTGCTGGGCAGAGCTGTGGCAGGCCCTGGGGGTTGGATAACCATCCCTCCTTCCCCTTTGCTCTGACTGCTACAGCAACCTCTTTCCAGGGGAGGGAGCAGGACCTGCTGCTTGCTTTATATAGTGAGCATCTCCCCACCTTTCTGAGTCCATCTGTGCATGCCCCCCCGCCATGCCCCTCTCCTCAGAAGCATGAACCCAAGCCAAGCAAGACTCTCTGCCCTGGCACTGCCACCTTGACGCGTGTCCCTCTGCAGTACCAGCCAGCCTACGGCCCCGTTCCCAGCCTGCCCAGGCCTGTCTGACCTTGTGCTGCAGCCCACACGTCTCCCAAATACACCCTCACTCCCCTTCGCTCTCAGACTGCAACCCTCTTCCATCTGTCTGTGCACTTGCTGACTGCCCAGAAAGATATTTTTAGCACACAAAATTGGACATAAGCAGGTCACAGCTGGGAGCAGGGTGGAGTAAGGCTGGAGGGATGCGGGATGTTGCATTTTGGTTTGAGGAAGATGTGCTCAGAAATGGGGTTTCCAGCTCTGACCTCCAAGCAGTTCAACATCTGGTCCAGCCGTTCCTGCTCCCATCCCCAGGGCCATCTTCAGCACATCCCACCCTGGTTGTTGGACAGGGAACCTGGCTAAGCCCAGGAGGTGGGAATTGTAAGATTTGGAGTGACATCTCAGGCCAGACTAGCTTCCCCCCAAACCCTGCTGCCTGAAGGTGCCACTTTCAGGGAAGGCTCTCTGCACCAAGACCAATACTTCTGACCTGTTCTTTCTGCTCCCATGTTTCATACCAACATCACTCTTTCTACCCTCTGGCAGGGGTGGCATATTGTGCCTGTGGTCTCTCTCACTGCCTGAGTGGAGCAGCTCTCTATCTCCTAAACAAATCCTTTGCCCTGCCGCTCCTTCATTGCACAAGCCTCTGCATTGCTCCTGTTCAAATGCTCCACCCAATCCCATATGCTGGCCCCACAAGCCCTGCTGGCTCCCCTAGCCTTCAGCCTCTGACCAAGGCTTGTTGTGGTGTGATGCTGTTCCCCACAAAGGCTGGGCAGGTGGAGGAGAAGGGGGGAGAAGGGCACTGTGTCCTGGTAAGTCAGTGTGAGTGGTGGGGATGGCACAGTGCCCAGAGCCCAGGGAGCAGCTGCCCTTTGTTGTATAAATACATGCATAAAGTCACATGCATTTCCAGCCCAGGATCAAGGCAAGGGGAAGATCCTGAGCAGATCTACAGCAGTGCCACAGCTGACTTGGGGGCAAAGGGAAGGTCCTACCTCATGCAACAACCTCCTGTGGGGAATCCCCACTTAGCCTGGCCCATTCCCCTTTGGCCAGTTGAAATCTCACGTACCCAGGGCCATGAGACAAGCCGGATGGGGAGGCAGGTTCCCAGGTGGGAGGCAATGGGGAGGGAGGGTGGATGCTGCTTCACCCCGGCCATGGGGGAAGTCAAGTCTCTGGCTGGCCTGTGATGGTCCTTCTTTGTGCGAGTCCAGGCTACAGGGCATCCATACGGATGCTCCTGAATGTCCCATGAGAAAGAAGGCTCATGGGAAGCTCCCACAGAAGGCTGTGCCACCATACAGAGAGACCTAGACAGGCTGGAGAGTTGGTGTAAGAGATGGACTGTAACTTCCCTGAGGAGGGGCAGAAGGCCCTCCAAGCCTTCAATGGAATGCCTCAAACACTCGCAAGGAAATAAATAATGCAGGCCTGGCCTTCAAAGAACTGATAAGGCTAACACTTCTGGCGCCTGAAAGCGTGGGAGAACTGTCTTGTGAAGACAGGATAGTTCTGCCACTCGTGTGGTGAGCTCGCTAGTTCTCAGTTCTCAAGGCCGTTGCGTCCGATGAGTGACCTTTGCTTCATTATCTGCGAAATGCATATGAAAGCGCACACCCTGCATATGCTAATGAAGATTATAGAGATCATGCTAAACATGTATGACTATGGCACTCGTCTCTCCACTCTCCACTCTCCACTCTCCACATGCTACACGTCACCTGGGGAGAAGGGAGAAACCTGAGACGAGGCTGTCCTCGGCAAGGGGGGTGGACCGTGCTAATTCAGCAAACAGAAAAGGGGAAAATGAGGGGGGGAACAAAGAAGAAACAGAAGAAGAAGGTAGTGCCTGGGAAGATTCTTCCCAAGAAAGAAGACCATGCCTCGGAAGATTTTTCCAAGAAAGAAGACCGTACCTCCGAAGATTTTTCCAAGAAAGAATAAGATTATGCCTGGGAAGATTCCCTGAAAAAGACACTGGAACCAGGACCAGTGATCTCTTTTTCTCTGTCTTTTCCTTTCTCTTTCCCTCAGTTTCTCTTTTCTCTTAGAATTGTTAAGTAATGGTTAGAGTTGTTAAGTAATGACCTTAAGTACCACTTGCCATAAGTTGTCCTATACCTGTTGTTAAGTAACACAATGCATACCTCACCACTTGCCATAATTTGTTATATACCTAACCAGTTATCATGGACTTGATAATCATTTTGGGAAACTAATAAATGTTTGTATACGGACCTTGAGATTTATCTCACCTTAGTCCACGCCGTTGGGGATTTACGAATCTGAGTCACGTACCCCCCCTCTTTCCTGAGAGTGGGACATGAGAACTTCACAACAGTACCACTGCCACAGCCCACAGTCCCAGGAACTGTACAAGCAGGACACTAAGAGCCCAACTCCCTCATTGTTCAGTAAATATCAGGTTGTCATAAAGCTAGAGGAAGATATTCACCAGCATTTGATATGGAAGAGCAGAGAACATGTTCATTCCTCCTTCCCCATCTAACCCAGAGGTCCAACCTGCAAGCACCTCCAGGACAGTCTGGAATGGGTTTTCCCTCTTGCCTTCCCTGCTACACATCAGAGAAGCCAATGCAGAGAAGTACATTGGAGGGCAGCTAAGGCAGTAAGGAGAGGGAGAAACCACAAAAGACAATGATCCATGATGATCCTGAGGGATTAGAAAATGATCTAGGGCTCATAGATCAATCCCTTATTCTGAAAACCCTGGCCCAAAAACCCTTGGTCAGCAATCCACATCCCATATCTCATCCAGGCATCCTCAGTGCTCACAGCACCCTGACACTGCATACTGGGATGATAATGGATTTGGAGCAGAGCTGCAAAGGCATGTGGGAGCCCAGAAGGGAAATTAAGAAATGTGGGATAAGTGAAATCAGAATAACAGTGTAAGCAATGAGACAGCTCCACAGAAAGATCAAGAACTTCAGTTCTTCCAGCTTTGTGGCATAAGAATAGCAATTAAAAGATGCTAAAAAAAAAAAAGATTAAAAGAAGTGCTTTCCTCCCATGCATAATAGTGCTTCTCACAGACACAGGATAATGCTGGAAAAAAAATAGAAAGATAGAAACGGACCTGGTGTGTATAGTAAACACACAATGATGTACAAGTTAATGATAACACCAGCATCAGCGAGCAGACAAGCTTTGTTGTAGACTCTATGAGAGATCGTCATGAGACCTACATGGGGGGCACACACACCCTTTGTGGGAAAGTAACAGAAGATTCGTGAGGAGGATTGTAAATATGCTCAAATGACTCGCACCTGGGGTGCTGGAAAACACATATCACACTAATTGTTGTTCAGTCTCGGGTGCTTGCAAGTAGAACATCTGCACTTAGATACTGTAAGTCTGTGATGGACTCAGAGACACCTTATCTAGCCGCTTGAGAATCCTGGCCTGTTGTGGAAGAAGATCAAAGCACAGTGGGAAAACTAGGCCTGCTTGAACCCTTGAAATACCAGCAAGAACAGGGAGTCTGCACGCTCTCGCTCTCTCACTCTCTTGCTAACGAGGAGTCTCTTGCTAATAAGGACTCTCTTGCTCTGTGGTGCCTGCGTCCCCTGCTTGCATGCCTCTGCCCAGGTGCTGCTTCGGAGATTCCCCAATCCATGAGGTATCAAGATTAAATTTGTTCTTTGCCTTTTATCCGTGGTTTTGTGGTTGTTCCTGTGCCCTGCCTGCATCAGCTCACACACCCTCATACCTGCTTCTGCTGGGATGTTTCACCCAGGATTAGGCTCGCAAGTAGAGAGGCCACCTGGTCCACTTGGACCACATCCACCTGGAAGACCATGTGACCCTAAACTCTCCCCCAACCTATAGTCTCCCTAATGCCTTGTCCTGGTTCCGGTGGGGATAGGGTTAATTTTCTGCAGGCTCTGGCCCAGTCTGAGCTGCCGGGGGAGGGGGCAGGAAGTCGTGGCTTGGTGTGGGCTGGGGCATCCCGGGTCTGGGGTCTGGTCTCTGGTCAGTGAGCAGTGGTTCCCTAATCATGTTTGTACATTCCTCTGTCTGTGTTATTGTTGTTGTTTTCTTGTTCCTTTTGCTGTTCTGTTAAACTGCCTTTGTCTCAACCCAAGAGTTTTGCCTTTTTCTTCTGATTCTTCCCCATATTGGGGAAGCTCAAGAGAGCAGCACGTGGTTCTTTGTTGCTGTCTGAGGCCAAACCACGACAGTCCTATATCACCTTCACTCCACTTTCAGTGACTCCTTTGTCTTCCAAGCCTTTGTCTCCTTTCCCACAGTCTCTGCTGCAGAGGCTGAAAGGAATGAGTCTGTCCTCAGCCCAGTTCCTGGGAGAAGATCCTTTACATCAGGGATTCCCAAGATCACATTGTTCAAGAATCACCGTGGATAACAGCAGCTCTGTGCCTGGCACACACTGTCCTGGTTTGAGGTAAAACAGAAACAATTTTCTGTTCAGTAATTTTACTGAATTTTACACACACATGCTGGAAGTGGCGTTCAACAGCTGGGTCAGTGTCCATGTCCCATTTTGAACCTTGCGCACCATTGATGGTACACATAGGAGTAGGAGCTCCTATTTATCCTGTCTCATCCACCCCCCAGGACTATGGGAAAAAAAAAACTGGCCCTGGTCCCCCAGTGCCTATCTACTCATTCAGACTTCCCCTGCCTTTCTTACTGCCTCTGTAGTTGATTGTAACACTTAATCACATCTTTCCATAAGGCTTTGCTATACTTTGAGTGTCACCACAATACAACTGCTTGAAAAGCATCATTTTGAGAATACAGACCATGACACACGGTGTGCACGTTGATGATCTGTTAAGTCAGTGTCATGGTTTGGTCACGTCAGGTGGCTGGGAATAGCCTCACGATCACAGGCTCTGGTTCTCATGAGGGACTTCAACTACCCTGACATTTGCTGGAAAGGCAACACAGCCAGACACGCACAGTCCAGGAGGTTTCTGCAGAGCATTGACGATAACTTCTTGACACAGGTGGTAAAGGAACCAACGAGGAGAGGTGTGCTGCTGGACCTTGTACTAACAAAGAAGGTCTGGTTGGGGATGTGAAGGTTGGGGGTAGCCTTGGCTGCAGTGACCGTGAGATGGTGGAGTTCAGGATCCTGCGTGGAAGAAGAAGGGCAAAAAGTAGAATTACAACCCTGGACTTCAGGAGAGCTGACTCTTCTGCCTCTTCAAAGACCTACTTGGAGGAATCCCATGGGATAAGGCTCTAGAAGGTAGGGGGGTCCAAGAGAGCTGGTTAATATCCAAGCATCACCTCCTCCAAGATCAAGATCAGTGCATCCCTATGAGTAAGAAATCAAGCAAAGGAAGCAGGAGACCTGGATGGATGAGCAAGGAGCTTCTGGAAAAACTCAGATGGAAGAAGGAAGTTTACAGAATGTGGAAAAAGGGACTGGCCACTTGGGAGAAGTATAGGAACGTTGTCAGAGCATGCGGGGATGCAACGAGAAAGGCTAAGGCCCACTTGGAATTAAACCTGGCAAGGGATGTCAAGGACAATAAGAAGGGCTTCTTCAAGTATATCAGTAGCAAAAGGAAGACTAGGGAAAATGCGGGCCCACTGTTGAATGAGACAGGAGCCATGGTGATGGAGGATGCGGAGAAGACGGAGTTACTGAATGCCTTCTTTGCTTCAGTCTTTACTGCTAAGGCCGGTCCCCAGGAATCCCAGACCCTGGAGGTAAGAGAAAAAGTCTGGAGAAAGGAAGACTCTCCCTTGGTTGAGGAGGATCAGGTTAGAGATCATTTAGGCAAACTCAACACCCGCAAATCCACAGGCCCCGATGGGAAACACCCACGAGTGCTGAGGGAGCTGGTGGATGTTATTGCGAAGCCACTCTCCATCAGCTTTGAAAGGTCCTGGAGAACAGGCGAGGTGCCTGGGGACTGGAGGAAAGCCAGTGTCACTCCAGTCTTCAAAACCAAGACCAGCAGGTCGAGGGAGATCATCCTCCCCCTCTACTCTGCCCTGGAGAGGCGACATCTGGAGTACTGTGTCCATTTATGGGTTCCCCAGTTCAAGGACAGGGAACTGCTGGAGACGGTACAGCAGAAGGCTAGGAAGATGATCAAGGGAATGGAGCACCTCTCTTATGAGGAAAGGCTGAGAGCCCTGGGGCTGTTTAGCCTGGAGAAGAGAAAACTGAGAGGGGACCTCATCAATGCTTATAAATATCTAAAGGGTGGGTGTCAAGAGGATGGGTCCAGACTCTTCTCAGTGGTGCCTGGCGACAGGACAAGGGGCAATGGGCACAAACTGGAACAGATGAAATTCAATCTCAACATGAGGAGGCACTTCTTTACTTTGAGGGTAACAGAGCCCTGGCACAGGCTGCCCAGAGAGGTTGTGGAGTCTCCTTCTCTGGAGATCTTCAAAACCTGCCTGTCCAACCTGCTCTAGGTGAACCTGCTTTGGCAGGGGGGTTGGACTAGATGATCTCCGAAGGTTCCTTCCAACCCCTACCATTCTGTGATTCTGTGATGACAGCATGCTTCACTGCTGAAGCACCTGGTCTATGCTGCCTCTGGGAAATGGCTGCTTGAAGTCAGCTTCCAGCACCGATCTGATGACAAACCCTGCTGAGCAACATGCACTTCACATTGGTGCAGATGCTGTGGAACAACAAGCTTTGCACAGGCACACTTTTACATTTGACAGTAAAATGTCAAGAGAGCTGACACACCGCCATTTCCCAGTTGTCTCTCCAGAACTCTGGCTGCAACATGCAACTCTGCCCAGCTATTTGGTTTCAGTGGCAGCACAGGCTCCCCGGGTGGACTGTGATTCACTGGCTATCACAGATGCTGCAGCAGACCCATGCTTTTTCTGCCTTAGATGCATCTTTCTCCCTTGGGACACCTCTCCTGGCTTCCTCCTGTCTCAGGGATGCAGAGAGGTTAGGCGGTGGCACTGTCAACATAGGGATTATTCAGTTCCCAACACCAGAGCACCCTCCGTGGCCATACTGTCCCTTGGCTCTCCCTCCCTGATTCTGGAAGACTGTAGAAGGATCGTCCCTCTTCTATTTAGGATCTGGTAGGCTGGGATTGATGCTGGCGCATAAAACCCATCAAGCAGAGTAGTTTCAGATTCTGCTGGCTTTGATCAATTCCTTGTAAAGCCCTCACACTCCTCTGCAAGAGGAAGCTTCCAGATGTGGAGATAGGAAGTCTGTACCTAAATATTTTTTGCCAAATCAGTTCATTCTTATTTATCATTTGCAATAGCGCGAGCCCACAGTGTGCTGAATACTGCTCAACCCTATACACACATCAGCAAACATAGCATCTAGCAATGATCCCTGCCCAGAAAAATGTGTTGTGGCAGTGCAAGGCAGGGAGGCACGCAGGGAGCACAATGACTCTAGACACATCAGTACAACAGCCATTTTGATTGCAAATGTCAAAATTCTCTTTCCTCTTTCCTACCCTCAAAGACTGTGGATGTGCTGATTTAAGGGTGGTTGGTGCAGCTTCATGGCTTCTGGAGTACAGCCTCCTGCCTCTGCAACGTTGCTGAGAAGATGCAGAAGCTATCAGAGGCAGCTCCAAACTGGCCTGCAAGGCTCTGCTTCAATTAAGAGAGGGCTGGTGCAAACACCAGCCTTGCCTACAAGTGCTGATGCGTTAGGTGTGTCAGTCACATACTACCAGGGATACCCTGCTATCTGTTACCGCTCTGGCCACGCTTTTGGAGGTCCATCGCTGATTGCTTAATATCCTGCTCTGTTCAGCACTCTCAGCTGCACACGTGGGACAACTGGGTTCAACACGCAATGACACAAGTTTCCTCATAAAATGTAATGCAATAGTGGGGGAGGCATGCAGAGATTTAAGAAATAAATGTGATTTAAATACAAAAAAGATTGCACATATAGCACGGAGAATGAAGAGGCAGGAGCAAGATCATCAGAACTGCCAGCTGGAGGCAATGCTAGCTTTTTGGAGGGTGGCTTTTCTGAACAAATTACTGTTCCTACAAATCTCAGACACTTCATCTATGAAATTGAATGCCCAATGTAAACCTTTAATTGTGAGGATTCTTGCTGCCTCTTTCTGAATGGCTATGGTTTCACTGTCATCATCATCTTCCTCAGATGGACCAAGATCCATCAAGTCACTCAAGAGTGAAAGATGGAAAAACAGAGTTAAAATCTGGGCATTCAGTTTCATAGATGAATCAGCAAAAATCCTTTTGTATTGGAGCTGCTTGTTCTTTGAGGGTTGTTCCATGTAAATCCCTGAGCCCTATGGAGCATTTGCATTAACATGCTTAAAGAAACCAACACAGCTCTACAAAACAAGCACGAGCAGAAATGCTGCAAAAAGCAATGGTTTGTGTGAGCTTGCAGACATGGGCACAATACAGACATCTCCTTTTCTCCACAGGGAGAGATTCAGTTTACTCCCTGTAAGTCTACCTCCATGCAAAAGGGCTGGGAGAAGAGTCCAAACTGAAAGCCACTCTTCTGACATTCAACAGGACAGGCAGTGTGAGGGATCTCAGGGCTCACTGGTTCCAGCACCAGTTTCCAGGATCCTAGTAATGCAGTTCATCCCTGCCCCAGATTTGCCACTCCAAAAGCTTCCAGAAAGTACTGAATGGTTTTTAAAAAACTCAACAGGAAAATTCCAGCAAGCTGGAGGACATTCAGGGAGCAGCGTGAGTGAATAGGATGGGTCGAAGGGCACAGGATGAGTGTACTGGGGATGGGACTGAACGATCTGGGTGAGTAAGAAGAGGATGGATGTGAGGATGCAGGAAGCCTGTAAGTTGTTGTAGGGTGGGACTAGCTAGTGGTATTTGTTTGGACATTCATTCCTCACCATCTAATACATCTTTGCCAAATTCACGCCTTCATTAAATGCTTTATTAAATCATCCAGCACGTTTAATGAAAGAAAAGGTGTAAAAAGAAATACTAGTTGTTTGACACATCCTAAACCTCTAGTTCCCCTCCCCTGCCTCAGAGAACAGGGAGTATAGTGAGGGTGGTCTGTCTGGTCCCAGGGTAAATATTCCAGCACCCGGTGTTTAAAGGGGGCTGCCACGAGACAGAAAGGCTAAATACTTCCTAAATTTCTGCCTCAGTTCAGGCTAGTTCCTCTTGTGGTCCTGAGAAAACAGTGATTCCTGAAAAGACCACTTCCCTTTTCTCTCCACAGCAAGATGCTGCCTGGGCCAGTGCTTTTTACAGTGGTTTCCAGGACAGTCTGACTAAGCCCATTCATTATTAATGTATCATTACATCCCAGAACTATATAGGACTATGATGCGTTCAAAATGGAATCTGCAGCATGTGATGATCAATCACAGCCCTTGCACACATGACAGCAAGGAGCTGCTCAGGTCAGGGATGAGGGGCTTGCCAGCAGAGATGATAGGCTGAGTGAGATGGAAATCTCACAGGTAGGAATTAAGGCTTCTCGCAACAAAACAGGGGCAGAAACAATAGCCCAACTGAAGTGCTTCTACACTAATGTACACAGCATGGGCAACAAACAGGAGGAGCTGGAAGCCATTGTGCAGCAGGAAAGCTATGATGTAGTTGCCATCACGTAAATGTGGTGGGATGACTCGCACGACTGGAGTGCTGCATTAGATGGCTACAAACTCTTCAGAAGGGACAGGCAAGGAAGGAGAGGAGGTGGGGTGGCCCTGTATGTTAGGGAGTGTTATGAATGTCAAGAGCTTAATGATGGTAACAATAGGGTTGAGTGTTTATGGGCGAGAATCAGGGGGAGGGCCAACAAGGCAGATATCATGGTGGGAGTCTGTTATAGACCCCCCAACCAGGATGTAGGAGTAGATGAAATATTCTACAAGCAGCTGGAAGAAGTCTCAAGATCACTGGCCCTTGTCCTGGTGGGAGACTTCAACCTACCAGATATCAGCTGGGAACACAATACAGCTGAGAGGGAACAGTCCAGGAGGATCCTGGAGTGTGTTGGGGATAACTTCCTGACGCAGCTGGTGAGGGAGCCAACTAGGGAAGCAGCCCTGCTGGACCTGCTGTTTGTGAACAGAGAAGGACTTGTGGGGGATGTGATGGTTGGAAGCCATCTTGGGGACAGCGCCCATGAAATGATAGAGTTTTCAATTCTCAGAGAAGCAAGGAGGTGGGGTCAGCAGAACTGCCACCATGGACTTCTGGAGGGCAGACTTTGGTCTTTTCAGGAGCCTGCTTGACAGAGTCCCTTGGGAGGCAGTCCTGAAGGGCAGAGGAGTCCAGGAAGGCTGGAAGTTTTTCAAGAAGGAAGTCTTAAAGGCGCAGGAGCAGACTGTCCCCATGTGCCGAAAAACAAGCCATTGGGGAAAAAGACCGGCCTGGCTGAACAGAGAGCTATGGATACAACTCAGGGAAAAAAGGAGAGTTTATGGCCTTTGGAAGAAGGGGCAGGTCACTCAGGAAGGCTACAAAGATGTTGTGAGGCTATGAAGGGAAAAAATTAGAAGGGCCAAAGCCCAACTAGAACTTAACCTGGCTTTCGATGTTAAGAACAATAAAAAGAGCTTCTATAAATATATTAGTAATAAAAGGAGGACTGAGGAGAATCTCCATCCTTTATCAGATGAAGGCGGTAACATGGTGACAAAGGATGAGGACAAGGCTGAGGTACTTAATGCCGCTTTGCCTCAGACTTTAGTAGTAGAGTCGGTTGTTCCCTGAGTACCCAGCCCCCTGAGCTAGCAGATAGGGGCGGGGAGCAGAATGAAGCCCCCGTAATCCAGAGGGAGATGGTGAGGGACCTGCTCCAACACCTGGACATGCACAAGTCTATGGGGCCGGATGGGATCCACCAAAGGGTACTGAGGGAGCTGGCGGAAGTGCTCACTGAGCCACTTTTCATCATTTACCAGCAGTCCTGGCAAACCTGGGAGGTCCCAGTTGACTGGCGTCTAGCAAGTGTGACGCCCATCCACAAGAAGGGCCGCAAGGAGGATCGGGGGAACTACAGGCCTGTCAGCCTGACCTCGGTGCCTGGGAAGGTCATGGAACAGATCATCCTGAGTGCCATTATGTGGCACATGCAGGACAACCAGGCGATCAGGCCCAGTCAGCATGGGTTCATGAAAGGCAGGTCCTGCTTGACAAACCTGATCTCCTCCTATGACAGGGTGACCCGCTTGGTGGATGAGGGAAAGGCCGTGGATGTTGTTTGCCTGGACTTTAGTAAGGCCTTTGACACGGTTTCCCACAGCATCCTCCTGGAGAAACTGGCTGCCCATGGCTTGGATGGGAGTACTCTTTGCTGGGTGAAAAACTGGCTGGAGGGCCGGGCCCAGAGAGTGGTGGTGAATGGAGTTCAATCCACTTGGCGGCCGGTCTCGAGCGGTGTTCCCCAGGGCTCGGTATTGGGGCTGGTTCTCTTTAATATCTTGATCAATGATCTGGACGAGGGGAGACCTCATCGCTCTCTACGACTACCTGAAAGGAGGCTGTAGAGAGGTGGGGGTCAGTCTCTCCTCCCAAGGAACAGGCAATAGGACAAGAGGAAATGGCCTCAAGTTGCACCAGGGGAGGTTTAGACTGGATATTAGGAAAAATTTTGACACTGAAAGGGTTATCAAGCATTGGAACAGGCTGCCCAGGGAAGTGGTTGAGGCACCATCCCTGGAGGTATTTAAAAGACAAGTAGACATAGTGCTTAGAGATATGGTTTAGTGCTGGTTTTTGTCAGAGTTAGGTTGATGGTTGGACTAGATGATCTGAAAGGTCCCTTCCAACCTAGGCAATTCTATGATTCTATGCGTAGTCGCATGATTGCAGCTGGCAACAGGGCTTTTGATAAAAATATCCATGAAGAAAGAGAGAGGAAGGAGGGGAAGACGTGTAGGTGACAAATAATAAAGGTAAACCTGTACCTGTTGTGAAAGAGGAAGGGAAGTGACCCACATTAGATCTGTTCACCTGCCCTTAATACTACACACAATACAAAACATTGGAAAATAATAAGTTGACTGGGAAATAAATGAAAAATAGGGAAAAACATAGCATGGGGTTACTAAAGGTGGGTTACTGTCTGGCTATCAGGAATACCAGAGTGAGGTCTTGACTCACCAGGAGCATTAGACTGGAAGAAGATTAGGGTCTCTGGGACAGAGAACTCATTTTTTGTTTGCTATTACAGCCTCAGACACCTGAGAGGTAGTAATGGAGCCATGGGCAGGCCATTTCTGAGTCAATGGCATATTCTCCTGGGCCACCTGCACTTTCTGCAATGCAGGTCCAGAGTCCCTTGTATCCAGAGATCCAGCTGCACTTTGTCCCCTGCATTCTGCATTGATTCAGCGAAGACGACACATGGCAGCAATTTTATCTCCTTCCTGTGAATCATTTCGGTCAGCTCCAGTTGCCAGAAGCTCTTGCCCATCTTTTAAGCATCTCAGGGCAGAGATTATCTGTGCACTCTCACTGCTTAATAGATGGTCTTGTAAGAGTTGACACCTACTAGCTAGGCACAGCCTGGGGAGTGTTCCCATCCCATGCAGTGAAGCAGGCTGCATCACGTTTTTATTCCTTTAGGTAAGCATTGTACAGACAAACTATATGCAATTTTTCTTCCACACCCCAATACAAATATGTGTACGCTGCATAGATATGTACTGTTGTATGTCCTGTCCTCCAGCCCATGATGCACCTACAAACACACACGTGTTGTTGTTATTCCCCACCAACCTCCTGAAGGAGCCTGTTCTGCAGCAGCACCACAAAATGCAGTCTGGTAGCATGTGTCTCGCTGTACAGTCCCCACTTCTCACACCTACAGGAGCATATCCTGCTACCTGCTCCCATTGGGCTGAATAGGACAAAGACCTGGAGAGACAGAGAGGGTTCCCAGGTCCCAGGGTGAGATAGGGATGAGAAGAAGCTGCAGTTCAGGAAGCCCTATGGTGCTTCCAGGACATTGTCACAGAGCTGTGAGCAGAATGCACTCTGCTCTGTGGTTTTGCTGGAAGCCCTGTCCTTCCCACCCAGCACCCTGCACTGAAACTCTGGGTTTATCTTCTTCACCAGGTGTAAAGGCTGGAGAGCCTTGCCACTGCATAGGGATGTAGAAGGAGCAACCGTCTGAGAATCTGAAGCAGCAAAATGGTTCCTTCAGAAAACTGCTGCAGAAAAGTCTGTGCTGAGGATCACTCCCACATCTGCAAACCTCTTGGGGCTGCACAGAGCACTGACCATCCCAGGGAACACAGCGAGAAGCTGGAGAATGACGGTAAAAATGATATATTTACATTCCCTGACAATGACAACCCTGATTTTACTCCCCTGTGCCGTCTACTGCTGGTCTCTGACCCACAACCCCCTGTTCCTCTAGCTCTTCAATGCCCCTCACACCTGCCTCCTGCTCCAACGTTACTCTTCAGCTCTGCCAAACATTTACCATTTTAATCTATATTTTTCCTACCATCCTGTTGCTCCTGACAGGCCTAAAAATGCTTTATCTGAATTATTCTTGGGTCACTGGCAAACTACAGAAAGCTTTTGTGACTAGGTTAGACCTGCCAAGCTTGCTCATTAATACCACCAGTATACAAGGCTCTAGATGTCTGGAGGTAAAAAAGTAGATCTCTATTTCCCCCATACTCCATACACCTTTACAACACCCATCAATACAGTCCCTGTATGATCTGTTCCTCAACAGCCAATGTTAATATAACTCCCATTAACACCACATTCCCCCCAAACACCTGCAATTGTAACCTCACATGCTCAGCATTTTCCATAACCCCAAAAGATTGCATCTTCTATTTGACTATCTCCTTTTGTTACTACATTCCCATGTGTACATCCCCCTACAGCTACATCACTGTATCACACATAGAAAAATCTCATTCTTTTATCTTTGCCTTATTGTTCTCACTGACTGCCATCCTGAACATTGCCTCTCCAGCATCTATATCCGTATTCCACATATATCCTTCTCTTTGTTCAAGCCCTTCTCCCTTTGTGTTTGCAGATGCAATTTGATGGAAGGATTTGTGCAGAGGGTGGGGGAGAGAAGGAAGGCGGGGAGGGAAAAGAGGGATTTGGCTATAAAAAGAACATGTAATTAAGCTCTAGTAACTGGTACCCAGCCTGGAACACTCATCTCAGTAATTAAAAGTAGTAATTCCTCCATTCCTAGATAACCTTTCTCATCTGATCTGTGAAAAAGAGGCAAGGAGAAAGCATTAATTTACACAGTCAGCACAGACGTGCCCTGGGCAACACAAAGGACTCCAGGCTGCACAGAGCTCAGCGTATCTCTTAGCAGAAGAGCAGGGTTTTACCTGCCACACTATTTTATCCTAACACTTTTTGAGCAATTGATTTACCAGTATTTAAAAAAAAAAAAAAAGAAAAAAAAAGCTACAAGCCACACTGACAGCAGCCTTTCCTCTGTGTCTTGTTTCTGACTTTTCATGGAAGCGCTGTCTGTCAAAACAGCTTTTGAGCTGCACAGCAGCATCACTACCAGGGATGCACAGAGAGCATAGGTAGTTTGTGGGACCAAAACAATCCGTGTAGGCTCAGCTGTCATGGCAGACACAACGGAGAGCTGTGCGACTGCATTGTCGAAGCGAAGCACAGCTTGCCTCTGCACAACCAGCCCCAGACATGACAACCACTATTTCGTAGCTACAATGGACAAACACACATTCTGCACAGTAATACCAGCCTCCTCATTCTCTTCCATCAATTTTAATCACAGCAGCTCCAAAGCAACACAACCTCTGAAGAAACAAAGCAATCCTAAAATCTTTAAGCTTCATTGGGTATCTGGCAATCTCTACAAAAACAAACCATCCACTTTGCAGGACAATGAATGTCCTGAAAACCATCAGTATGACTAATGCCCACCCCGATCATTTCTCCGTCTCACCTTTCCACAGATCCTCTGTTCCCTGTCTCCTTTCACTGAACACGCTCTGCTCCGGCACTGCTGAGCACTCAGATTCCAGTGGGCTCCATGGGAAACACAGAGTCAATTTTTTATTTTATTCTTTTTTCACAGCTGCATCCCTGGCAATGCAGAGGGTCTGCGCAATCACATCTCCAATGCTCCTGCTGCTGCTGCTGTTGTGACGTTGCTGCATGTGAAGGAGCAAGCATGCCCACAGCATTGCCACTCCGGCTTGCAATCAGTCCCTGCGGTACCTCAGACAAGGCAGGGGATGGGAGGGAGCAGAGAAGGAGAGGAGGGGGGAGAACAAGTCGAGCTGGAAGATGGTGGATTGATTCTTACAGGAACTGTGAAATCAGGAAGGTAGCATGAGGAGAAATATACAGACTAAAGCCTATGCTGTAAAATAGAGCTGCAGCATCTTATTCTGTGATGAGCTTTGGTTTCAGATGCTGCGTGATTGCAAGCTGTCTGATCTCTTCTCCTGGCTTTGCAAAGGAAAGCAAAAGTAACTGAAGTGCTATGTTCCTACAGTTGATAATGGCAGCCAGAGCCCTTGGAGATAAAATTATAGTCTGCAAAGCAATGCACAGGAGGAGGAGGAGGATGGGAGGACTTATTACTAAGAAATCAGGAAGACTACAAGAAGCTTCTTGAAGCTTCTTTTACATTTCTGTAGTGCCTTGTCCTAAAGTGCTTCACCAACAGAATCTACACAGCATCCCTGAAATGCAGCCACCCCCAGAATGAGATGCAACCACCAGCACTTTCCCCCAGTGCTGAACACACCTAGCAGGGATAGGATGTCTGAAGTCCATGCTGTCAAAGGGATTCGCAAAGCAAGATCCCAGCAACTATTAACTACAGCTTGTGATTAAAGTGCTGCCCATAACCTGGGCATCTCTGCAAAGCAATCCATGGCAGATCTTCCTTCCTGAAACAAGGGATCACCACCTGCAAAAGCCCAGGCTCTCTTGCTATCCTGGGGCCATGTGAAAGGATTTTTCCATAACCCCCTTTTCACCAAAGGCAGCTGCAACCTGCTCCATAGGCAAGTCAGCACAGTTCCTCGCAGGGCACAGGTAGCTTTGCCAAGGAATGCATGTGGCTACTTTTGTTTTTCTGTCACAAGTCTGGGCATGACCACACACCCCAGAAACTCAACTGTGCTCCAGGCTGTGCCAGGGGAGATGTTCCTAGTGCTAGAGCAGCTCCCTTGAGACAACCATCCTGGAGGGACCATTCACATTATTGTACTTTGCCATCTAACCCCTCTGGGAGGGCTGAGGTGCCATTGCTGCTCCTACAGCCACTGCCCTGCTCTGAGCTAAGAAGAGCTCAGAAAATGGAGTGTCCACATTGGAAAAAGGTCTATGCTGGCAATCCCTACAAGCCCAAACCAAACTCCATCTCCTAAACTGAGGCTCTGTGAGGAGCGGGCAAGTCAGAGAATATGTAGAAATGCCACACAGACACACAGTTCAAAGAAATTAAGAACACACCTGAGTAGTTTTTGCTCTATGACATGATGCACTCAAAGCAGAAACCAAATAAAACAAATACAATATCCTGGACAATACAACACTTTGCAGAAGCTTCTGCCTCTGGAGAGACCAACATAACAAGCTGTGACAGAAAAATGTTAGATTCATTACTGGAAGTGGCTGCCAATTGTCTCGGATCCCAGACCACTAGAAATCTTTAAAAAATCTCTTTGGGTAATGTTCAAATCAGATTTCTGACTGAAAATCCAGTGACTGGTAGATAGCTCCCACCAAGAGCTACCAAGGGCTCCAGAGGCAGGAGTCCAGGATTCCCCCCAGCACAGAGAGACCCTTACAGTGAGAAAAGAGAAAGGGCCTTGGGCTGTCTGTGGGCTGTGCGACCCATTAGCAACGTACTGGAGCCAGCATCAAAGACACAGCTCTTCTTCTCACCTCCCAAACACTGGAAATGATCCATCAGCCCGTCGCAAAGCTCAACCTCTGCAGGTCCTTCCCAGGAAGCCAATGCACATGCCCCATCTGTCATATTTCACACTTCTCAGGCCACTGCTTGCCTTTCCTAGGATGCTTGGGACCTACACCACAACCTTGTCCCATTCAAGCAGCAAGGACAAGCTCCAGAGATGATGCAGGAGCGAGAGATGTACCTCCACGCTTGGATATTACAGCAAGCAGAAATAGTCCTGGCAGTCTCTGTTCCACCCAAGCTGCAGTAAATGAAACTATTAGCAGTCACAACAACATACTCCTGCCGTGGGCAGAGTGATTAACTTCACTTGTAAGAGAGAAGCAGTGAAATATTTATTAATATAAAACAGCGATTTAACAAAGTTAGCAGTGAATGCGACAGTGTTTTACGAGATTCGATGCCAGGGCACACTTGGTTATTTACTGCACAGAGGCCAGGGTCAGACAAGCTGTCAGGGAGACCCTCCCGTTGAGTCACGAGGTTCAGAAAGGACCCCCTGGCTTTCTAAACTCCTTCTCAGAGAGGAGCCTAGGGGCGGCTGGATCCACTCCTAGTCCCAGACTTGGTCAACGGTTTGTGTCTAAAGGATTCTATATGCGCAATCAATCCTTATCTCACTCAGCTAAGATTTCAAAGTTTAGCATGCTATCAGTCACTTACCGAGAATCTGCTGCGGCAAGGAATCTCTCAGCCTCGAGGAGCAGAACCTTAAGCGAGCGTCCCCACTCAAGGGGAGATCCTGGCGTGCAGCCCGCTGCCGTGCAGGAGAGCTCAAAGGGCTCTTGGGCTGTCCGCTATTTATGGAGTAAGATAATTGACCTATAGTCATATTCCCATGGGAACAAGATGTCTAGGCCCCTACTCCAGACAGTGTTTTGACTGTATTGCCAGCCATCCCCCAAAGTCCAGGTGCAGCTCATCACACCTCCCGCTGATGGTTATGGCTTGAGCAGGAGCCGGGGGGGGGAGGGGAAGGGGGAGAGCACACCGCCACAAGCCTTGGATGCAGGGGGGACCGTAGTGGGGCAATTAGGGTGTGAGAGGCTGAATTTGGGGTCACTGCTACGGGGTTTGCAGCTGCTGAAGTCTTCTTCAGGGTCATCTGGCTAAACTCAAGCAGAGTCCAGTTGGTGGTTATCAAATAGCCTGTCCCGATCAGGAACTGAGCATGGGGCACGAAACCTGTGAAGCCTGCATGGCTGGAAAGCATCTGGCAATGTGTATGGGGCAGTGCTGCCAGCGCTGCTGCTGTGTCTTGGGTGGCCCTGATGGTGGCCTGGTCCCAGAGGGTCAGCTGTGGAATCCTGATGGGGACATGGGACTGTGAGTACTGCCAGGGCCAGGCTGAGCAGGGAGAGGTGCTGCCATGCCCTGGAGCTGACCCTGGCCTGGGAAGGGCAGCTCAGCCAGCCCCAGGCACAGGGAGCTCAGCATCCCTCGGCACCCCTTTGTCTGGGACACGGCAGCAGAAAAGTGGGTGCTGTGGGTGGAGATGGAGAGAGGGATGAGTGCTGGCCCACAGCCTTGTGAGCACCTCCAGAGCAGATGGGAGCAGGTAGGATGGTCACGCTGTCTGCATGACCCCTCCTCGGTGCTTCCCCGAGCCCAAACCCAGCAACCCTTCGCTCTAGCAAACAGTGCAGGTCCTTGACCTCGTTACTGCACCAGCCGAGGTCCCTTCCCAACCTCCCAGTGGCAGGCTGCCTGCCAGGGCCAGCCCCACATCCCCCTGCCCTCTGTGGGCACAGCAGTTGCCAGCCCCAGAACCAGTGCCCACCTCAGCACCAGCGCCCACCTCACATGCCCTGAGGCACAGAGCGAGGCCAGGGGCAGCTCTGGACCATCAGTGAGATGCACACTCGGTCCTGCCCATCTCCCATCACCTTCCTGTGCAGGGTCCTGGAGCAGTGGCCGTGTCCTCCACTCCTACTCCTTGCAGGCAGCTCTCAGATGCTGCTTGGCAAAGTTGCTCCTGGCCTCCTTGCAGATCTTGGAGTAGGTCTTAGCAAAGAAGTGCTGGGCTCTGGAGATGAACCCTGTGAGAAGATCATCCGACATGTGGGAAGCGGAAAGGAACACAGCTTCATGGTATGGGGGGGGTCTGCTCTGGGGTGATGGGGGTGTCTGTGGATCCCATCAGTGGGGGAGGTAAAGGCATGGGGTGACAGTGTGGCTAGGGGTGGGGGGGAGATTAAGGGTGCAGTGGGAGTTCAAATGCACACAGCAACCTGAGGGACATGCACCAGCTGAGAGGCAGAGACCTGCTGGTGCCAAGTGCTAGGGGGTCCTGGCAGGTCCCCTTGGATTTCTCGGCCCAGGTCATCGGGACCTGGCTCATCATCAGGGCAAAGGCTGTGGCCATGGCCCCTGGATGCCTGCCAGGGCTGAAGCAACGCTTCTCAGAGGCTGCTATAGGAGACTGGAAAGGGAGGATGCACCTGAGCACCAGCAAACTGCCAAGCTGCCTTGGGGACAGGCTGGGAAAGCTGAGGTGGGAATGCACATTTGGGCAAGACAGGCAGGGAGAGGTGGGATGGGGATGTACATGGAGTCAGGACAGTCAGGGAGAGGTGGGATGGGCACGCACACAGGGCAGGACAGGCAGCACTAGGGGTGAGCACAAGGCCCTGGGGGTCTGCAGCCCCAGAAAGCTGATAGAGAGAGCTATCATTGAAGGGGGGAACCCTACAGCTGAGCCAGAATATCATGAACAGTTTCCAAGGACAGACCTGAAAGCTATGTCAACCAGCATGACTCACAGGAAAGCAGAGGGTATTTCATTGAACAGGGTTGGAAGGGACCTTAAAGATCATCTAGTTCCAAGCCCCCTGCCCTGGGCAGGGACACCTCCCACTAGACCAGGATGCTCAAAGCCCCATCCAGCCTGGTCTTGAACACTTCCAGGGATGGGGCATCCACAACTTCCCTGGGCAACCTGGGCCAGTGCCTCACCACCCTCACAGGAAAGAATTTCTTCCTAATATCTCATCTAAATCTCCCCTCTTTCAGTTTAAAACCATTACCCCTCATCCTATCGCTACACTCCCTGAGACAGAGCCCCTCCCCATCTCTCCTGTAGGCCCCCTTCAGGTACTGGAAGGCCGCTATAAGGTCTCCCCGGAGCCTTCTCTTCTCCAGGCTGAACAACCCCAACTCTCTCAGCCTGTCCCCACAGCAGAGGGGCTCCAGCCCTCTGATCATCTTCGTGGCCCTCCGCTGGACCCGTTCCAACAGGTCCATGTCCTTCTTGTGTTGAGGACTCCATAGCTGGACGCAGTACTCCAGGTGGGGTCTCACCAGAGCAGAGTAGAGGGGCAGAATCACCTCCCTCGATCTGCTGGCCACGCTTCTTTTGATGCAGCCCAGGATGCTGTTGGCTTTCTGGGCTGCGAGCGCACGTTGCCGGCTCGTGTTGAGCTTCTCGTCCACCAGCACCCCCAAGTCCTTCTCCTCAGGGCTGCTCTCAAGCCATTCTCTGCCCAGCCTGTATTTGTGCCTGGGATTGCCGTGACCCAGGTGCAGGACCTTGCACTTGGCCTGGTTGAACTTCATGAGGTTGGCACGGGCCCACCTCTCAAGCCTGTCCAGGTCCCTCTGGATGGCATCCCTTCCCTCCATTGTGTTGACCGTGCCACACAGCTTGGTGTCGTCGGCAAACTTGCTGAGGGTGCACTCAATCCCACTGTCCATGTCGCCGACAAACATGTTAAACAGCACTGGTCCCAGTACCGACCCCTGAGGAACGCCAGTCGTCACTGGTTTCCACTTGGACATTGAGCCATTGACCGCAATCCTTTGAGTGCAGACATCTAGCCAGTTCCTTATCCACCAAGTGGTCCATCCATCAAATCCATGCCTTTCCAATTTAGAGACCAGGATGTCGTGCGGGACAGTGTCAAACGCTTTGCATAAGTCCAGGTAGATGACGTCGGTTGCTCTCCCCTTATCCACCAATGCTGTGGCAACATCGCAGAAGGCCAGCAAATTTGTCAGGCACGATTTGCCCTTGGTGAAGCCATGTTGGCTGCCACCAATCACCTCCTTATTTTCCATGTGCCTTAGCAGAGATTCCAGGAGGATCCAGGAGGATCTCTCTAAGGAGTGTTATGAATGCTTTGAACTTAATGATGGTGATAATGAGACTGAATGTTTCTGGGTAAGAATCAGGGGCAGGGCTAACAAGGCAGATATCGTAGTAGGAGTCTGGTATAGACCGCCCAATCAGGATGAGGAGGCAGATGAAATATTCTATAAACGGCTGGGAGAAGTCTCAAGATCGCGAGCTCTTGTCCTCGTGGGGGACTTCAATTTGCCGGACATCTGCTGGGAATACAATACAGCAGGGAGGGAACAGTCTAGAAGGTTCCTGGAATGTGCTGGGGATAACTTCCTGACACAGCTAGTGAGAGAGCCAACTAGGGAAGGTGCCCTGCTGGATCTGTTGTTTGTAAATAGGGAAGGTCTTGTGGGGGATGTGAAGGTTGGAGGCTGTCTTGGGAACAGTGACCATGAAATGATAGAGTTTTCGATTCTGCGAGAAGCAAGGAGAGGGGTCAGCAGAACTGCTACCTTGGACTTCCGGAGGGCGGACTTCGGGCTTTTCAGGAGCCTGGTTGACAAAGTCCCCTGGGAGGCAGTCCTCCAGGGCAAAGGAGCCCAGGAAGCCTGGATGATTTTCAAGAAGGAAGTCTTAAAGGCGCAGGAGCAGGCTGTCCCCATATGCCAGAAGACAAGCCGTCGGGGAAAAAGGCCGGCCTGGCTAAACAGGGAGCTAGTGTTGCAACTTAGGGAAAAAAAGAGGATCTATGGCCTCTGGAAGGAAGGGCAGGCCACTCAAGACGACTACAAAGAGGTAGTTAAGCTATGTAGGGAAAAAATCAGGAGGGCCAAAGCCCAGCTGGAGCTTAACCTGGCTTCTGTTGTCAAGGACAACAAAAAAAGCTTCTATAAATATATTAGCAATAGGAAGAGGACTAAGGATTATCTCTGTCCTCTAGTAGATGGGGCCGGCAACATAGTGACCAAGGATGAGGAAAAGGCTGAGGTACTTAATGAAGTCTTTGCCTCAGTCTTCAGCAGTAGGACCAGTTGTTCCCTGAGCACCCAGACCCCTGAGCTAGAAGACAGGGATGGGGAGCAGAATGAAGCCCCTCTAATCCAAAGGGAAATGGTGAGGGACCTGCTTCAGCACCTGGAGGTGCACAAATCTATGGGGCCGGATGGGATCCACCCAAGGGTATTGAAAGAGCTGGCGGAGGTGCTCGCCAGGCCACTTGGTATCATTTATGAGCAGTCCTGGACAACCGGGGAGGTCCCAGCTGACTGGAGGTTAGCAAATGTGACACCCATCCACAAGAAGGGCCGGAAGGAGGATCCGGGGAACTACAGGCCAGTCAGTCTGACCTCGGTGCCTGGGAAGGTCATGGAACAGATCCTCCTCAGTGCCATTACACGGCACATGCAGGAGAACAGGGTGATCAGGCCCAGTCAGCATGGGTTTGTGAAGGGCAGGTCATGCCTATCAAACCTAATATCCTTCTATGATAAGGTGACCCACTTAGTGGATGAGGGAAAAGCTGTGGATGTTATCTACTTGGATTTTTGCAAAGCTTTTGACACTGTTTCCCACAGCATCCTCCTGGAGAAACTGGCTGCTCATGGCCTGGACAGGTGTACTCTTCACTGGGTAAAAGAACTGGCTGGATGGCCGTGCCCAGAGAGTGGTGGTAAATGGAGTTAAATCCAGTTGGTGTCCAGTCACAAGTGGTGTCCCCCAGGGCTCGGTGCTGGGGCCGGTTCTCTTTAATATCTTTATCAATGATCTGGATGAAGGGATCGAATGCACCCTCAGTAAGTTCGCAGATGACACTAAACTGGGCGGGCGTGTTGATCTGCTTGAGGGTAGGTTGGCTCTGCAGAGGGATCTGGACAGGCTGGACCGATGGGCTGAGACCAATGGTATGAGGTTCAACAAGGCCAAATGCCGGGTCCTGCACTTGGGACACAACAACCCCATGCAGCGCTACAGGATTGGGGCAGAGTGGCTTGAAAGCAGCTCGACAGAAAAGGACTTGGGAGTGTTGGTTGACAGCCGGCTGAATATGAGCCAGCAGTGTGCCCAGGGGGCCAAGAAGGCCAACAGCATCCTAGCCTGTATCAGGAATAGTGTGGTGAGCGGGACTAGGGAAGTGATCATCCCCCTGTACTCAGCACTGGTGAGGCCCCACCTCGAGTACTGTGTTCAGTTTTGGGCCCCTCGCTACAAGAGGGACATTGAGGTGTTGGAGCGTGTCCAGAGAAGGGCTACAAAGCTGGTGAGGGGTCTGGAGGACAAACCTTATGAAGAACGACTGAGGGAGCTGGGGGTGTTTAGCCTGGAGAAGAGGAGGCTGAGGGGAGACCTTATCACCCTCTACAACTACCTGAAAGGAGGTTGTAGAGAGATGGGGGCTGACCTCTTCTCCCTGGTGACAAGTGATAGGACGAGGGGAAATGGGTTCAAGTTACGTCAGGGGAGGTTTAGATTAGATATTAGGAGACATTTTTTCACTGAAAGGGTTATTAAACATTGGAATAGGCTGCCCAGGGAGGTGGTGGATTCACCATCCCTGGAGGTGTTTAAAAAAAGGGTAGATGGGGCACTGAGGGACATGGTTTAGAAGTGGCTCTTGTCAGGGTAGGCTAAAGGTTGGACTCGATGATCTTAAAGGTCCCTTCCAACCTCAACAATTCTATGATTCTATGATTCTATGATCTGCTCCATGATCTTGCCAGGCACAGAGGTGACACTGACCGGCCTGTAGTTCCCTGGGTCTTCCTTTTTTCCCTTTCTGAAAATGGGGGTTATGTTTCCCCTTTTCCAGTCAGTCCCCTTCACCAGACTGCCACGACTTTTCAAAGATAATGGAAAGCAGCTTAGCGACTTCATCCGCCAGCTCCCTCAGGACCCGCGGATGGGTTTCATCAGGTCCCATGGACTTACGTGCCTTCAGGTTCCTCAGATGGCCTCGAACCTGATCTTCCCCTACAGTGGGCGGTTCTTCTTTCTCATAGCCCCTGCCTTTGCCTTCTGTGACTTGGGCGGTGTGGTTGGAGCCCTTGCTGGTGATGTCTAGGCCCCCACTCCAGACAGTGTTTTGGTTATGTTGCCAGCCATCCCCCAAAGTCCAGGTGCAACTCATCACACCTCCCACTGATGGTTATGGCTTGAGCAGGAGCCGTGGGGGGGGGGAAGGGGGAGAGCACACTGCCACAACTCCCATTAGAGTGCAGACCCCCATATGGCCAGTCCCATTGTATTGTCAGCATTAATTAAGGCAGGCTCAAGCAGATGTCTGCAGCCCATTCAGCTGTGACAGTTGGGGAGCAGCAGCGAGGAAGAAGACAATCTCAGCTGCAGAGCTCTGTGTAGAACAAGGAGTGTTTGTTACCCAGAAGACTCGTTCCCACAGCAGAGAGAATGGAAACTATTTTGGTGTCCTCCCCAGTCCTCCACAAGCATTGCCAGTGCTGATGCCAGGAGGTATAAATGCTGGCAGCCTGAGTGCTTGCCTGCATCCCTGTCCCTGCCACTGGTATTAACCAATTCACTGACAGCAATGCCTCCCTTGTGTAGCAGACATGCACACCAGAGCATATGGAGTCAGGGGGCTGTTTTGTTAAGAAACAGAGCAATGCAGCAGACAAGGGGCTCCCTCAGAAACATTCCTATTTACATACCTGTTCCCAACATAAACATAAACATTTGTATCTTCCTCCCCAAAACAGTTATTCAGTACGTTCCCCCCACCCCAAGCTCACGTGGCCTTCCACCTCTGCAGCAAGCACCCCTTTGCTGCATGTCCTTCCCAGGATCTTCCCTCTCAGCAACAGTGGTAAAAACTGATTACAGGTGCTAATGAGGAAGAAGAAAGCTCTTTCTTGGAGACTGTCTTCTAGGAGATGACTTCTCTTTGATCACAGAGATGAGTCAGTGTGAGAAGGAGAGTGTGGCTGACTCCAGAGTCTCATGCAAGGAGGGGAGCAGGGATACTGCAGGCTGGTGACTGCGCTCCTTAGAGAAGCAAGGTGAGGGAGACGCAGGTGCCAGAACATGCCTGCCCCTACAGTAATAGGGGTCCCTCTCCTGCTTGGCTTGGAGAGGTAGGGATAGGTGCTTCCCACACACCCCAGCATTGTGGGGTGCAGCTTGGCAGGAGAAAACTGCTTATCAAGCAACATTAGTCTCATTACTCACAGGCATCCCAGGTGTAGGGCAGAGTTTTTCCATCTCACCTCCTTCCCTCTTGCTCCAAGGGTGTGAGAACTCAATGCACAACATGTTCTCCCACCTGTGAATTCCAGTTCAGGAGGCGCATCCCATTCCCAGCACTGGGCTGCAGCAGAGCTCATCACTTCAGGGGAGCCTCATGTGCTGCACTCACACTGGACATGAGCTGTGTGCGTACCTGGAGCGCCTGCTGACAACCACCAGGACACAAACAGATCATTTAGGTGGAAGAAAACCCAACACACTTCTGCCTTGTCCTTGGTCACCTTCCTTCACCTGCCTACATGTACCATGCAGGAATTGGCCACTAAGGTCAGCACACCCCCACATACAAGAAGGAAGAAACCTTTCCACTTTTACTGCAATTGTACAGCAAAATCATCCACCAGCAGCCCAAGCCTCCCACCTATTTGCTGCAAATCTGTTCTGGTGAGCTGTGAACTGGAAACAGCTCATCCCCAAATCCCAGCTGGCACCAAGCACTGGGCAGGAACAGGTCTTTAATCATGCCTCACTGTCAGGCATGGTGCACAATTTGCCCACTCTCGCAACAGCCTGACAGCCTCAGGGCTGCTGCCTCTCCACTGCAGCTCACAGCTATAACCCAGCACAGGGAGCTGCCTGCTGCCCCCTCCTAAAGGATGGATATTTTGATCTAGTCCTCATTACCTTCCGTGTGTCCATGCCTCTCAAGAAAATAGAAAGTGATATGAGCAATAGCAAGCTCATTGCCACAGCGGACAATCCATGTCTTGCTATCTGTGGGTGAAACAGCAAGAACATGCCTAGGCTACAGCTTCTGGTTCATCATGGCCACAGGAGGGAGAGACATCATCACTCTTTCTCACATGCTAGACCACTCAGGAGCAAGGTGGGAGCAGCTCAGTGCCTTTCCACCTTGCTCACTGATTGCTTGTGGCAGAAATCTGAATTCCCAAGACATGGCAATCCCATCCATCACCGCTGAGGCCATTTCAGGAATGCCAGAGAGGAATGTTGGTCAGAGCTGAACTAATAGCATGGTTCTGCTTAACTGGAGCAAGGGGGACCAGAACACAGAGGCCATCAGGAAAGCAGGAAGTGCTGAAAACTTTATAAAAATCCTCAGAAAGGAAAAGAGGAGAAAAAAACCAACATTCCCCATCCCTGCAAGCCCTGCCCCTCAAGGTCAAACAACATCTCTAAAACACACAGAGATCAATACAGGGTGATCATTATCAATATGCGCTTCACAACTTTTCTGTTCAGTGTAAGGTGGGAACAAATATGGGATTTTTTGAGTGAGGGGTCAAAAGTCCGAGCAGATTGACAAAAGCACACGTTAGAGTAGTGGCAATGACTGCCCTCAGTCTTCACATTTCCCCAGGAGGTCACTAACCAATCCCCACTGAGCCTGCCTTCTGAGAGTATCTGGGGACAGCGCCACAGGAATCTGTGGGGTTATGCCAGTCACAGTGACACATTCACAACAGAAGGATTCACCAGCCCCCCCATGATGATCCTTCCCCAGTGAGCCCTGCCCACTGCCCAGAACAGCAGTACTGATTTCTTCAGGTCTAGCAACCCAAGTCAGGAGTTATACCTCCAGAATAAGAAAATTACTTGAAAAGAGAAAGTTGTTGCTGGGTGGGGTTTTTTTCAAAAAATGGACATTTCTTGTTGTTTGCTAACCATTTTCTAACAGAATTAATTCCCCAAATTCATTCCTCTGATGTTTAAGAACATTCTCTAAATTTCCAGCTTATCTATTCACTCATGTTCCAGCTCACTTCCAGCTTACCCCTATTCACTCATGTTCCAAAAATGTGATTTAACGTCAACGTTTATCCAGTCTGTGTTTAAATTTATATCATCTGAGTTCTTTAATCACTTCACATTAGGTAGGCTCTCCATTTCTTTGATCATACCAGTATCCTTTCTCTGGACCTGACCCAGTTTGCATACAGCCTTCAGAGAACGACCAGAAATGTACACAATCTTCTAAGCAAGATTTTACCATGCCTTAAATACACTAAAATTTCCCCATCTCTGCTACAAATATTTTGTTCAACATGTCAAATTGGATGACATTTATATTTTTCATGTCTGCATCATGCTAGCTGCTTACAGTTATCCTGCATGTCACTGATAGACCCTGAGTTTTCCCCCATCTCTCTCACTTTCTCCAATGAGCTCCCAGCTGGAACTGAACTTTTTGCTTCTCATGCACACAACCATGAAATTCTGAACTATCCAGTTCTCATTCGTACTATTCCTTAAGGACATCCAAGTTCTTCCTGCTGAATAACATCATTAACAAAATCTTACTTTTTAATGCTCAGAGCATTATTTGACATATTAAATAGCTTCCATTTCAAGTCTACTCTCTACTAAGAGCTTCCCTTCAGACCAGTAGTTCCTCTTTTTGCTGTTTGCTGTTCCTTACTTCTCAAATGGTATTATGGATGGAAGAAGTCCACAGGGGTTCAAGGGGAGACAGGGCAAGCACTTGAGAGAGCCATTTCAGGTTACAAAACAGTTAAAATATAATAGACTTAGCGAATCCCCTGGAAAAAGAAATTATTAAGATATGATATCTGCTTGCCATGCTCCCACTCTTCCCTAGCTTACCACCTGCAACCACTTTTGGAAAAATAATACTGGGCAAGGTGGATCCTTCATCCCAACCACTATCTTGATTTCCATCTTCCTGTATTAAGGTCAAATCCTTCCTATTGGAGCAGCTGATGCCTCACTGCCCAGGAACAGAGGTTTTATAAGCTCCATAAAAAGTCACAAGTACCAGATAGGTCTAGTTCTGTCAAGGCTCCCCACAGGGCTGGGATGAGTTTCACATATCTCTACTGAGACGTCTATAGGAAAACCAAACCCAGCCCATCAACCATCTGTCTGTCTCCATTCCCTTCCAGCCCAGGATTCCAGTATGTTCATATTGTTTTTCTAGGAAAGTACTGCTATCAACATTTTACATGCAGGAGTCTGGATCAACAAGGAGATATGAACCACTTGGAAGTCTGTGGGAAAGGGAGAACCTATCCTAGAACCCCAGTACCCATCTTTTAGCCTTAATGCTCCCCAAGCAGGAGCACAAAGAAACAGGTGAACACATTTAGGCAGAGGAAAATCAGGACAGAAACAACAGAGCAGCTCCTCAATCATACCTAAGTCTCAGCTTCAATCTGATAAACAAAGCTCATAAAGCTGTATAGAAAACCTTGAATTAAAGCAAAGCCTGCATTTAACTGATGCAGCCTGAGATTTCAGAGTCTGAAGCAGGAGCTCAGCTGTAACAGCAATCCTGTTTCTTCCAGCACTCACTCAAACATTGATGATACACTGAATGGGAATACAAACTCTTTTAACAATCAAAGCCTTGGCAAAAGGAGCAGAAAGGGTATTATTACAAAAAAGATATGTCTTCTAACCTGGAAATCAATTGTCCTGAGCAGCCCATGGAAAAAATGGATATTAAGGTGTTACTGGCTTCACTCATATTAAAATTAGTTTTCAAAATGGGATAAATTCTTACTCTACAACACAATTTACCTAAACCATTAGTACATTTTCACCATAACTTAATAGTTCTCCTCTGCCACAAGGAAAGCCTTAAGTTGCCACGTTAGGTACTTTATTGAAGCTGGTGAATTTGGCAGCTGCAGTTCTGCTGTATTCACCATTTTGTATTCTGACCTCAAATAAAAATTACATATCATAGAATCATGGAATCATAGAATGGTTTGGGTTGGAAGGGACCTTAAAGATCATCTAGTTCCAAGCCCCCTGCCCTGGGCAGGGACACCTCCCACTAGACCAGGATGCTCAAAGCCCCATCCAGCCTGGTCTTGAACACTTCCAGGGATGGGGCAACCACAACTTCCCTGGGCAACCTGGGCCAGTGCCTCACCACCCTCACAGGAAAGAATTTCTTCCTAATATCTCATCTAAATCTCCCCTCTTTCAGTTTAAAACCATTACCCCTCGTCCTATCGCTACACTCCCTGAGACAGAGCCCCTCCCCATCTCTCCTGTAGGCCCCCTTCAGGTACTGGAAGGCCGCTATAAGGTCTCCCCGGAGCCTTCTCTTCTCCAGGCTGAACAACCCCAACTCTCTCAGCCTGTCCTCATAGGAGAGAGGCTCCAGACTTCTGATCATCTTCATGGCCTTCCTCTGGACTTGCTCCAACAGGTCCAAGTCTTTCTTATGTTGGGGGCTCCAGAGCTGGACGCAGTACTCCAGGTGGGGTCTCACCAGAGCAGAGTAGAGGGGGAGAATCCCCTCTCTTGCCCTGCTGGCCACGCTTCTTCTGATACAGCCCAGGTTGCTGTTGGCTTTCTGGGCTGCGAGCACACATTGCCTGCTCATGTTGAGCTTCTCGTCCACCAGCACCCCCAAGTCCTTCTCCTCAGGGCTGCTCTCAATCCATTCTCTGTCCAGCCTGTATTTGTGCTCGGGATTGCCCTGACCCACATGCAGGACCTTGCACTTGGCTTGTTGAACTTCATGAGGTTTGCACGGGCCCAACTCTCAAGGCTGTTCAGGTCCCTCTGGATGGCATGATTTATTCTTATACACAAAAGTTTAAGTTCCTTTAGTTCATAAGTGCAGAGTCTCATCTATCCTAGCAGACTCAGAACTGAGTATTCTCACCCAGGGTCAAATTTCCTTGAGGCACACATTGAGCTTCTCCATTCTCCAGCATCACCCACCAAGTACATCCAGGCCCTTGAGCAAACACAGTCCCACAAATGGGTTTGCCTTTGCCTGAGGCAGGAAAAGCCCAAACAGTTTTCCCTAACATATCCCTTTCATGCACCACAGGGACTTTATCCCCTTCTACTGCATGTAAAAGGTCTGACTGAGCAGGACCAGCTCGATTGATGGATCCCCTGGTGTTAACTAACCAGGTAGCTTGTGCTAAAGGCTTGTCCCAATTTTTGAAGGATCCACCCCCCATTGCTTTCAGGGTGGTTTTTAATAGTCCATTGTACCGTTCAATTTTCCCAGAAGCTGGTGCATGACAGGGGATCTGCTATACCCACTCAATGCCATGTTCTTTTGCCCAATTACTTATAAGACTGTTTTTGAAATGAGTCCCACTGTCTGACTCAGTTCCTTCTGGAGTACCGTGTCGCCATGAGATTTGCCTTTCAAGGCCCAGGATGGTATTCTGGGCAGCAGCATGGGGCACGGCGTAGGTTTCCAACCATCCGGTGCTTCCTTCCACCACTGTAAGCATGTAAGGCTTCCCCTGGTGGGTTTGAGGGAGTGTGATATAGTCAGTTTGCCAGGCCTCCCCAAATTTATATTTTAACCATTGTCCCCCATACCACAAAGGTTTTAACCTTTTAGTTTGCTTGATTTTGGCTCATGGTTCACAATCATGGATAACTGTGCGATGGCGCCCATGGTTAAATCCACTCCTCGGTCATAGGCCCATTTGTATGTTGCATCCCTTCCTTGATGACCTGACGTGTCATGGGCCCACCGAGCTAAAAACAGTTCACCTTTATGTTCCCAGTCCAAATCTGTCTGGAAAATCTTAGCAGCCTGGTCCACTTGATGATTGTTTCAATGTTCCTCAGTGGCCCGACTCATGGGTACATGGGCATCTACATGGCGTACCTTTATGACTAGTTTCCCTAGCTGGTCAGCAATATCTTGCCACAATTCAGCAGCCCAGATGGGTTTACCTCTGCGCTGCCAGTTGCTCTGCTTCCACTGCTTTCCTACACTACAACAAGACCCATCAGTGAACAGAGCATAGTGTTTCTCATTATCTGAGAGTTCGTTATATGGTGGGGCTTCCTCAGCACGAGTCACCACCTCCTCTGGTGGCATTGTGAAGTCTTTGCCTTTGGGCCAGTTTGTGATCACTTCTACAATTCCTGGATGATTTGGGTTTCCTATTCGAGCTCATGGAGTGATTAAGGCAACCCACTTACTCCAGGTAGCATCGGTGGCATGATGAGTAGAAGGAACTTTACCCTTGAACATCCAGCCCAGCACTGGTAATCGGGGCACCAGGAGGAGCTTTTCAGTACCAATTACCTCTGAAGCAGCTCTGACTCCTTCATATGCTGCCAAGATTTCTTTCTCAGTTGGGGTATAGTTGGCCTCAGAGCCTTTGTATCCTCGACTCCAGAATCCTAGGGCTCGACCTCGAGTCTCCCCTGGTGCTCTCTGCCAGAGGCTCCAGGTAGGGCCATTGTCCCCGGCTGCCATGTAGAGCACATATTTAATGTCCCATCCTGTTCAGACTGGTCCAAGGGCTACTGTGTGCACAATCTCTTGTTTGATTTGCTCAAAGGCCTGTCACTGCTCAGGACCCCACGTAAACTCGTTTTTCTTTCGAGTCACTTCATAGAGAGGTCCCACAATCTGACTATAACCTGGAACATGCATTCTCCAGAAACCCACAACCCCTAAGAAGGCTTGTGTTTCCTTTTTGTCAGTAGGTGGGGACATAGCTGTTATTTTGTTCATCACATCCATTGGGATCTGGTGACAACCATCTTGCCACTTAATTCACAAGAACTGGATGTCTCGTGCAGGTCCCTTGACCTTACCTCTTTTTACAGAAAAACCTGCTCTCAGAAGGGTCTTGATTATTTTCTTACCTTTCTTGAAAACTTCTTCTGCTGTACTACCCAACACAATGAGGTCATCAACGTATTGCAGATGTTCTGGAGCTTCCCCCTGTTCCAGTGCAGTCTGGACCAGTCCATGGCAAATGGTGGGGCTGTGTTTCCACCCCTGGGGCAGTCAATTCCAGGTGTACTGGATGCCTCTCCAGGTGACAGCAAACTGTGGCCTGCACTCTGCTGCCAAAGGAACAGAGAAAAAGGCATGAGCGATGTCAATGGTAGCATGCCACTTGGCTGCCTTGGACTCCAGTTCATGCTGCAGTTCTAGCATGTCTGGCACAGCAGCACTCAGTGGTGGTGTGACTTCATTCAGGCCATGATAGTCTACTGTTAATCTGCAGCCTCCATCAGGCTTTCGCACTGGCCATATAGGGCTGTTAAAGGGTGAGTGAGTCTTGCTGAGCACTCCTTGGGTCTCTAGCTGATGAATCAGGCTCTGGATGGGAATCAGGGAGTCTCGTTTGGTGCGATGCACCATGGCAGTAGCTATTGGCACCTGCTGTTCTTTAACCCTCAGCAGTCCCACCACAGAAGGGTCATCTGAAAGGCCAGGTAAGGCAGACAGCTGTGTAATGTCCTCAGTCTCTACAGCTGCTATACCAAAAGCCCACCCATACCCTTTTGGGTCTTTGAAATACCCTCTCTTGAGGTAGTCCATGCCAAGGATGCACGGAGCATCTGGGCCAGTCACAATGGGGTGCTTCTCCCATTTATTCCCATTCAGGCTCACTTCAGCCTCCAGTACAGTCAGTTCTTGAGACCCACCTGTCACTCCAGAAATAGTGACAGATTCTGTCCCTTTATGATTCGATGGCAATAGGGTACACCATGCACCAGTGTCCACCAGGGCTTTATACTTTTGTGGCTCTAATGTGCCAGGCCATCGAATCCACACAGTCCAATAAACTCTGTTGTCCCTCTCCTCCTCCTGGTTGGAGGCAGGGCCCCTCTAGTCTTGAGCATAGTGCCTACCATTAGCAGATGACTTTCTACCCAGACCGGAGGATTGCTCAGCATAGGTCGGAGCAGCCATCCTCCTGGAAGAATTCTTTCTTCTATCTTTTTTGCCTTGCAAATCAAGCACCCATGCCTGTAGGGCTGAGTTAGGTCATCCATCCCACATCCTTATGTCCTCTGCATATTTGCAGAAATAGATACAGTATATACAAAACTGTATTAAGCTCCCAGGATGATGTCACCGGCAGGCACTGGGGAAGTCCCAGACTGGACTCAGCAACAGGTGGGAACTGGATTCCACAGATGGAGTCAGGAACACACGGATCGGGATCAAAGGCAGATGAACAGATAGGGTCCTCCTTGGACGTCAGCCATTGAAGAAAGAGAGATGACCCTTTGCTCCCTCAGCTTTTATACTGAGCATGGGGCAGATGGGATGGAATACCCCTGTTGGTCAGTTTGGGGTCGCCTGTCCTGTCTGCTCCTCCCTGCAGGTGGGACCCCTCTACGCTTTTCCGCTTCTGACCCTCTAACGGGGCAAATAACGAAATTAGCTGACCTTGGTTGTTATAGCAATAAGTCTAAGCAAGAGCCTCTGTGCGTACCATTCCTTGGCACAAACTGTCTTATCACTCTGAACGAACCGTTTCAGTCACAACATGCTGTTAATTTCAGAGAGTTAGAAGAGGCCTAGCTAAGAAGTAAAATTACTGAACAGAAAGTTGGTTCTGTTTTACCTCAAACCAGGACAGCATGGCATTTCATCAGGGTCTACATTCACTTGCCAGTCACTATAAATCACCTCTCGCACAGCCAGTTCCCTCAGGTACTTAATACCTTTTTCCATGCTGGTCCATTTGCTTGGACAGCATTCGATATCATCCTTAAAGGTATCATCTGCCCTTTATGGCTGATAGCAGTCGCCTCCAGAGACTGAGAGTGTTTGCCTTTCTCCCAATCACTTTATCGATACCTCCATCTCTGGCCAGGTTTCCCAACTGCCTAGCTTCTCTACTGTCTAAGTCTATGGAATCAGCATTGGAGCAATCACGTCTGCCCTTCATGACGACTAAAGTCCTTCCTCACATTTCTCAAGTCTCTATCTCTCCTTCCTCTTCTTGGAGCGAGAGGTGGGGGAGAGCATCTGTCGTCCATCATTGGCCAATCCGGCCTAAACCACGACACATTTGTATTTCTCCACCCCTCCTTACATCCTCTTGTGTTTGAACACCTCAAAAGCAAAATAGGGAGTAGCATGTGTTGTACCACTTCCAGCTTTGCAAGTGGGAAACACAGAAAGCGAGATGCAGAATGGGCAACTGAAATGTGTGGTTTTAATCCCAAAATAACATTGTTTTGGGGCTGAAATTTGATTTTCCTGAATTCAATCTGGAATAAGTTTAAGAAACTATAAATGGTCACTCTTGCCATCAGGATTTACAAAATTCAGCTATTTTATGGTACTGTTCCAAGCTATACATACAGAAACCCATGAAATTTTGTGCAGACCAAAGTGCTCCTATCTTCTACACTCAAATGTTCCAATACAATTCACTATAATTGCTGGGAAACAGACTCAGTCTGTTATCTGCCACATTTGAAAGTAATGATCCAATATCCTCCATCTGTCTTCATTAAAAACTCTTTAAACTGACACCAAAATAGCAGTCAAAATTTGCATTCAGCTCCTTTGGGTAAGTTAGTTGCAATGCTCAAGTTACCGATCAATAGCTGAGGAAGAGAGAGTTCACAAACAGAAATGCAAGCTGCAGTCTGCTCCCTCCAAAACAATTCAAACGATAACAGATTTCCTGGGGAACTGCTGCTGCTTGAAATCATGCACAGCTCAGCTCAGCTCACTCCACCCAAAAGTCTATCAGTTCGCTCGCATTAAAACCTCAACCCAAAGCACTTTGATTAAGCTTTGCAAAGCTCTTGGGTCTGAAAAAAAATAAATACAAGTTGTCTGCCCCAAAAACTGACAGAGAAAACAAACAAATGGAAGGAAAGCATTAAATCTTATCCTTGAAGGCTTGTAAAAGTCACGGCAACAAAGTTGCTGCCCTCCATAGCTCTCTGGTACACTCCTCTCTTCTCATTTACACACAGCTTTATCCCCTCCCAAGATCAACATCTTCACTCATAATCGCAGCAAGAGGACATTCATCTAAGAAAGCAAAACTTTTTGCACCGCAAAATAGGCATTGTGTACTTGTCTCCAAGTCCCTTAAAATCCACTGCAGACTCGCTCTGCCATGTAATGTCCTGGTAGCTAAACTTACTCCAAGTTTTCTGTTTCTTACTTCAGTCATTGGGTTTGGCTCCTTGCTTAGATTCTGTTTCCTGTACATAGGGAGAGTGTAGTAGCTTCCTTAAAAATAAAATGCTCAGCGCAACAAGCTGCGAAAGACTAAAGCAGAAAAACAGCACCTAGGGTTGGGGCACCCTGCTTAATTCCAGAGGCAACCGCTGCTCTCCTTACATACCTCCTGCCAACGTGGAAGCTTTCTAAAGGAAACCAGGAGAGCAAAAGAGTCCAACATATCATTTGAGAGAAGGGACAGACATTTAGAAATCATGGAAGCACCTGGGAGGGGTCTGGTGGGAAACGGGGCCCACACTCACAAAAAGGTGCTGGAGTCACTGGCACATCTGAAGTGCATCTCTACCAATGCACGCAGTATGCGCAACAAACAGGGGGAGCTTGAAGCCATGATGCACCAGGGAAACTATGACATAGTGGCTATCACAGAAACGTGGTGGGATGCCTCACACGACTGGAGTGCCACAATCGATGGCTACAAGCTCTTCAGGAGGGACAGACAGGAAAGGAGAGGCGGAGGAGTGGCCCTGTATGTTAGAGAATGCTATGAGAGCTCAGAAATCAAGTATAGTGATGATGGGGTGGAGAGTGTTTGGATTAGGTTAAGGGCCGATAAAGCTGATATCGCTGTGGGAGTCTGCTATAGACCTCCCAACCAAAGCAGTGAGGCGGATGAAGCTTTCTATAAGCAGCTGGGGGAAATCTCACAGTCACTTGCTGTTGTTCTTGTGGGGGACTTCAACCTCCCGGCTCTCTGCTGGGAATACAACACAGCAGAGAGGGAACAATCCAGGAGGTTCCTGGAATGTGTGGAAGATACCAGCTGTGTGAGGAAGTTAAGTGAGCCGACCAGGGAAGGTGCCCTCCTGGACCTGCCTCTTGTGAACAGGGAAGAACTTGTGGGGGAAGTAAAGGTTGGTGGCCGTCTAGGGCACAGTGATCGTGAGATGATCGAATTTCTGATTCTTGGGGAAACAAGGAGAGGGGTTAGTAAAACTGCCACCTTAGACTTCCGGAGGGCAAACTTTGACCTGTTCAGAAGACTGCTGGACAAAGTCCCTTGGGAGGCTGCCCTGAAGGATATAGGAGCCCAGGAAGGCTGGACATACTTCAAGAGAGAAGTCTTAAAGGCACAGGAGGAGGCTGTCCCCGTGTGCTGAAAAACAAGTAGGCGGGGAAGGAGACCGGCCTGGCTAAATAGGGACCTTTGGCTGGACCTCCAGAACAAAAGGAGAGTCTATGACCTTTGGAAGAGGGGGCAGGTCTCTCATGAAGACTATAAGGATATAGCGAAGCTATGCAGGGAGAAAATTAGGAGAGCCAAAGCGCAGCTAGAGCTCAACCTAGCCACAGCCATTAAGGATAACAAAAAATGTTTCTATAAATTCATTAACAACAAAGGGAGGCTTAGGGAAAATCTCCCTCCCTTACTGGATGCAGAGGGAAACATAGTCACAAAGGATGAGGAAAAGGCTGAGGTGCTCAACGCCTACTTTGCCTCAGTCTTTAGCAGTGGAACTAGCTGTTCCCTGGGCACCCAGCCTCGTGAGCTGGGAGACAGGGAGGGGAAGCTGAACGAGGTCATCACAATTAAAGAGGAAGTGATCAGTGACCTGCTACACCGCTTGGATGCACACAAGTCTATGGGACCGGATGGGTTACATCCAAGAGTGCTGAAAGAGTTGGCAGACGTGCTCACCAAGTCGCTTTCCATGATCTACCTGAAGTCATGGCTAACTGGGGAGGTCCCAATGGCCTGGAGGGTAGCAAATGTAGCACCCATCTACAAGAAAGGCAGAAAGGAGGATGCGGGAAACTATAGGCCTGTCAGTCTGACCTCGGGAGCAGGGAAGGTCATGGAGCAGATCATCTTGAGTGCCATTACGAGTCATACAATGGACAAGCAGGGGATCAGGCCTGGTCAGCATGGGTTCAGGAAAGGCAGGTCCTGCCTGACGAACCTGATCTCCTTCTATGACAAGATGACCCGATTATTGGATGAGGGAAAGGCTGTGGACATTGTCTACCTAGACTTTCGAAAAGCATTTGACACTGTCCCCCATAGAATTCTCATGGGAAAACTGGCGGCTCATGGCCTGGATGAGCATACGATCTGCTGGATCAAGCACTGGCTGGATGGGCGGTCCCAAAGAGTGGTGGCCAATGGAGTTAAATCCAGCTGGCGGCCGGTCACAAGGGGTGTCCCTCAGGGCTCGGTGTTGGGACCATTTCTGTTTAACATCTTTATTGATGACCTTGAGAAGGACATAGAGTGTATCATCAGCAAGTTTGCAGATGACACGAAGCTAAGCGGGAGTGTTGATCTGCATGAGGGTAGGGAGGCTCTACAGAGAGACTTGGATAGATTGGACCGATGGGCCAACGCTAATGGAATGAGCTTCCACAAGGCCAAGTGCCGGCTCCTGCACTTGGGCCACAACAACCCCACGCATCGCTACAGTCTTGGGGAAGTGTGGCTGGAGAGCTGCCCAGCAGAAAAGGACCTGGGGGTTCTAATTGACAAGCGGCTGAGCATGAGCCAGCAGTGTGCCCAGGTGGCCAAGAGGGCCAATGGCATCCTGGCTTGTATTAGAAATAGTGTGACCAGCAGAAGGAGGGAGGTGATTGTCCCCCTGTACTCAGCACTGGTGAGGCCACACCTTGAGTATTGTGTCCAGTTCTGGGCACCTCAATACGAGAGAGATCTCGAGGTGCTGGAGCGAGCGCAGAGGAGGGCAACGAAGCTGGTGAAGGGCCTGGAGAATAAATCTTATGAGGAGCGATTGAAGGAGCTGGGACTGTTTAGTTTGAGGAAGAGGAGGCTGAGGGGAGACCTCATCACTCTCTACAACTACTTGAAAGGACACTGTAGAGAGGTTGGTGCTGGTCTCTTCTCACAGGTAATTAGCGATAGAACAAGAGGGAATGGCTTCAAGCTGCAGCAGGGGAGGTTTAGGCTGGACATTAGGAAAAAATTCTTCCCAGAAAGAGTGGTCAGACACTGGAATAGGCTGCCCAGGGAGGTGGTGGAGTCACCATCCCTGGATGTGTTTGAGAGTCGTTTAGATGTGGTGTTAAGGGATATGGTGTAAGGGAGAACTTTGTAGAGTGGAGATGATGGTTGGACTCGATGATACCAAGGGTCTTTTCCAACCTAAATGATTCTATGATTCTATATCAAATTGCTTTAAAAAAGGATGAACTTGTTAAGGGATCCATTTCCCTGCAGTAGCCACTCTCTCTGTGTCCATAATGCCAAAGTCGCCAGGGTTCCTTAAACCCAGAGACACTGTCCTACAAGCTGATCCCAAGGTTCCACCTTGTCTACTTTCAAACAGTTGTGAGTAGCAAAAAATCTGCAGAGAAAAACCTCAAAGTACAATTGCACAGAGCTTCCTCCAGACAGCCAGAGGATCACTTCGATGCTGAAATGTCAGGGCTTGCTCATCACTGACAGTATGACCTCCCCTTACCCTCTGGGGCACCTGTGCAGCCTCACTGCTGTTGAGGGGACCCTCCTCACCAAACCCCCTCAGCATTCTCATGAGCCTCCCAATCTTCCTACTCATTCTCCCACCTTCAGTGAACCACACTTTCACTTTTTTTTTTTTTTTTTCCAAATTTTGGGACCCTTTTCAATACAGTGCCTTCCTATGTGTCAGTCTCCTGGCATTTTACCTACCAGGTATGCTAAAAGACTGAAACTGTGCCAACTACAACTTTAATCCGCCTTCCCAATTCCCTATACCTCTGAATTGCATTTATTCTAAGATCACCATGTTCTTTCCCTAAATTGTGTTGACAGTAATGCCTGCCGGAAATGTGACAATTTATTGCAGACACCAAGAGAACGTTTAACATAGAAGATTTCTATGTGTATTTATCTCTCTGGTTTTTCCTTCATCTGCTGCATTTTCACAATAGATTTATGTGAACATCATTAGAATTTATTTCAAACCTACCCACAAACACTTGAATGCATTAATCAGCTGATTAATTATAGTAACATGAGAGTCGAGGCTTTGCCAAAGAGTATTTTCTGAACATGAAATTTTCTGAAGTCCTGTCAAGAGAAAAGCTATGGAATACCCTGGATGCTGCAATGGCAGTACTCCAGTGGTTATGAAGTTTAAAATGCAGAGTGGCGATTTCTGAAGGAAGAACAAGAGCCTATGCCCCTTTGTGATGACTCCAGGGTTATTCTTCCAAGCTACACCTATTTGAGACAACATTCATTGAATTGGATTCCTAATTCCAACACAAAGGATCCATACAAACAGCCAACACAGGACATGGCATGTAGGACTGATCTCAAGACCCAGGTAATTTTGAATAAAAATTTGATAATTTTGAACTAAAAAGCATCTAAATTGAGAAGAAATTTTCCCTGCACTAGCCAGTTCTCATGTTCTCACCACCCACACTCTATCGCAACAGCAACAGCCAAAAGTATCACGTTTTTTCCTGCAACCGAAAGTACGAAGATCTGGATTAATTTTGGTCCTTCTACATGCTTGTAGAGTTTTCCTCCTTAGAACTTTCTTCTGCTGTTTTTCCCCCCATTTTAATAGGTTAGCTAATGATTCATTCCACACTACTCTGTCTCAGGAGAAGTTCCTCCAGTCAGAATGTCATCTATATATTCATAGAATCATAGAATCTTCATGGTTGGAAAGGACCCTTAAGATCATCGAGTCCAACCAAACAACCTACAATCTCTGCCACTAGAGCATGCCCTGAAGTGCCACATCTAGACGTTTCTTAAACACCTCTAGGGCTGGTGACTCAACCCCCTCCCTGGGCAGGCTGTTCCAGTGCCTGACCACTCTTTCAGTAAAGTAATTCTTCCTGATATCTAATCTAAACCTCCCCTGCCACAGCTTCAGACCATTTCCTCTGGTCCTGTCATTATTCACCTGGGAGAAGAGGCCACCACCCACCTCTCTCCACCCTCCTTTCAGGTAGTTGTGGAGGGCAATGAGGTCTCCCCTCAGCCTCCTCTTCTCCAAGCTAAACATGCCCAGCTCCCTCGGCCTCTCCTCATATGCCCTGGTCTCCAGACCCCTCTCCAGCCTGGTAGCTCTCCTCTGGACACACTCCAGCACTTCAATGTCCCTCTTGTACAGAGGGGCCCAGAACTGAACACAGCACTCGAGGTGAGGCCTCACCAGTGCCGAGTACAGAGGCACCATCACTCCCCTGCTCCTGCTGGCCACGCTGTTCCTGATACAAGCCAGAATGCTATTGGCCTTCTTGGCCCCCTGGGCACACTGCTGGCTCATGTTAAGCTGGCCATCCACCAGCACCCCCAGGTCCTTTTCTGCTGGGCAGCTTTCCAGCCACTCTGCCCCAAGCCTGTAGCGTTGCTTGGGGTTGTTGTGACCGAAATGCAGGACCCGGCACTTGGCCTTATTAAACCTCACACAGTTGGCCTTGGCCCATCGATCCAGCCTGTCCAGGTCCCTCTGTAGAGCCTTCCTACCCTCAAGCAGATCGACACTCCCGCCTAGTTTGGTGTCGTCTGCAGACTTACTGAGGGTGCACTCAGTCCCCTCATCCAGATCATTGATAAAGATATTAAACAAAACCGGCCCCAAAACTGAGCCCTGAGGGACACCACTGGTGACCGGCCGCCAAGAGGATTTCACCCCATTAATCCCAACTCTCTGGGCACAGCCATCCAGCCAGTTTTTAACCCAGCGAAGAGTACGCTTGTCTGTGCCATGATTCACCAGCTTCTCCAGGAGAATGCTGTGGGGGACGGTGTCAAAGGCCTTACCAAAGTCCAGATAGACAACGTCCACAGCCTTCCCCGCGTCCAGAAGGCGGGTCACATGGTCATAGAAGGAGATCAGGTTGGTTAAGCAGGACCTCCCTTTCCTAAACCCGTGCTGGCTGGCCCTGATCCCTTGGCTGCCCTGCGCTTGCCGTGAGAGCTCACTCGAGATGATCCTCTCCATGATCTTCCCTGGTACCGAGGTCAGGCTGACAGGCCTGTAGTTCCCCGGATCCTCCTTCTGACCCTTCTTGTAGATGGGCGTCACATTAGCCACCCTCCAGTCATCTGGTACCTCCCCTGTTGACCAAGACTGTTGATAAATGATGGAGAGGGGCTTGGTGAGCTCTCCTGCCAGCTCCCTGAGTACTCTTGGGTGAATCCCATCCGGCCCCATCGACTTATGTGCATCTAGGTGCAGAAGCAGATCATTGACTACTTCCTCCTGGATTATGGGTGGGTTGTTCTGCTCTCCATCCTTATCTTCCAGCTCCGGAGGCTGAACCCCCTGGGGACAGCTGGTCTGACTATTGAAGACGGAGGCAAAGAAGGCATTCAGTATCTCAGCCTTCACCTCGTCCTTGGTTGCAACTTTCCCCCCTGGCATCCAGTAAGGGATGGAGATTCCCCCTGGCTCTCTTTCTGTTGATGTATTTATAAAAGCTTTTTTTGTTGTCCTTAATGTTAGTGGCCAAGTTGAGCTCCAGCTGGGCTTTTGCCTTCCTAATTTTCTCTCTGAATAACCTAACGAGATCTCTGTACTCCTCCTGAGTTGCCTGTCCCTTCTTCCAAATGTGGTAAGCCCTCCTTTTATTCCTAAGTCCCATCAGAAGTTCCTTATTCATCCAGGCTGGCCATTTTCCCCACCCTTTAGACTTGCGACACTTGGGGACAGCCTGCTCCTGGGTCTTTAAGGTTTCCTTCTTGAAGGGCGTCCAGCCTTCCTGGACCCCTTTGCCCTTCAGGACTGTCTCCCAAGGGACTCTCTCAACCGGTGTCCTGAACAAGCCAAAGTCCGCCCTCCGGAAGTCCAAGGTGGAGGTTTTGCTAACCTCCTTCCTTACATCACTGCCAATTGAAAACTTGACCATTTCATGATCACTAAACCCAAGACGACCTCCGACCACCACATCTCCCACTAGTCCTTCTCTGTTTGTGACCAGTAGGTCTAGCGAGGCACCTCCCCTGGTAGGTTCCCCTACCAGTTGTGTCAGGAAGTTCTCTTCCATGCACTCGAGGAACCTCGCAGCCTGCCTGCTCTCTGCTGTGTTGTATTTCCAGCAGATACCCGGCAGGTTGAAGTCCCCAAGCAGAACAAGGGCTGGCGACTGCGAGACTTCAGCCAGCCGCTTATAGAATACTTCATCTGTGTCCTCATCCTGGCCGGGTGGTCTCTAGCATACTCCCAGCACAACATCTCCCTTATTTGCCTTCCCCTTCATCCTTACCCATAAACACTCGACTTTATCATCACTGGAATCACTCCATACAATCAAAACATTCCCTAATGTACAGAGCCACACCCCCGCCTCTCCTTCCTTGCCTGTCCCTTCTGAAGAGCTTATAGCCATTCATCGCAGCATTCCAGTCGTGACAGTCATCCCACCACGTTTCCATGATGGCCACTACATCATAGCTGTCCTGCTGCACAATGGCTTCCAGCTCATCCCGTTTGTTGCCCATGCTACGTGCATTCGTGTAGATGCACTTGAGCTGGGCCACCAGTTTCACCCCCATCCTTGGCCCTTTATCCCTAGGCTCGTTACTAGTGGGCCTGGTTTTACCCCCTTCCCCCTTCGATACTAGTTTAAAGCCCTGTCCATGAGCCTTGCTAACTCTTGGCCTAGTACCTTTTCCCCTTTTGGGACAGGGTTTTCCCATTCTTAGCGAGCAGGCCCACTGTCCTGCAGATCAAACTATGATCACAGAACCCAAAGCCCTGCTCGTAGCACCAGTTTCGGAGCCAGGTACTGTATATTGGGACAGTTTCACACCTTGGGGGAGCGAGACTGTCTGCAAAAGTTCGGCAAGCACGGCATGAGCAATTGTGGGTTAATGTTTATACCCCTGTGGGAGTCTGTTAAAGGTATATTGTATTCCCTCCCAAGTGAAAGCAAACTTCTCTTTATCCTCCCCCTTCAAGGGAACCATAAAGAACATATCCTTTACATCTAATGCCGCCACCCCTGGGTGGGCAGCTGCTTGCAGAGTAGCTGTTAAAGTTGCCATGTTTGGTACAGCGGCCGTTAGCGAGGCTGTATTAGCATTTAGACGTGGTAATCGACTGTTAAACGCCACCTCCCATCAGGTTTCCGAACTGGCCAGACAGGTGAGTTATACGGGGAGTGGGTTCTGGAGATAATTTGTCTTTTCTCCAAATCAGCTATGACTTCAGAAATGCCCTTCGTGACTCAGCAGCAATCAGGTACTGCGGTACATTAGTAATCTTTGACTCGGGGAGTGCAGGGGCTGAGCGGAGCACCCGCACTGCGGCTTCCCGGTTTCTGCACGGGGTAAGGTCAGTGCTTGAGCCGAAGGACCACACACTGCCATCCGGCAGACACCAGGTTCGGCCGTTTAAAATATCGAAACCTAAAATATTTTCATGATGAACTTTAATTGCAAAGTGAGTAGATGACATGCGCTTCTCACCTGGGAGCCATAAACTAACCTTAGCAGTTTGACATACATCAGTTCCCCCATTCGCACCTGTAATTCTAACTCTTTGCCGTCTGGATCGCACGCCCAGCTTCTCAGCATCTTGTTGTGTTAATATCAAAATTTGTGCTCCCGTATCTATTAAAAACTTTACTAATTGACTTCGAGGACCAACTGGAATTAATATGTATGGGCCATCATCACTTATCCACTGATAAGCCTCCATTTTCCGTCCCAATTGCCTTCTGGACATCACTCGTTTTTTGACTTTGTGTCCTGCAATTCCTCCTTAAGAGGGAGAAAGGGATTATCCCCCTTCAAAGAAGTTGAAATACCAAAGAAGTTGAAATACGGTCTCCGTTTCCACCGTTATCTCGTTTCTGGAATGCTTCAATCAGACTCAAAATAATGCCAGTAGGCCGACCTTGAATCGCGGCTCTGGGAATGCCTAGTGCTAATGCTTTCCTCCACGATTCATTCCTCTGTTCTCGAGACTCTGTTTGCAAGTTTTTATTTCCCTTCGATTTAATTCTTGTTCCCTGTTTCACAGGTCTTACTTTGTGATCTCCTCCCTGGGATTTCTGGCTTTTTTTTTCAACTGCTGCACCATCCCAGCCCATTTCATGGCAGTAGTTAACAATGCTGTGCGTTAATTCTGCCCATGTAGGGAGTCGCCTGGGAGGACAATTGCCCTGTGTATTAAATTCGGTATCTCTTCTAATCTCATCCCGATTTGCAGCTAGATGGGGTTTAAGAATTGCTGGGGCTGCTCTGATCAGTGGTTTTAACACTGCAAAATCTACTGTAGCAGATAGTGGGACATCGTGGCGTCCTCGTTTGTGCATGGCTTGTATGCAAGTGGCTTTTGTGACGGCTGTGGATAGCTCCATGGTGTCGATTCCTCCCGCCCAATAAGCTACTTGGCTGGTGATAGAATGGGGGGTATCTGTCGGGTCAGGTCCTAAGTTTAAGAAAACTCCTGGACCCCAGTAGCCGCTGGCTTCATCCTGACGTAACATGATTCGGTCGCCGCCAGTTAAGCATACTTGCCACAAGTATTCAGTTTCAGTTTCACTGGGGTTTCTGCTATATCTCTCTTGCAAATTTGTCAATTGCAACGGATCCCAGGGGCTGGTTCGCGTAGTATGCCACAGATTACCACCCTGAGGTCCCGCAGTTATTTCTGTTTTATCAATGGGTCTGGCTTCATATTCAGGAGGATATGTGGGGAACAAAAGAACATCTTCTTCTGACTCGCTATCATCAGGATCACTCCAAATGTCTCCGTCCCAATCTTCAGGGGATACTATCAGTTTCCTAATCTGTACAATGCCAGGGGGGCGGGGAGCCTGTATAAGCATGATTTCGACCTTTTCTCCCAATTTCTGCCTTTTCTCCTTTTCTTAATGCAATTGTTTTTGCAGCTGTTCCATTTTTAAAGATAGCAGTGACTCAGTTGCCTTCCCGCTCTCTATTTCCTTCTCTAATTCCTGCTCTCTCCTATTTCTATTCTCCCTGTCTTGGTACTTGGTTTCTAAACAGGTACCTAACATCTTGCAGATGACTCCTTTCTCTTTTCCATCCTTTGTGTGGCCCCTAATTGCTTTTAAGTGCTCTTCCAATTGTGCCAGTTATCACTAGCCCATTCCTCTGAGAATTTGGGGCTGTAGTTCCATAAATAATCAGTGATAACGCATCCCATCCTTGCGGGCAGAGTGATTAACTTCACTTGTAAGAGAGAAGCAGTGGAATATTTATTAATATAAAACAGCGATTTAACAAAGTCAGTAGTGAATGCGACAGTGTTTTACAAGATTCGATGCCAGGGCACACTTGGTTATTTACTGCACAGAGGCCAGGGTCAGACAAGCTGTCAGGGAGACCCTCCCGTTGAGTCACGAGGTTCAGAAAGGACCCCCTGGCTTTCTAAACTCCTTCTCAGAGAGGAGCCTAGGGGCGGCTGGATCCACTCCTAGTCCCAGACTTGGTCAACGGTTTGTGTCTAAAGGATTCTATATGCGCAATCAATCCTTATCTCACTCAGCTAAGATTTCAAAGTTTAGCATGCTATCAGTCACTTACCGAGAATCTGCTGCGGCAAGGAATCTCTCAGCCTCGAGGAGCAGAACCTTAAGCGAGCGTCCCCACTCAAGGGGAGATCCTGGCGTGCAGCCCGCTGCCGTGCAGGAGAGCTCAAAGGGCTCTTGGGCTGTCCGCTATTTATGGAGTAAGATAATTGACCTATAGTCATATTCCCATGGGAACAAGATGTCTAGGCCCCCACTCCAGACAGTGTTTTGACTGTATTGCCAGCCATCCCCCAAAGTCCAGGTGCAGCTCATCACACCTCCCACTGATGGTTATGGCTTGAGCAGGAGCCCAGGGAGGGGCTGGTTGGGGAAGGGGAGAGCACATTGCCACAGGTGTCTCATCCTGAGAACCTTGATTCTTGTCAAGTCCAACTCCCTGTTCTTCAGAGGGCTACCTAAAACTAAACCATATGACTAAGAGCATTGTCCAGATGCTCCTTCAACTCTGACAGGCTTGGGGCTGTGACCACTTCCCTGGGGAGCCTGTTATAGTGACAGACCACCCTCTCAGTGAAGAACCTTTTCCTAAGGTCCAATTCGAACTTGATGCAGCTTCATACCATGTCCACACGTCCTATCACAGGTCAACAGAGAGAGGAGATCAGCACCTCCCCTTCCACTGGCCCCCTTGAGGAAGTTGTAGACTGCCATGAGGTCACCCCTCAGCCTTCTCTTCTCCAAGCTGAACAAGCCAAGTGACCTCAGTCACTCCTCATAAGTCTTGCCCTCGAGACCTTTCACCGTCTTGGTTGCCCTCCTCTGGACAAACGCAAATAGTTTGATGTCCTTCTTATATTGAGGCACCCAAAACTGCACACAGAACTCGAGGTGGGGCTGCACCACTTCTGTGTAGAGTGGGACAATCACCTCCCTCAACCAGCTAGCTATGCTGTGCTTGTTGCACCCCAGGACACAGTTGGCTCTTTTGGCTGCCAGGGCACACTAGTAACTCATATTCAACTTACCATTAACCCAGACCCCCAGATCTCTTGCCATGGGGCTGCTCTCCAGCTTCTCGTCCCCCAGTTTGTACGTATAACCAGGATTACCCCGTCCCATGTGGAGAAACCTGCACTTGCGCATTATCCACCCCTTATTCCATGCCATCTACGTCATGCACAGATCTTAGCATTTACAATTAATGCCACCACTTTCCCTTGTCTTATATATGTGTATATATATGTACATATATATTCATACAGATATAATGTCCTTAGGCTATGGGGCATCCCTCTAAAATGTCTGTTGAGTTCATTTAATCCATGGCTTTGGGCTCCATAGAATCATAGAATGTGTTAGGTTGGAAGGGACCTTTAAAGGCCATCTAGTCCAACCCCCCTGCAGTCAGCAGGGACATCTTCAACTAGATCAGGTTGCTCAGAGCCTCATCCAGCCTAGCCTTGAATGTCTCCAGGGATGGGGCCTCCACCACCTCTCTGGGCAACCTGGGCCAGTGTCTCACCACCCTCATTGGAAAGAACTTCTTCCTAATGTCTGATCTAAACCTGCCCTGCTCTAGTTTAAACCCATTGCCCCTCGTCCTATCGCTACATGCCCTTGCAAACAGCCCCTCCCCAGCTTTCCTGTAGGCCCCCTTCAGGGACTGGAAGGCTGCTATAAGGTCTCTCTCAAACTGTCCAGGAAACTGTAGGAAGTGATCACAAACTGGCCCGAAGGCAAAGACTTTGGAATGCCACCAAAAATCACCTCTCGCAAAGCCAGTTCTCTCAGGTACTTAATACCTTAATACACTAATGGATGTAATACACTAATACTTAATACGCTAATGGGTGTAGTTCAACTTAACTTCAGCAACACCTCCGCGCTAACTGAATCATCATTATCCTTGTCATTGTTCAGTTCTGCATGCAGAGCCTCATACCTATTTTGCGAGGGTACCTGGGAAGGTGGGGGACTTACTGGGGAGACACGCCTGCTGCACCAGGCTGGAACTTGTTGCCATTGCCCCCTGTCCTCTAAGTTACCATGTTCAGCCAGGCAGAGAGAGGACAGGGAATCCTCTGTATCATGTGCCTTGTCTGCCTGTTGGGCCTGGTTCAGGGAAGGTAGGCTGTGACTCCAGCAGTCTATCTCTTGCACTCCCTGATAGTTCTCAGCCTACTTACCTCCTCCTGGAGCTCCATCACTGGGCAGAGGATTTCCTCTACCTGGGCACACCTCCCACAGGCGTGCTCTCTGTTGCCATGTGATACTAGCATAAGGGTAGGGCACACCCTGCAGCCTGACACCTGGGTGACAGCGTGCTCGAGCTCCATCTGAGAAGCTGCCTCAGTCCTGCTGGGTGCAGAGCTTAGGGAGGCCAAGGCTTTCTGACAGGTGGATACCATGGCTCCCTGGTCGAGCTGGTACAGCTTCAGCACCCTTCCACACAAACTGCTGCGCCACGCTCTATTCACAGCACTCCCTAGAGCTGCCTTTTATGGGAGTGGGGGTGGCCACTGTTACTGTTGACCCTGCCCTTGCCATGTCAGCAACCTTAGCGTCATCTGCCAGCTCCCGTGGGTTGTCTGCATTATTCTGGCATTTCCCCGGCTCTGGAAAGCTCAGGAGAAGCCCCTTTTTGCTGCAAACCCTCACTCTGTTGCAGACGTACCTGCACTGGAGCTGTTCCTTGGCAAGCGGATGTTCAGTATAAAAACTGAGGGATCAAAGGGGTCAGTCTCTTTCTTCAATGGCCAGCATCTGAGGAGGACTCTGTTCATCTGCCTTTGATCCCAATTGGTGCGTTCCTGAATCCAGATCCGTAATCCAGTTCCCGTCTGTTGCTGAGTCCAGTCTGGAACTTTCCCAGTGCCTGCCGGTGACGTGATCATCATCCTGGGAGCTTGATTTGGTTTTGTATATATTGTATATATTTCATTATTTTCTTATTAATACTATTATCTTTTCTTTTTATTATTTTATTATTAATATTTCATTAAAGTAGTTTAGTTTCTTTTTCAACCCAAAAGTTCTCTCTCTCTCTCTCATTCTCTCTCCTGCCTTCTGAAGGAAGAAGGGAGAGAGGTTAAAGGGAGCATCTGTCATGTGTTTAGTGGCCAGCCCAGCCTAAACCACAACAGATTTATTTGCATCCAACACAGGGCACAACCCGGGCTCTGACAGATTGCCTGAATATTTTGAATTCCAGCTTGCTCAATTGAGAGACTATCGGATTTTTTCCTTTGAGAGTCTTGAGGGGTTGGAAATTGAAACAGACAGCTCACATCATGTCGTTCTTGAGTAGAATATTGTATTGTGTCTTTATAGGGTTTTGTTTAAAGTTAGTTGATACACCGCTGCTTAATCTGCCATGTGTGTTGTATAATTTATTTACTCGTTGTGTTTGTATGCAGCGGGTGAAACATGCTATTGTGCTGTGATGTTTAATATTGATCCATACTGTGATAAGCTCAATAACGACTTTACCTGCATACCTTGGGCATCATGTAATAGATTTTATTATGAATTACACTTTCAATTTTACCTTGGGAAGATTTACTTTGTCCTTTTATGCTTATGCCAAATTGACACCACCAGAGGTAGGGGATGGATGCTTTTTGGATTTCGGAAATGATTGTTATGTTCTAAAAATCATTTTATTATCAATTCTCCTGCATGTGTTTCAGGGGTGCTTTCTTGTTAAATATTGGTGCAGGATTTGGTGTTGTAAGACATGCACTGCTGCACGCACAAGCCACTCCACGGACCAAACCAGTACGAGCCACTACGCCACCCGTTCTGGCACAACCCACTCCAGCTTTGACAATGAGCACCTCCACTAATTCAACTCTGACAACGACCACTGCCACTATTCCAGCCTCAAAAACGAGCACTGCCACTACTCCAGCTGCTCCAACAATGAGTACTGCTGCTACTCCAACTCCACCAGTGCCGGTACAAGTCGCCCTGGTAACCAGGAAGCAAAAAAAGAGGTCAGTTCGTTCCCCTGCCCCTTATGATGAAGAACAGATCAAGCCAGATAGCTTGCTATAAGGTCTCCCTGGAGCCTTCTCTTCTCCAGGCTGAACACCCCCAACTCTCTCAGCCTGTCCTCATAGGAGAGGGGCTCCAGCCCTCTGATCATCTTTGTAGCCCTCCTCTGGACCCCCTCCAACAGGTCCATGTCTTTCTTGTGCTGAGGGCTCCAGAGCTGGACACGGTACTCCCGGTGGGGTCTCACCAGAGCAGAGTAGAGGGGCAGAATCACCTCTCTGGATCTGCTGGCCACGCTTCTTTTGATGCAGCCCAGGATGCAATTGGCCTTCTGGGCTGCAAGCACACACTGTTGGCTCATGTCCAGCTTCTCGTCTACCAGTACCCCCAAGTCCCAAGTCCTTTTCCGCAGGGCTGCTCTCTATCACATCATCCCCCAGCCTGTATTGATAACGAGGATTGTCCCAACCCAAGTGTAGGACCTTGCACTTGGCCTTGTTAAACTTCATAAGGTTTGCTCGGGCCCACCTCTCTAGCTCGTCCAGGTCCCTCTAGATGACATCCCGTCCCTCCAGCACGTCGACCGCACCACTCAGCTTGGTGTCGTCAGCAAACTTGCTGAGGGTGCACTTGATCCCACTGTCTATGTCATTGATGAAAATGTTGAACAGCACCATCTGTTAGAACAGTCTCTCAGGGCAGGTGAGATGGTGTGTGGTGCTGGACTGTTGCTTGCTGTATTTTCGGAGCTTGTGGCTGATGTATCCGGTGTGGCTCATGCCCACGGTCCAGGGGTTGAAGATGTCGATCTCAATGAAGTTGCTGGGCGCCAGCTGCTGAGGTCAGTTCTGATCCCATCACCACTGCACTTTACTCGGTTTTTCATCAAAGTCCATCTGTCATTAGTTTGGGTGATTCTTACTGTAGTACAGCTGATAGCAATTATAGTAATGAGGACATACAGTGGCAGGGTTATTTAGCAATCAACAACACACAAATTGATTCATTGGCTATTCTCACCCAAAATCAGATCCCCATGAGGTACACATTGTATCTCCCCATCCTGCCGCATCACCCACCAAGCGCACCCAGGTCCTTGGGCAAAAGCCATTCCACGGATGGGTTTGATATGTTTGCCTTTGCCTGAGGCAGGACTGACCCAGACTGTCTTCCCTGACATAGTCTTCATGTGCACTATGGGGACTTTATCCCCTTCTACGGTACGTGGAAGTTTTGATTGGGCAGGGCCAGCCCGATTGGTAGATCCCCTGGTGTTAACTAGCCAGGTAGCCTTTGCTAAATGTGCATCCCAGTGTTTGAAGGTCCCACCACCCATTGCTCTCAGTGTAGTTTTTAACAGCCCATTGTATCGTTCTGTCTTCCCAGAGGCTGGTGTGTGACAGGGGATGTGATGTACCCACTCAATGCCATGTTCTTTGGCCCAGGTGTCTATGAGGCTGTTTTGGAAATGAGTCCTGTTGTCCATCTCAATTCTCTCTGGGGTACCATGTCGCCAAAGGACTTGCTTTTCAAGGCCCAGGATACTGTTGCGGGCGGCAGCATGGGGCACAGGGTATGTTTCCAGCCATAGAATCTTAGAATAATAGAATCTTCATGGTTGGAAAGGACCCTTAAGATCATCGAGTCCAACCAAACAACCTACAATCTCTGCCACTAGAGCATGCCCTGAAGTGCCACATCTAGACGTTTCTTAAACACCTCTAGGGCTGGTGACTCAACCCCCTCCCTGGGCAGGCTGTTCCAGTGCCTGACCACTCTTTCAGTAAAGTAATTCTTCCTGATATCTAACCTAAACCTCCCCTGCTGCAGCTTCAGACCATTTCCTCTGGTCCTGTCATTATTCGCCTGGGAGAAGAGGCCACCACCCACCTCTCTCCACCCTCCTTTCAGGGAGCTGTGGAGGGCAATGAGGCCTCCCCTCAGCCTCCTCTTCTCCAAGCTAAACATGCCCAGCTCCCTCAGCCTCTCCTCATATGCCCTGGTCTCCAGACCCCTCACCAGCCTGGTAGCTCTCCTCTGGACACGCTCCAGCACTTCAATGTCCCTCTTGTACAGAGGGGCCCAGAACTGAACACAGCACTCGAGGTGAGGCCTCACCAGTGCCGAGTACAGAGGCACCATCACTTCCCTGCTCCTGCTGGCCACGCTGTTCCTGATACAAGCCAGAATGCTATTGGCCTTCTTGGCCCCCTGGGCCCACTGCTGGCTCATGTTAAGCTGGCCGTCCACCAGCACCCCCAGGTCCTTTTCTGCCAGGCAGCTTTCCAGCCACTCTGCCCCAAGCCTGTAGCGTTGCTTGGGGTTGTTGTGACCGAAATGCAGGACCCGGCACTTGGCCTTATTAAACCTCACACAGCTGGCCTTGGCCCATCGATCCAGCCTGTCCAGGTCCCTCTGTAGAGCCTTCCTACCCTCAAGCAGATCGACACTCCCACCTAGTTTGGTGTCGTCTGCAGACTTACTGAGGGCGCACTCAGTCCCCTCATCCAGATCATTGATAAAGATATTAAACAAAACCGGCCCCAAAACTGAGCCCTGAGGGACACCACTGGTGACCGGCCGCCAAGAGGATTTCACCCCATTAATCCCAACTCTCTGGGCACGGCCATCCAGCCAGTTTTTAACCCAGCAAAGAGTACACTTGTCTACCATCGGCACCGTGGTTGCATCCGGCGGTTGCTTCCACCATTGTGAGCACAGGGCGCTTGCCCTGACGGGTTTGTGGCAGTGTGATATAATCAACCTGCCAGGCCTCCCCAGATTTATATTTCAGCCATCGTCCTCCATACCAAAGAGGCTTCAAACGCTTGGCTTGCTTGATTGCAGCGCACGTCTCACATTCATGGATGACCTGTGCAATAGTGTCCATGGTCAAGTCCACCCCTCGGTCACGAGCCCATCTATATGTCGCACCTCTCCCTTGATGGCCTGAGGAGTCATGGGCCCACCGAGCTATGAATAGTTCGCCCCTATGTTGCTAGTCCAGATCCACCTGAGCCACTCCAATCCTAGCAGCCCGATCCACCTGCTGGTTGATCTGATGTTCCTCCGTGGCCCGATTCTTTGGTACACGGGCATCTACGTGGCGTACTTTCACAACCAGATTCTCTATCCGGGCAGCAATATCTTGGGGTTTGCCTCTGCGCTGCCAGTTGCCCTGCTTCCACTGCTGTAGCCACCCCCACAGAGCATTTGCCACCCTCCATGAGTCAGTGTAGAGATAAAGTACTAGCCCTTTTTCTCGCTCGGCAATGTCCAAAGCCAGCTGGATGGCTGTCACCTCTGCAAACTGGCTCGATTCACCCTGTCCCTCACTGGCTTCTGCAACTTGTTGTGTAGGACTCCACACAGCAGCCTTCCACTTTCCATGCTTTCCCACAATGCGGCAGGACCCATCAGTGAACAGGGCATATTTCTTCTCATTTCCTGGCAGTTTATTATATGGTGGGGCCTCTTCTGCACGCGTCACCTCCTCCTCTGGCGACATTCCGCAATCCTTGCCTTCTGGCCAGTCCATGATCACTTCCAGAATTCCTGGGCGACTGGGGTTTCCCATTCGAGTTCGCTGTGTGATCAGTGCAATCCACTTACTCCATGTAGCATCAGTTGCATGATGTGTGGTGGGGACCCTTTCTTTGACCATCCAGCCCAGCACCAGCAGTCGAGGTGCTAAGAGGAGCTGTGCTTCTGTGCCAACCACTTCCGAAGCAGCTCGAACCCCTTCATATGCTGCCAACATCTCTTTTTCCGTTGGAGTGTAGCGGGCTTCGGATCCTCTGTATCCCCGACTCCCAAACCCTAGGAGTCGACCTCGGGTCTCCCCTGGTGCTTTCTGCCAGAGGCTCCAGGAAGGGCCGTTCTCCCCGGCTGGGGTGTAGAGCACATTTTTAACATCTTGTCCTGCCCGGACTGGCCCCAGGGCCACTGCATGGACTGTTTCCTGTTTGATTTGTTCAAAAGCTTGTCGTTGCTCAGGACCCCATTTAAAGTCGTTCTTCTTCCGGGTCACTTGATACAGAGGGCTCACAATCAGAGTGCAATCTGGGATATGCACCCTCCAAAAGCCCACAATGCCTAAGAAGGCTTGTGTTTCCTTTTTACTAGTTGGTGGAGACATAGCTGCTATTTTGTTGATCACATCCATTGGGATCTGACAGCGTCCATCTTGCCATTTTATTCCTGAGAACTGGATCTCCTGCGCAGGTCCCTTGACCTTACTTCGTTTTAAGGCAAAACCAGCTTTCAGAAGGATTCGGACCATTTTACTCCCTTTCTCAAAAACTTCTTCTGCTGTGTTGCCCCATACAATGATGTCATCAATGTACTGCAGATGTTCTGGAGCTTCCCCCTGCTCCAGTGCAGTCTGGACCAGTCCATGGCAAATGGTGGGGCTGTGTTTCCACCCCTGGGGCAGTCGATGCCAGGTGTACTGGACGCCCCTCCAGGTGAAAGCAAACTGTGGCCTGCACTCTGCTGCCAAAGGGACTGAGAAGAATGCATTGGCTATATCAGCTGTGGCATACCACTGGGCTGCCTTGGACTCCAGTTCGTACTGCAGTTCTAGCACGTCTGGCACGGCAGCGCTCAGTGGTGGCGTGACTTCATTCAGACCACGATAGTCTACAGTTAGCCTCCACTCTCCATTAGATTTTCGCACCGGCCATATGGGACTGTTAAAGGGTGAGCGAGTCTTGCTGATCGCTCCTTGAACCGCTAGGTGACGAATCAGCTTATGGATGGGAATCAGAGAGTCTCGGTTAGTGCGATATTGCCGCCGATGCACCGTTGTGGTAGCGATCGGCACCTGTTGTTCTTTGACCCTCAACAGCCCCACAACAGAAGAATCCTCTGAGAGACCAGGCAAGGTAGACAACTGTTTAACTTCCTCCGTCTCCAAGGCAGCTATGCCAAAGGCCCACCGGTACCCTTTTGGGTCCTTAAAATACCCTCTCCTGAGGTAATCTATGCCAAGGATGCATGGAGCCTCTGGGCCAGTCACAATGGGATGCTTTTGCCACTCATTCCCAGTTAGGCTCACTTCCGCCTCCAGTACAGTCAACTCTTGGGATCCCCCTGTCACCCCAGCAATACAGATGGGTTCTGCCCCTCTATAGCTTGATGGTATTAGGGTGCACTGTGCACCCGTGTCCACTAGAGCCTCATACTCCTGTGGGTCTGATGTGCCAGGCCATCGAATCCACACCGTCCAATAAACCCGGTTGTCCCTTTCCTCCACCTGGCCGGAGGCAGGGCCCCTCTAATCCTGGTCAGAGTATCCGTTACTCACTTCTTGCAGAAATGACTTGGAAGTTCCTTCAAGAGGATCAGAAGCAAGATCAGGCCTTCTGCTCTGTCTGGGGAACTGCCCGCTGGAAACCGGGGCAGCACTTTTCCTGGAGGGATCCCCTTTTGTGGTTGTCCTTCCTTGCAACTCCTGTACCCGTGTCCGCAGGATCCAAGTAGGTTGTCCATCCCACTTCCTCACGTCCTCCCCGTGGTCACACAGGTAGAACCACAGGGTGCCTCCTGGTGTGTACCCTCTGTACTCTCTCTCTCAAGTGGGGAAATGCCTGCTCCTAATAGCTGAGATGCTGGCCCGTGCAGGTGGGGAGTAGGAGATATTCTCTTCAAGTTGCTGGACCTTCCGGGACAGTTTCTCCACAGCTGAGACAAGGGGGGAAGAGAGACTTCCTTCATATCACCAGAGCCGGCCAGCCACCTCATCCACCGTTGGTCCCTCTTCGCCTTTCCATTCCATTACTGCCAGTGAGTTGGCATATGACGGTGGTGCACTCCGTACAAACTTCCGCCACACGGGCCTTGTGCACTGCACCTCATCGGGGTCTGTGGGTAACTGTGCATTGTCCAGGTCATAATAAATCATCTCCCGCACGGCTAATTCTCTCAGGTCCTGGATACCTCTCTCCATGGTAGTCCACTTGCTTGGGTGGCATACAACATCCTCACTGAAGGGGTACCTCTCCCTCACGCCTGACAGGAGTCGCCTCCAGAGGCTGAGGGCTTGGGTCTTCTTCCCAATTGCCTTGTCAATGCCCCCTTCCCTAGACAGGGATCCCAGCTCCCTGGCCTCCCTACCCTCTAATTCCGGGCTACCGGCTCGCCTGGAAGTTGGCTGGAATCTTTTCGCATATCCTGCAGCTCTCTCGGGGGCAGGGATCAGGTGATTACCTCTGGTTCTGCCTCTTCCTCCTGCTCTCGTGATGACCCTGGTTCATCATCATCTCTTACTAAGCGACCTGATTTCTTCGTGTACTTCTTCTTCTGTATAGGGGCGACTGATACTGGCATGGGTTGGTTCCCTGGTTCAGCTGCAGTGCCCGTCGCAGGGGTTGCAGTAGCTGCAGTGTCTGTCGGTCTGGTTTCCATCTCTTTCCCCTGAGGGTGCTGCATAATATTGAACAGTGCTTGGTAGATACTGGCATCACAGGGAGTACATAAGCCATATAGGAATTTGCATAACACAGCCACGAGAACAAACCGAGCAACATGGTAACCAGTGCCTATTTGCCTAATACAATAAATGCACACAACAAATTCGTTTTTACAAGCCCTAGTTGGATTTGTTGTTTTCTCAACCCTTTGAGCCCCACGTTGGGTGTCAAAAAGGACTGTCGTGGTTTGGCCTCAGACGGCAACAAAGAACCACACGGCCACTCTCTCAGACTCCCGCCCCACGGGGAAGAATCGGAAGAAAAAGGCAAAACTCTTGGGTTGAGACAAAGGCAGTTTAACAGAACAGCAAAGGGAACAAGAAAACAACAATAACATGGATAGAGGAATGTACAAACACGGTTAAGGTACCAACCAGACCAGGACGCCCCAGCCCGCTCCCAAGCAGTGACTTCCTGCCCCCTCCCCCGGCAGCTCCAGGCTACAGACTGGGCATGGCTCACATGGGATGGGATACCTGTGTCCCTGCCAGAGCCTGGGGAGAACTAACCCTATCCCCGCAGGAACCAGGACAACATAGTAAAAAACCTGCCCTCAGGTAGGGAAAACCCCCTACTAACAAAAGCCCCCTCCTCACGGAGAATGCGTAGTAAAAAGAGAGGACGCTGTGAATTCAAGTAGAGACAAGGCACAGCAAGAAGAATGGGAATGAGGATGACTAAGCGTAATTGTCAGAAGTACTGAAAACTGTTGCTTAACTGTTTATTGAAACATATAAATGCTTTACCATGTGCTAATTGGGGTGTGCTAGCTTTGTGGATGAACCACCTAGCACCCATCTCTGTGCAGAAATTAAACAAATATCTCGCCTTGTGTGTATATCGGCTTCTTGCGCACTGGGTTAAAAGAACCCAGATTTGGGACAACAATGGGGGGATCTGTATTGGAGGCCAAAGTGAGCCTAACTGGGAATAAATGGGAGAAGCACCCCATTGTGACTGGCCCAGATGTTCCGTGCATCCTTGGCATAGACTTCCTCAAGAAAGGGCTACTACAAGGGCAACTACAAGTCTGAGGGAGACTGGAGATTAACAGTAGACTATTGTGGCCTGAATGGAGTCACACCACCACTGAGTGCTGCTGTGCTGGACATGCTAGAACAGCATTCTGTTTTCAGTTCATTACCAAGGTTTCTTTGTTCTGCACCCATGAAGGGTGTCTGGGCTCCCTGATGAGCTTATCAGGGATGCCTCCAGCTCACAGATTAAGTCTTTGTCAGGTTGTTTGGGGGGGGTGTGTGACCTTCGTGGCAGCTCTGTCACTCCACCCGTTGGTCTATGTCCACTTATGAGTCATTAGGAGTGAGACTACACCATCTGTTAGCAAGGCTCATGGACAGGGCTTTAAACTAGAAACAAGGGGGAAGGGGATAAAACCTGCATGGAGGCTGAAAGCTTTTCACATATCTCCCAACTCACTCAGGGATAGGGATTGAGTTATTGTCTCTGGTTCTGCCTCTTCCTCCTGTTCTCCTGATGGCCCTGGTTCATCATCATCCCTTACTAAGCAAACTGATTTCTTGGTGTACTACTTCTTCTGTATAGGCGCGACTGATACTGGCATTGGGGACTTCAACCTGCCGGGTATCTGCTGGAAATACAACACAGCAGAGAGCAGGCAGGCTGCGAGGTTCCTCGAGTGCATGGAAGAGAACTTCCTGACACAACTGGTAGGGGAGCCTACCAGGGGAGGTGCCTCGCTAGACCTACTGGTCACAAACAGAGAAGGACTAGTGGGAGATGTGGTGGTCGGAGGTCGTCTTGGGTTTAGTGATCATGAAATGGTCAAGTTTTCAATTGGCAGTGATGTAAGGAAGGAGGTTAGCAAAACCTCCACCTTGGACTTCCGGAGGGCGGACTTTGGCTTGTTCAGGACACCGGTTGAGAGAGTCCCTTGGGAGACAGTCCTGAAGGGCAAAGGGGTCCAGGAAGGCTGGACGCCCTTCAAGAAGGAAACCTTAAAGACCCAGGAGCAGGCTGTCCCCAAGTGTCGCAAGTCTAAAGGGTGGGGAAAATGGCCAGCCTGGATGAATAAGGAACTTCTGATGGGATTTAGGAATAAAAGGAGGGCTTACCACCTTTGGAAGAAGGGACAGGCAACTCAGGAGGAGTACAGAGATCTCGTTAGGTTATTCAGAGAGAAAATTAGGAAGGCAAAAGCCCAGCTGGAGCTCAACTTGGCCACTAACATTAAGGACAACAAAAAAAGCTTTTATAAATACATCAACAGAAAGAGAGCCAGGGGGAATCTCCATCCCTTACTGGATGCCGGGGGGGAAAGTTGCAACCAAGGACGAGGTGAAGGCTGAGATACTGAATGCCTTCTTTGCCTCCGTCTTCAATAGTCAGACCAGCTGTCCCCAGGGGGTTCAGCCTCCGGAGCTGGAAGATAAGGATGGAGAGCAGAACAACCCACCCATAATCCAGGAGGAAGTAGTCAATGATCTGCTTCTGCACCTAGACGCACATAAGTCGATGGGGCCGGATGGGATTCACCCAAGAGTACTCAGGGAGCTGGCGGGAGAGCTCACCAAGCCCCTCTCCATCATTTATCAACAGTCTTGGTCAACAGGGGAGGTACCAGATGACTGGAGGGTGGCTAATGTGACGCCCATCTACAAGAAGGGTCAGAAGGAGGATCCGGGGAACTACAGGCCTGTCAGCCTGACCTCGGTACCAGGGAAGATCATGGAGAGGATCATCTCGAGTGAGCTCTCACGGCAAGTGCAGGGCAGCCAAGGGATCAGGGCCAGCCAGCACGGGTTTAGGAAAGGGAGGTCCTGCTTAACCAACCTGATCTCCTTCTATGACCATGTGACCCGCCTTCTGGACGCGGGGAAGGCTGTGGACGTTGTCTATCTGGACTTTGGTAAGGCCTTTGACACCGTCCCCCACAGCATTCTCCTGGAGAAGCTGGCAAATCATGGCACAGACAAGCGTACTCTTCGCTGGGTTAAAAACTGGCTGGATGGCCGTGCCCAGAGAGTTGGGATTAATGGGGTGAAATCCTCTTGGCGGCCGGTCACCAGTGGTGTCCCTCAGGGCTCGGTTTTGGGGCCGGTTTTGTTTAATATCTTTATCAATGATCTGGATGAGGGGACTGAGTGCACCCTCAGTAAGTTTGCAGATGACACCAAACTAGGCGGGAGTGTCGATCTGCTTGAGGGTAGGAAGGCTCTACAGAGGGACCTGGACAGGCTGGATCGATGGGCCAAGGCCAGCTGTGTGAGGTTTAATAAGGCCAAGTGCCGGGTCCTGCATTTCGGTCACAACAACCCCAAGCAACGCTACAGGCTTGGGGCAGAGTGGCTGGAAAGCTGCCTGGCAGAAAAGGACCTGGGGGTGCTGGTGGACGGCCAGCTTAACATGAGCCAGCAGTGTGCCCAGGGGGCCAAGAAGGCCAACAGCATTCTGGCTTGTATCAGGAACAGCGTGGCCAGCAGGAGCAGGGGAGTGATGGTGCCTCTGTACTCAGCACTGGTGAGGCCTCACCTCGAGTGCTGTGTTCAGTTCTGGGCCCCGCTGTACAAGAGGGACATTGAGGTGCTGGAGCGTGTCCAGAGGAGAGCTACCAGGCTGGAGAGGGGTCTGGAGACCAGGGCATATGAGGAGAGGCCGAGGGAGCTGGGTATGTTTAGCTTGGAGAAGAGGAGGCTGAGGGGAGACCTCGTTGCCCTCCACAACTACCTGAAAGGAGGGTGGAGAGAGGTGGGTGGTGGCCTCTTCTCCCAGGCGAATAATGACAGGACCAGAGGAAATGGTCTGAAGCTGCAGCAGGGGAGGTTTAGGTTAGATATTGGGAAGAATTGCTTTACTGCAAGAGTGGTCAGGCACTGGAACAGCCTGCCCAGGGAGGGGGTTGAGTCACCAGCCCTAGAGGTGTTTAAGAAACGTCTAGATGTGGCACTTCAGGGCATGCTCTAGTGGCAGAGATTGTAGGTTGTTTGATTGTTTGTTTTGGTGGGGCTTTTTTTTGTGTGTGTGTGTGTATGGTTGGACTCGATGATCTCAAAGGTCCTTTCCAGCCATGAAGATATGAAGATTCTATGATTCGGTGTGTGTCTCTTGCCTCCTAATGTGTGAGGCAGAGGAGAGTTGTGAAGCCCAATGTTGTGACTTCTGAGAGGGTTTGTCAATTGAGACACTTGAGTATACAGTACCAGTTTAGATAGGGGTGATGCACACAGTGATTCGATACAAGATATAATCCAAAAAAGCACAATTCTGACAGCTAAAATGAGAGCTAATAGCATTAAACTGCTTGTGCCCATGTTCTGAGGTCTGGTAGCGAAGACCATAGTCATGACCAGTCAGCTGGCAGACCTCCGAGCAGAGATAGTTCTGGAGCTATTTGGTGAAAGGTACGGACATGTTGAATGATATTTACATTGTATTAGATTTATTTAGATTTGTTAGTGTAAAAACAACAGGTACTATTTATTAACACACAAACACCTCCTTGTGAGGCTAGAAGATATTCTTAAGGCACAGCGATTTTGGATAGCTAGTTGTGAAAGCAAATTAATTTCAGATTGTAGATTCTTTAAAGCATCTATAGTAGCATTTTGGGCAGTTTCAAGTGTAGTAGAAATGTTAACAATAGCTCATTCTAATTCAGCAATACCCAAAGTTGGAAACATCACACATAGAAACTGGTGAAACTTGGTCTTTCTACTAAGGGGTTAGAAGCTTCACACTTATAATGAACAGGGTAATGGTTTTGTAGAAGGTTAAATGTTAAATTTTTAGATTGAAATGCATAGGGAGCAAGGCGTGCTATAGTACAAGTGCCTGCCCACTGCAGTGGTAGATTATTATAGGCATTAGTGCCGCAAAGCCAGAACCACCCCAGGTGTTAAAATGGTAGGCAACCAGCTTTGCCAGAAGTTACTGCAATGTTGGCAAAGTGAGCACCATGAAATGAAAGAACGATTGAGTTTTATAAAGCATATTTGGCTTAATCGGATTGTCCAAAAGAGGTTGTGATCTACACAGCCAGATATGTCATCTGGGCCACATGTTTCCCAACTATCGTTAGTACTTAGCCAACCATTATTCTGTAAACTGTAGCGTGTAGAATTCAGACCAGTGAAATTGTAGTATCTTTGGCAATTCATATGGCAAAGAGAACAAGAAAACAACAATAACATGGATAAAGGAATATGCAAAGACGATTACTGTACCACCGCTCACAGACCAGGGATGCCTCAGCCCGCTCCCAAGCAGTGACTTCCTGCCCCCTCCCCCAGCAGTTCCAGGCTGCAGACTGGGCATGGCTCACATGGGATGGGATACCTGTGTCCCTGCCAGAGCCTGGGGAGAATTAACCCTATCCCTACAGGAACCAGGACACATACTTATAGAAGTTTAAGGCAAGACTAGGGAAGATGTGGGCCCTCTCCGGAAGGAAACGGGAGACCTGGTCACCCAGGATATGGAGAAGGCTGAGGTACTCGATGACATTTTTGCCTCGGTCTTCACCAGCAAGGGCTCCAACTACTCTGACCAAATCACAGAAGGCAAAGGCAGGGGCTGTAAGAATGAAGAATTGCCCACTGTAGGTAAAGATCAGGTTTGAGACCATCTGAGGAACCTGAAGGTACACAAGTCCATGGGACCTGATGAAATCCATCCACGGGTCCTGAGAGAGCTGGCAGATGAAGTTACCAAGCCGTTTTCCATTATATTTGAAAAGTCGTGGCGGTCTGGTGAAGTTCCCGCTGACTGGAAAAGGGGAAACAACCCCCATTTTTAAAAAAGGGAAAAAAGGAAGACACGGGGAACTACAGACCGGTCAGTCTCACCTCTCAACTCTTTGGGCCCAGCCATACAGCCAGTTTTTAATCCAGCGAAGAATACGCCTGTCCAAGCCATGAGCAGCCAGTTTCTCCAGGAGGATGCTGTAGGAAATGGGGTCAAAGGCTTTACTGAAGTCTAGGTAAGCAACAGCCACAGCCTTTCCCTCATCCACTAAGCGGGTCATCTTGTCATAAAAGGAGATCAGGTTTGTCAAGCAGGACCTGCCTTTCCTAAACCTTTCTGGGCCTGATCACCTGGTTGTCCTGTACGTGCCATGTGACGGCATTCAAGATGATCTGTTCCATAACCTTCTCCTGCACACTTTAATATGTTATGGTGATCTGTTTTCTGATCTTAGCAATGCTAACCAGTAAAAATGGACTGGTTAATCCCACAGACTTCAACTGATTTAGAATTGGCCCCAAAACTAGGGTGTAAATAATAAAAATTTGATTTATTAATCAGAAGTCATTACCCAGTACATGGTCTATATCTTCTACAGAGCTAAATGAATCATGGAAAATTTATTATATTCTGTTTGTTAACTGATGGACAAGCATGACAAATTTGCTTTGAATATTAATATGACAATCTCTAGTGGGAAGTTTAATTTGGATTCTAGGAATTTTGATGACACTAAGGTATCATTTATATTTAGATAATGGCATGAATTTTTCAGATAAAGATAAAAAAAGCATTAGATTGTGTAGTGATTTTCCCTGCTTCCATGTTTCTCAATTGTAATCAGTTAAAAACAAGTATCATTTCTTTTGAGAAAGACTGAATGACATCCCACTCATAAAATCATTTTAGACATAACATTTATTAGATCAGCTAACAGGTTCTGACTTCCTCCATTCCCAACATTTGTTGAAGAATAGGCAAGTCAAAGGCATACTTTAGACTAGCCTGATGCACATGAACAAGAGGGGAACCATCTTTCACTTCATAATTCCCCCCACTGTCCTTAGTGGGTACCCATACAAAGATTTCACAGTAGACCTCATGGCTGTCATAAGTGGTGATTTACCATCCTAGAGTTTTGTTTTTCTTGTATAAGGGATCAGACTCTACTGCTGAAGAGGCAGAGACTTAATGCTTAATACCTGGTTTTGCACTTCAGTATTAGTTCCTGAATGTGGATTTGGGGTTTGTTTGGGGTTTTTTTGTGATTGTATATTCTTACCCCCTTAAAAATGCATGCTCTCACCTTCCCTGTTGTAAGTTATTGTCTTTCATCCAAATATGACAGACATCTATAGCAAGGTGCCTGAAACAAATTCAAAATCCTTATAAATTGGATTAAAGGTACACTGTTCAAATTGTATGTTGCAGCATCATCTGGCCTCTACTCAAAAGCTACCCCACTAGGTCAGGAGATATGGAGATGCAGCTCTAAAAATAGCAGGCTGTAGCTGACAGGGAGCAAATGATTACTTAGAGAACAAACAGATTACTTTTTTTTACTTTTTTAGGCAGGTGAAACATGCCTGATGACATGCCTTTGTATGTTACTTTCAGTAGAAAAAATATAAAGTCCTAATTAACTGTCATGCAAGTACAAGTCCTTGGCAGCTTCTAAAGTTCTGAGAATCTCTGAAGAAGATTCTGCTCAAAATCCATGAAATGGGGAAAGTCTGTGACTGGACTCTCAGAGTCAGTCTGGACTCTCCGGCCAAATCAATATTCCTAGGAGCAGCTGTCCTCTTGTAACACCAGCCTACTGAAAACTTATGTTGGACACTCAACTCTTTGTAGTCGCATATAGCCATATAATTCAATTCACAGGATTCAGTTCAGATCAGCAGCATTCACTTTAGCAAAGAAGTTTCCCTGTAGGAAGTTCATTACTGGACAATAGCCTCGCTTAGTCTGTTTGTTCTGAAGACTGTTCTTTGATTCTGTACCTGAACTTTTGTGAGTGCTGCTGTAGTTTATGGTGATTTACTGGTTGATTTTTCTAAAACATGAAATACTTAAATTTAAAAAGGTATTAAGAAGTGCTATTTTAGCTAGATAATTGAAAAAAGTTGATCAATTTTGAAACATTGCCTAATATCTCTCAGATATTGGAGTTTTATAATTCATCACCCTTTTATGTATTTTTAGTGATAGCTGATGTAGAAGATCCATTAGTTTTATATCCTGGTGTAGCACAGATTTGTATGATGATAATTTAAATTCTAACCTTGCCACATCGCATTAGAAACTTTAGTTATTAAAAAGGGTTGTGCTGTTATTAGAAAAAAATATCCTAGTAATTGTCACTCAGCTATAAAGGAGTTCTTAGTATATGATCATAATGAGAGACCACCTTATTTTTTTATATTATGAATTAGAGTGACCATTATGATCAAAGGAAAGGGAACTATAATTCATGGAAACAAAGAAAGGGACCATTCTTCCAGGAGTCAGCAAAAGACAGATGAGACCCAGGTGCAGACGGGACAAAGAGATCATGAAACTGTGTAAGAAGGTAAAACCGCCTTCACCAAAATTCCAATCAGCAAAGAGGACACATAACCGTTGAACAATTTGATTATACAAAAGACACACACTTGTTGTGTGAACAGGTGCATGAACAGCTTATGTAATAGATTGTGAGGCTTTAAAAAGCACAGAAAAATAACCAAGGGAAGCCCTCTTCTCAGAGGCACCCAGCTTGAGCTGTATTCAACCGACTCTATGACAGAACCTAGGGTCCAAATTTTTTTTCTACAGTCAGAGGCTAAGATCGGATACAGCTACACCTAGACTTCTCTCTGAGGAGTTTAGAAAGCAAGGGGGGGCCAGTCTGAACCTCACAACTTGGCAGGAGGATCTTCCCAGACTCTTCTTTAACATATTTCCTATTAGTTTCAACCAGAACTCAGGCCACAAATGATTAACAGCGTTATTAATGGGCAAAACCCCTAAAAGATCTGTCTGGATTCTCCATAGTTGGCAGTTACAAATTCAAAATTAAATCAAAATGCTTTGTTTCACACAAGAATTCACACATTCAGGAAGTCTACTGATTGCATTATGCAAGGAGTTAGATCAAATGTTTGGGTTGTCTAGGTTAGTAGCATACGCCATAAAACCTACTGTAACAGTACCACAAGAATTTAGTGGTCTTCAGTACCTTTAACACCAACAGACAGGAACGGCATATATTGGACTCCTGAGTCCCTGGCTGCTAGCCTAATGAACCTTGCCTTAGGTCAAATGACATTTTGATACCAAACAATGATGACAGTCCATTCTGTCAGAGGTTCAGCTGTGTGCAGTATGCAGAAACAAGATGCTATGGCAATGCTTCATTTCTGGAATGTTGAGGAGCTGTATTAATATCTTGTGAAGCTCCACTGACCAAAACACAAATAGTGGATAGTGATTTTCAACATCTGGTAACATTAAACTTCCAAGGAAACAGCAAGATGCACCTTATTGACCCCAGTTCAACAAACCAACCTTCATATCCCAACTGCGAACCACTGAGTTATCTGGCTTTTAAAGCAATTCCCCTTCCCCAGATTCCTCCCATCCCTACCAAAACATGCAATCCCTGCCCCAACCATGTGTACTGGAAAATACTAGGCAACTTGAACAGAGGTCATCAGTTATAATAATTTTTAAACAGCGTCCTGGAAAGACATTCATATCCTGTAAGTTATTGGTATTTTCTAAATTTAGATGATTGTATTGTAGCTTCTCATCTGGAACCAAGCCCCAAGAAATCATTGATATAAACGAAAAAAAGGAACTGAAGGTGCTGAAACTTAGCTCTTGCGCTAATCAATGGTGTAGCTCCAATGTTTTCTTTTCCCTGTGTAGTTGATACATAGCATATGTATTTCTATAGTATTTCTATAGTAATTTGATCTTTATGGCTATTATTTATAAAGACATATTAAATGTTTAAGTCACAAACAATCTTATAGCTTACAGTTAAAGCATTTAAAAGCTTTTTTTTTTTTTTTTTACAAAAAAAAGTTTATTTTCAACAAGGAGGAAAAATTGTTTCCCACATAGTTTTCTTAAAACAGAGTCCATAAGGACATATCCAGCACCAAAACTAAAAACAAAATAATATGAAAAATACAAACAGCCATATAACATAATCTATAATGCAAACATTTAATATTGCACTTTGTTTCTCTAATGCTTGGATTTTACTTTTTTCCCCTAATTCAGATCAAGATTCTATATCAAGTATTGGGCTACGACTGTGAACCTGTAATGCCTCTGAACAACTAACAAGAAAGTTTAAATGGGAAGTCTTTATTTGATAAGGTTTTAGAATTTTTCACTCTGATCAGAGCCTGTGATATGTCAATTACTACAGCATTGGTCAATTCTACTTCATATATAGTTTTCCATTACACTAGGATAAGTACTTTAATGCTATGTATATCAGCAATTGTCCCCTAGTCTGCTAAAACAACAAAAATGGAGAAAAAAAAAAAAAGTAAAATCACCAAATGTCCTTTTATGCCAACAATCTTATCGACTTTTAAAGTTTTGTCTGGTTGGAGAGAGTAGAAGGAAGGGACGTTCACAAAATTGACCAGCATAAGACATCACCCAATTTCCCATTCTTGCTTATCAAAGCCCAAACCTTTGAACCGAATCACTTAAAATGTGACTCTCATTTTAACCACCCTGTCATCATTTTTGAAACATGAAATATCTCTCATGTTCTCATAAAGGCCACTTATGGAAAAGCCTATTTTGTCATATTTATGAAGCCTTAAAAATAAGGCAGAACTTTGTGACAATGAGCACAATGCAGAAACACCAGCTTTCCCTCCCTTCTGAGCTGTTTTATTGCACAAGGATATACACATTGGATTAGTTTTTAAGTAGCGAACATCAGACGTGGTTTTTTTGTTTGGTTGATTTTTTTAATGTGATTTCTGAAAAGGGAATTTACGTTTACAAATCTCTAGCATAAAAGCACTGGTCAGATCTAATGGCTCCATCATTCTTTTCTTCTTTAGGGTACACTCAAGGGGTGAGTGCTTTTTCTATATAATTTCTCACATTCTAGATGAATGCATGATTAAAGCTGTTGGGTGGTTTGGTTGGGTTTTGTTTGTTTGTTTTAAAGCTCTCGGGACTAGCCCAGGAGACAATCAGAGCAATTCTCAGCAAATTAATTTGAGTATGGCTGGTAACACTGATACTCTGGCCCAGTTTTATTATAGTTTTAGTCTTACTATTTTTACAGTCTGCTACCAACCTCCAAACCAAGACGAAAAGGGCAACAAAGCAATATTTGGGTCACTTAAGCAAGCTTTGGGTCAACAGAACCTGGTTCTTATGGGTGACTTCAACTACCCAGACATCTGTTAGAAGCAGTTCACATGTCATCTATCAAGTTCCTAGAATGCATATGAGGAAGCTGGACTGTTTCCTCATACAAATGTTAGATGTGCCAACCAGGAATGAGGCACTGCTGGACTTGCTACTCACAAACACAGAAGACCTGCTTTGTAATATCTTGGTTAGCAATAGCCTTGGCTGCAGCGATCAGTTGTGGAGTTTGGGATCCTGCTGAGCACACTGAAGATTACTACCAAGACAAAGGCTTTAGATTTTAGAAGAACAAACTTCAGCTCGCTCAGAGCCCAACTGGGAGGGATTCCATGGGAAGCTTCCATGGAGGATAAAGGAGCTAGCGAGTGCTGGGAGTTTTTCAAGAACTCTCTCCTGGAAGCACAAAGACAGTTCATCCCCTTTAAAGGTAAGGGAAGTAGGCAGAGCAAGAGACCCCCCCCTTGGTTTAACTACAAGCTTCTGAGTCTGCTCAAAACCAAGAGAGAAATGTACCAGAGATGGAAAAGCAGACAAGTACCCGTTGAGAACTACAAGGGCATTGCCAGGGTGTGCAGAGATGCAGTTAGAAAAGCAAAAGCTCAGCTCAAATTGAAACTGGCCGGAGATGTCAAAGACTACAAGAAAGGGTTCTTCAGGTACGTAAATAACAAGCAGAAACAGAAGGAAAATATTGGCCCACTGTTAAACAGGAGAGGTGAATTAGTCACCAACAATGCTGAAAAGGCAGAGGTTCTCAACGCTTTCTTCACCTCTGTATTTACCAGCACTGTTGGGCCCCGGGCCTTGGGAACAACAATCCAGGTTGATGCAAACACAGACCCACCAGCAGTGAAGGAAGAGTTGGTTTTGAGGCTGCTCTCCATAATCTCGTTGTAGAGATCAGGGAACATCCCAGAAGACTGGAAGACGACTAACATCACCCCCATCTACAAGAAAGTCTTAAAGGAGCATCCAGGAAATTATAGGCCCATCAGGGAAAGTTATGGAACAAATCCTCCTGGAGACTATCACAAGCCAAATGAAGCACATGATTGGGAAAAGCCAGCATGTATTCACCAAGGGCAAATCGTGCTTGACAAAGCTGATCACCTTCTATGACAAAGTAACCCACTCGGTTGATGTGGGGTGAGCCGTGGACATTGTCTACCTGGATTTCTCCAAGGCTTTCATTACGGTTCCCCACAGCCTCCTCCTAGAGAAACTGATGCATAACGGTCTAGACAAGTGGTCTGTGCGGTGGGTGGGGAACTGGCTGACAGGCCGCACCCAGAAGGTGGTGGTAAATAGCTCCTTTTCAAACTGGCAGCCTGTCACAAGTGGGGTCCCCCAGGGATCAATACTGGGCCCAATGCTGTTTAATATCTTCATAAGTGGTCTGGATGATGGGATCAAGTGTACCCTGATGAAGTTTCCCAGTGCTACCAAACTGAGTGGGGAAGTGGCCGCTTTGGAAGTGAGAGCCACCCTGCAGGAAGACCCGGATAGGCTGGAAGAGTGGACTAACAAGAACCTTATGAAATTTAACAAGGACAAGTGTAAGGTCTTGCACCTGGGAAAACATAATCCAGGAGTGCAGCACAGGCTGGGATCTACCCGGCTGGGGACCAGCTCTGTGGAAAGGGACCTGGGGGTCCTGGTGGACAACAAGCTCAATATGAGTGAACAGTGTGCTGCAGCGGCAAAGCAAGCCAACAGGATGCTGGGTTGCATCAACAAGGGCATCACCAGCAGAGATAAAGAAGTCATTATCCCACTCTACTCATTGCTTGTCAGGCCACACCTGGAATCCTGTGTTCAGTTTTGGTCCCCGCTGTGCAAAAAAGATGTGGACAGGCTGGAGAGGGTCCAGAGAAGGGCCACAAAGATGATCAAAGGAGTGGGAAGCCTGCCATATGAGGAAAGGCTGAGAGAACTGGGTTTGTTCAGCCTTGAGAAAAGAAGGCTTAGGGGAGACCTTATCACCACGTTCCAGTATTTAAAGGGTGGCTACAAAGAAGACAGAGACTCCCTTTTTATAAGGAGTCACATAGAAAAGACAGAGGGCTAATGGGTACAAGTTACTCCTGAGGAAATTCCGATTGGACACGAGAGGAACATTTTTCACAATGAGAACAATCTCCCCAGGGAAGTGGTGGATTCTCCAACACTGGACACTTAAGATTTGGCTGGACAGGATGCTGGGCCGTCTTGCCTAGACAGTGCTTTTTGCCAAGAAAGGTTGGACCAGATGATCCTTGAGGTCCCTTCTAACCTGGTATTCTATCATTTTATATTACAGTATCATAAACCCTGAAGATAATACAAAGTGCATAAACTGAGCTGTTGCTTAGTTGCCATAGTTCAAACTTTCCTTGCAGTCTGAAATATACTTTCTACTGAAGACTCATTTTATATATATAATTTTTGATGATTAGGTAACTACATATTATTTTAAAAAACAAACAAACCAACCAACCTTCTCCTTCCCATCCCTACTAGTTGAGATATCTTTCTGCCTATGAAGCCCGGAGAGCATATGACTATCCCCTTTTAAAGGTCTTTTCACACTTTGCCTGTGTCTGCTGGTGCTGCTTTCACTTTGTAAGTTTTGTGCGTGTCCCTATTTAAAATCCCCCTCAAGAACAAAACCAAAAGACAAACACAAACCAAAAGAAATAACTCAACAGTGCAATGTAACAAAACAAATAGCATTCTAACAGTTTGGCAAGTGATGAGTTCACCTGAGATTAAGTGATCTTTAGGCAGTCTGTAACAAAACATTGCTTTGCAATAATAGCAGAAAGGCAACAAATTCTTAAAAGAAATCAAGAATGTATACAATCTTGACAAAGTCTCTTATTAGTTTCCTTCTGTTATCTCTTTCCCTACCCCCACGTATCTGTTGCTTGTCTACTACAATTGGCTGCAAAACATACAGCAAGAAGGATTGGCTTGTAGGCATGTGATGTTTGTAAATAAATCCACGATAGGATCCAAGCTGAAGAGGTGATACATGATCAGCCTAATAGGACAATTCTGAGCATGTGCACATGCAGGTAAAGTCCAGGCTACATTAAATTTAAAAAATAAAATAAAAATAAAAAAATCAGTGCATTTGTCAGTCTTCATCGCTTTTTTTTTTGTCAAAGCTTTCTTTTGTTCCTTGTTGTGCAGATCACAAACAATCAAGGGGGGATAACAACAGCCCAGCATAAGTGAGAAAAAGCTGTAGTGACACTGAACTGCATAACATAAGCAATTAGCATGTGCAAATTTTCAAATCATAAGCAGCCACCATTCTTTTCTTAAAACGTGGTTTGAGTGTTTTGAAATACGTGACTGTACGCTAGTAAGGCTACTCTAGGTATGTGCCACTGTTTGAAGGAGGAAGCCTCAGGTTTTCAAGCATGTGAAGCAGTCCTATGACATGCTGTAGGTGTCAAAACATGATCACAGGCTTTTTTTCTCCCATTTATTTACCATACAGGCAAGAGCAATACCATTTCCTTTAAAAGCAAGTCTCCACTATGACACCTTGATCTTCAACACAGCAGGTGTGATTCAAAACTCAAGTCAAGTCAGCTTTTTATGGATTCCTTCAACGAGAGGGGCAAGATGGTCTCTCATCTGTGGGCTGATCTGGGTTTGGATCAATCTAACCAAAAGAAAAAAACAACAAAAAAACCAAAAACCAAACAAACAAAACCCAAAAAATGCCACAACAACCTAGTGCATTTTAGAATCAACTGCTAGAAATAAACTTGTGAGTTTGGATTTTTAAGACAATTATAATGATATATGGCATTCCCAGGCCAAAAGTTATTGAAATAATTGAAAAACTTCTAGTCAGACAATACTTTGGATAAAAATTAATGGAAATATTAATATTAGATACAGGGGAAGACTTTCAGCTACAGGTTGATGGTAATTTAAGGATAAGTATGAATAACTAATATAAAACTTTAAAAAAATTCTACCACTAACAGAGAAGTCTTGAATTATCTGATATATACAAAAAAGATGACTTGACACATATCACTAGAAGTATAATTTAAGAAATATTTAATTGATTTGAGAAAAGTTTTGCTTGAAAAGGCAGAAAGTTATAAATAAAAAAATCATTCTACTTTTAAATTAAGAAGTAGTAGTTAATCCTCAAATATCCTATGGGATGTTTCAAAAGTTCACGTGTTCTAAACCTTACCTCTTCTTCCTTTCTATAGGAGAAAGGAGAGGTACAGCCTGCTAACTTCAGTCTCAAAAACTGGATGGTAAGAATAGTTTAAGTATACAGTGCATCTTTTAGACAACATTACATCAGTTAACTTCATATAGCCTTTTTTTGTTTAAAAAAAAACAACAAATGCTTCTTTCTAAGTCTTAAAGCATCTAAAATGAAAAGGACTCGGGAGTTGTGCTCTAGAGTTAATCTATAGCAGAGTTCTCAGGAAAGCATCTAGCACACAAAAAATGCCCCTCGTTAGTAGCACAGTAGTGTTTCAAGGCTGGGGTGGGGAATCGTGCTACATAATGCTATTTTCCTAAAGTAGATGAATTCAGGCAAAATTTGGCTAGAGGACACATTAGGGTTGTTTTTTTCCCCCCTTCTGTCCAATATCACTGCTTTTTCTTGAAAAACATAAACACAAAAAGCATTGAAATTTGCATCTCATTCACTGTTATTCAGTGCCTGCATGTTTAGTTCTGTAAAGACCAAAAGTGTTGAAGAACTGTGTACTTCAGAAAACTTAAGTCATAAATGAATAACAGTATGCCACTTTTCTACGTTAAGCTTATGAGAGCCCTACATCCACAGAACTTAAACACAACTTAGCAGTTGCTATAAAATGCTAGGAAGCAGTAGAGGTGAAAGAGTTGAAACCTTATTTTTATATTTTTAATACTAAAATTTAAAAAAGTTATGTTGCTAAAATAGTAAAAAACACACTGAAAATTTCCAAAAAGCATTAGATTAGGGAAGAGTGCTGCCAGGGTCTGCAGCTCCATAAAATAGCATGATAGAGAAGCCAAGACACCTCACAGAGCACCTTTTAAGTTTAAGGTTACAGAATTTGTGTTAAAAATAATAATAAGTAAATAAATAAAGGGTAACCCATGCTGTACAAAAGGCATGGAAAACTCTTGATGCAATTCACCTGCACCTTTACAAACAAACAAAAATCCTGCACAACAACAACTTTTTCCATTTTCATAATTTTAATGGTTTCTCCTAGTTTTAGGCAGGAGAAACAGCTTCCTAAACTTATTCCACAAGACAAAAAAAAAATTCAGACACAAACAATACATGAATCATCATATTCTGACAGATATACCTACTTCTGAATATAGGGGTGGAGGCAGAAAACGGAACTCCTGGATGTATGCAAATAATGGTCCTTGAAGTGCTCTCTCAAAATCATCAAAAGCAGCTATAGGTGCAAGGCTGGACTGTCTGTTTTCCTCTGTGACCACTTCTGCATAGCTAGGAGGTGCTGAAGGGAGAAGGTACATGCAGTTCAAATAACAAGTTCTTATGCAAGTCAAAATATATAATACGATAAATATTAAACTTTGATCACTGTAAGATTCACACCAGCAGGTAGGTGGCTTCTTAAAAATCGTTAAACAAAAGGGAAATATTAAGCTTATGTTCAAAATCAGACTGGCCCCTCTTTATTGTGGCTTAATTATCCCCTTAACATTTAAAGCATACCAAAGGTAATTTATTTCTGTACAGACAGGAATGACAGAACATTGCAGTCCTCTGGACTCCAGAAGTCTCCAGGTCTGAGATTCATACTTTAAAAAAAACAGGATATTAGATATGTGAAAACAAGAAGGAAGGAAATACATAATTCTTTCTTCGGCCAGAAGAGATTTTCCACAGAAAATAATATTATCTTTTCACAAAGCCTTGGCTACTAAGGCTGATGAGACACCTCAGAAACTGCTATTATGGGTTGCAATGCCTTATAACCACAGATGCAATTGAGATACTAGAGGTAGAAGTAATGAAGTTGAGCACAGATGCAATGGCACCCTGTGCTTTCATTTCTGCCACCTGCCAAGGCAGATGAATTTCACTGCCTGTCCTAGAGAGAGAAAGGCAAGGAGGGAAGAAACTCTGTTCTTCTACACAGGACAAGCAGGTGGCGAAAAAACATCCACAACAGATTTCCTGTGGACTTTATTAAGAAAGGATACAATTTGACTCTGTTAACAAGACTGCAATGAACAAAGCAGACAAAAACCAAAACAGACCTGCAAAATGATTTGGATTTGTATGGTTGTCGTGGTTTAGCCCCAGCCAGCAACAAAGAACCATGCAGTTGCTCGCTCACTCCCCCCACCTCAGCAGGATGGGGGAAGAATCAGAAGAAAAAGGCAAAACCCCTTTGGCTTGTTTGGGTCAGCTGTCCTGCTTGTATCCTGTTCCAGTTTCTTGTGAAAATTAAACATATCTCCACTAGAGCCAGGACATTATCCACCCTTTATTCTATACCATCTACATCATGCCCAGTTCTTACACTTTCCAATCAATCACCACCACTTGGCCCTGTCTGTGATATATCTATATGTACAGAGATATATATATATATATGTGTCATTCCCTTAGTCAATGGGCCATCCTTCCAAAAACATTAGTTAAGGTTTTTTTAATCCATTTCTTGGCCCCCTGGGCTCACTGCTGGCTCATGTTAAGCTGGCCGTCCACCAGCACCCCCAGGTCCTTTTCTGCCAGGCAGCTTTCCAGCCACTCTGCCCCAAGCCTGTAGCGTTGCTTGGGGTTGTTGTGACCGAAATGCAGGACCCGGCACTTGGCCTTATTAAACCTCACACAGCTGGCCTTGGCCCATCGATCCAGCCTGTCCAGGTCCCTCTGTAGAGCCTTCCTACCCTCAAGCAGATCGACACTCCCACCTAGTTTGGTGTCGTCTGCAGACTTACTGAGGGCGCACTCAGTCCCCTCATCCAGATCATTGATAAAGATATTAAACAAAACCGGCCCCAAAACTGAGCCCTGAGGGACACCACTGGTGACCGGCCGCCAAGAGGATTTCACCCCATTAATCCCAACTCTCTGGGCACGGCCATCCAGCCAGTTTTTAACCCAGCAAAGAGTACACTTGTCTACCATCGGCACCGTGGTTGCATCCGGCGGTTGCTTCCACCATTGTGAGCACAGGGCGCTTGCCCTGACGGGTTTGTGGCAGTGTGATATAATCAACCTGCCAGGCCTCCCCAGATTTATATTTCAGCCATCGTCCTCCATACCAAAGAGGCTTCAAACGCTTGGCTTGCTTGATTGCAGCGCACGTCTCACATTCATGGATGACCTGTGCAATAGTGTCCATGGTCAAGTCCACCCCTCGGTCACGAGCCCATCTATATGTCGCACCTCTCCCTTGATGGCCTGAGGAGTCATGGGCCCACCGAGCTATGAATAGTTCGCCCCTATGTTGCTAGTCCAGATCCACCTGAGCCACTCCAATCCTAGCAGCCCGATCCACCTGCTGGTTGATCTGATGTTCCTCCGTGGCCCGATTCTTTGGTACACGGGCATCTACGTGGCGTACTTTCACAACCAGATTCTCTATCCGGGCAGCAATATCTTGGGGTTTGCCTCTGCGCTGCCAGTTGCCCTGCTTCCACTGCTGTAGCCACCCCCACAGAGCATTTGCCACCCTCCATGAGTCAGTGTAGAGATAAAGTACTAGCCCTTTTTCTCGCTCGGCAATGTCCAAAGCCAGCTGGATGGCTGTCACCTCTGCAAACTGGCTCGATTCACCCTGTCCCTCACTGGCTTCTGCAACTTGTTGTGTAGGACTCCACACAGCAGCCTTCCACTTTCCATGCTTTCCCACAATGCGGCAGGACCCATCAGTGAACAGGGCATATTTCTTCTCATTTCCTGGCAGTTTATTATATGGTGGGGCCTCTTCTGCACGCGTCACCTCCTCCTCTGGCGACATTCCGCAATCCTTGCCTTCTGGCCAGTCCATGATCACTTCCAGAATTCCTGGGCGACTGGGGTTTCCCATTCGAGTTCGCTGTGTGATCAGTGCAATCCACTTACTCCATGTAGCATCAGTTGCATGATGTGTGGTGGGGACCCTTTCTTTGACCATCCAGCCCAGCACCAGCAGTCGAGGTGCTAAGAGGAGCTGTGCTTCTGTGCCAACCACTTCCGAAGCAGCTCGAACCCCTTCATATGCTGCCAACATCTCTTTTTCTGTTGGAGCGTAGCGGGCTTCGGATCCTCTGTATCCCCGACTCCCAAACCCTAGGAGTCGACCTCGGGTCTCCCCTGGTGCTTTCTGCCAGAGGCTCCAGGAAGGGCCGTTCTCCCCGGCTGGGGTGTAGAGCACATTTTTAACATCTTGTCCTGCCCGGACTGGCCCCAGGGCCACTGCATGGACTGTTTCCTGTTTGATTTGTTCAAAAGCTTGTCGTTGCTCAGGACCCCATTTAAAGTCGTTCTTCTTCCGGGTCACTTGATACAGAGGGCTCACAATCAGAGTGCAATCTGGGATATGCACCCTCCAAAAGCCCACAATGCCTAAGAAGGCTTGTGTTTCCTTTTTACTAGTTGGTGGAGACATAGCTGCTATTTTGTTGATCACATCCATTGGGATCTGACAGCGTCCATCTTGCCATTTTATTCCTGAGAACTGGATCTCCTGCGCAGGTCCCTTGACCTTACTTCGTTTTAAGGCAAAACCAGCTTTCAGAAGGATTCGGACCATTTTACTCCCTTTCTCAAAAACTTCTTCTGCTGTGTTGCCCCATACAATGATGTCATCAATGTATTGCAGATGTTCTGGAGCTTCCCCCTGCTCCAGTGCAGTCTGGACCAGTCCATGGCAAATGGTGGGGCTGTGTTTCCACCCCTGGGGCAGTCGATGCCAGGTGTACTGGACGCCCCTCCAGGTGAAAGCAAACTGTGGCCTGCACTCTGCTGCCAAAGGGACTGATGCATTGGCTATATCAGCTGTGGCATACCACTGGGCTGCCTTGGACTCCAGTTCGTACTGCAGTTCTAGCACGTCTGGCACGGCAGCGCTCAGTGGTGGCGTGACTTCATTCAGACCACGATAGTCTACAGTTAGCCTCCACTCTCCATTAGATTTTTGCACCGGCCATATGGGACTGTTAAAGGGTGAGCGAGTCTTGCTGATCGCTCCTTGAACCGCTAGGTGACGAATCAGCTTATGGATGGGAATCAGAGAGTCTCGGTTAGTGCGATATTGCCGCCGATGCACCGTTGTGGTAGCAATTGGCACCTGTTGTTCTTTGACCCTCAACAGCCCCACAACAGAAGAATCCTCTGAGAGACCAGGCAAGGTAGACAACTGTTTAACTTCCTCCGTCTCCAAGGCAGCTATGCCAAAGGCCCACCGGTACCCTTTTGGGTCCTTAAAATGCCCTCTCCTGAGGTAATCTATGCCAAGGATGCATGGAGCCTCTGGGCCAGTCACAATGGGATGCTTTTGCCACTCATTCCCAGTTAGGCTCACTTCCGCCTCCAGTACAGTCAACTCTTGGGATCCCCCTGTCACCCCAGCAATACAGATGGGTTCTGCCCCTCTATAGCTTGATGGTATTAGGGTGCACTGTGCACCCGTGTCCACTAGAGCCTCATACTCCTGTGGGTCTGATGTGCCAGGCCATCGAATCCACACCGTCCAATAAACCCGGTTGTCCCTTTCCTCCACCTGGCCGGAGGCAGGGCCCCTCTAATCCTGGTCAGAGTATCCGTTACTCACTTCTTGCAGAAATGACTTGGAAGTTCCTTCAAGAGGATCAGAAGCAAGATCAGGCCTTCTGCTCTGTCTGGGGAACTGCCCGCTGGAAACCGGGGCGGCACTTTTCCTGGAGGGATCCCCTTTTGTGGTTGTCCTTCCTTGCAACTCCTGTACCCGTGTCCGCAGGATCCAAGTAGGTTGTCCATCCCACTTCCTCACGTCCTCCCCGTGGTCACACAGGTAGAACCACAGGGTGCCTCCTGGTGTGTACCCTCTGTACTCTCTCTCTCGAGTGGGGAAATGCCTGCTCCTAATAGCTGAGATGCTGGCCCGTGCAGGTGGAGAGTAGGACATATTCTCTTCAAGTTGCTGGACCTTCCGGGACAGTTTCTCCACAGCTGAGACAAGGGGGGAAGAGAGACTTCCTTCATATCGCCGGAGCCGGCCAGCCACCTCATCCACCGTTGGTCCCTCTTCGCCTTTCCATTCCATTACTGCCAGTGAGTTGGCATATGACGGTGGTGCACTCCGTACAAACTTCCGCCACACGGGCCTTGTGCACTGCACCTCATCGGGGTCTGTGGGTAACTGTGCATTGTCCAGGTCATAATAAATCATCTCCCGCACGGCTAATTCTCTCAGGTCCTGGATACCTCTCTCCATGGTAGTCCGCTTGCTTGGGTGGCATACAACATCCTCACTGAAGGGGTACCTCTCCCTCACGCCTGACAGGAGTCGTTTCCAGAGGCTGAGGGCTTGGGTCTTCTTCCCAATTGCCTTGTCAATGCCCCCTTCCCTAGACAGGGATCCCAGCTCCCTGGCCTCCCTACCCTCTAATTCCGGGCTACCGGCTCGCCTGGAAGTTGGCTGGAATCTTTTCGCATATCCTGCAGCTCTCTCGGGGGCAGGGATCAGGTGATTACCTCTGGTTCTGCCTCTTCCTCCTGCTCTCGTGATGACCCTGGTTCATCATCATCTCTTACTAAGCGACCTGATTTCTTCGTGTACTTCTTCTTCTGTATAGGGCGACTGATACTGGCATGGGTTGGTTCCCTGGTTCAGCTGCAGTGCCCGTCGCAGGGGTTGCAGTAGCTGCAGTGTCTGTCGGTCTGGTTTCCATCTCTTTCCCCTGAGGGTGCTGCATAATATTGAACAGTGCTTGGTAGATACTGGCATCACAGGGAGTACATAAGCCATATAGGAATTTGCATAACACAGCCACGAGAACAAACCGAGCAACATGGTAACCAGTGCCTATTTGCCTAATACAATAAATGCACACAACAAATTCGTTTTTACAAGCCCTAGTTGGATTTGTTGTTTTCTCAACCCTTTGAGCCCCACGTTGGGTGTCAAAAAGGACTGTCGTGGTTTGGCCTCAGACGGCAACAAAGAACCACACGGCCACTCTCTCAGACTCCCGCCCCACGGGGAAGAATCGGAAGAAAAAGGCAAAACTCTTGGGTTGAGACAAAGGCAGTTTAACAGAACAGCAAAGGGAACAAGAAAACAACAATAACATGGATAGAGGAATGTACAAACACGGTTAAGGTACCAACCAGACCAGGACGCCCCAGCCCGCTCCCAAGCAGTGACTTCCTGCCCCCTCCCCCGGCAGCTCCAGGCTACAGACTGGGCATGGCTCACATGGGATGGGATACCTGTGTCCCTGCCAGAGCCTGGGGAGAACTAACCCTATCCCCGCAGGAACCAGGACAACATAGTAAAAAACCTGCCCTCAGGTAGGGAAAACCCCCTACTAACAAAAGCCCCCTCCTCACGGAGAATGCGTAGTAAAAAGAGAGGACGCTGTGAATTCAAGTAGAGACAAGGCACAGCAAGAAGAATGGGAATGAGGATGACTAAGCGTAATTGTCAGAAGTACTGAAAACTGTTGCTTAACTGTTTATTGAAACATATAAATGCTTTACCATGTGCTAATTGGGGTGTGCTAGCTTTGTGGATGAACCACCTAGCACCCATCTCTGTGCAGAAATTAAACAAATATCTCGCCTTGTGTGTATATCGGCTTCTTGCGCACTGGGTTAAAAGAACCCAGATTTGGGACAACAATGGGGGGATCTGTATTGGAGGCCAAAGTGAGCCTAACTGGGAATAAATGGGAGAAGCACCCCATTGTGACTGGCCCAGATGTTCCGTGCATCCTTGGCATAGACTTCCTCAAGAAAGGGCTACTACAAGGGCAACTACAAGTCTGAGGGAGACTGGAGATTAACAGTAGACTATTGTGGCCTGAATGGAGTCACACCACCACTGAGTGCTGCTGTGCTGGACATGCTAGAACAGCATTCTGTTTTCAGTTCATTACCAAGGTTTCTTTGTTCTGCACCCATGAAGGGTGTCTGGGCTCCCTGATGAGCTTATCAGGGATGCCTCCAGCTCACAGATTAAGTCTTTGTCAGGTTGTTTGGGGGGGGTGTGTGACCTTCGTGGCAGCTCTGTCACTCCACCCGTTGGTCTATGTCCACTTATGAGTCATTAGGAGTGAGACTACACCATCTGTTAGCAAGGCTCATGGACAGGGCTTTAAACTAGAAACAAGGGGGAAGGGGATAAAACCTGCATGGAGGCTGAAAGCTTTTCACATATCTCCCAACTCACTCAGGGATAGGGATTGAGTTATTGTCTCTGGTTCTGCCTCTTCCTCCTGTTCTCCTGATGGCCCTGGTTCATCATCATCCCTTACTAAGCAAACTGATTTCTTGGTGTACTACTTCTTCTGTATAGGCGCGACTGATACTGGCATTGGGGACTTCAACCTGCCGGGTATCTGCTGGAAATACAACACAGCAGAGAGCAGGCAGGCTGCGAGGTTCCTCGAGTGCATGGAAGAGAACTTCCTGACACAACTGGTAGGGGAGCCTACCAGGGGAGGTGCCTCGCTAGACCTACTGGTCACAAACAGAGAAGGACTAGTGGGAGATGTGGTGGTCGGAGGTCGTCTTGGGTTTAGTGATCATGAAATGGTCAAGTTTTCAATTGGCAGTGATGTAAGGAAGGAGGTTAGCAAAACCTCCACCTTGGACTTCCGGAGGGCGGACTTTGGCTTGTTCAGGACACCGGTTGAGAGAGTCCCTTGGGAGACAGTCCTGAAGGGCAAAGGGGTCCAGGAAGGCTGGACGCCCTTCAAGAAGGAAACCTTAAAGACCCAGGAGCAGGCTGTCCCCAAGTGTCGCAAGTCTAAAGGGCGGGGAAAATGGCCAGCCTGGATGAATAAGGAACTTCTGATGGGACTTAGGAATAAAAGGAGGGCTTACCACCTTTGGAAGAAGGGACAGGCAACTCAGGAGGAGTACAGAGATCTCGTTAGGTTATTCAGAGAGAAAATTAGGAAGGCAAAAGCCCAGCTGGAGCTCAACTTGGCCACTAACATTAAGGACAACAAAAAAAGCTTTTATAAATACATCAACAGAAAGAGAGCCAGGGGGAATCTCCATCCCTTACTGGATGCCGGGGGGGAAAGTTGCAACCAAGGACGAGGTGAAGGCTGAGATACTGAATGCCTTCTTTGCCTCCGTCTTCAATAGTCAGACCAGCTGTCCCCAGGGGGTTCAGCCTCCGGAGCTGGAAGATAAGGATGGAGAGCAGAACAACCCACCCATAATCCAGGAGGAAGTAGTCAATGATCTGCTTCTGCACCTAGACGCACATAAGTCGATGGGGCCGGATGGGATTCACCCAAGAGTACTCAGGGAGCTGGCGGGAGAGCTCACCAAGCCCCTCTCCATCATTTATCTACAGTCTTGGTCAACAGGGCAGGTACCAGATGACTGGAGGGTGGCTAATGTGACGCCCATCTACAAGAAGGGTCAGAAGGAGGATCCGGGGAACTACAGGCCTGTCAGCCTGACCTCGGTACCAGGGAAGATCATGGAGAGGATCATCTCGAGTGAGCTCTCACGGCAAGTGCAGGGCAGCCAAGGGATCAGGGCCAGCCAGCACGGGTTTAGGAAAGGGAGGTCCTGCTTAACCAACCTGATCTCCTTCTATGACCATGTGACCCGCCTTCTGGACGCGGGGAAGGCTGTGGACGTTGTCTATCTGGACTTTGGTAAGGCCTTTGACACCGTCCCCCACAGCATTCTCCTGGAGAAGCTGGCAAATCATGGCACAGACAAGCGTACTCTTCGCTGGGTTAAAAACTGGCTGGATGGCCGTGCCCAGAGAGTTGGGATCAATGGGGTGAAATCCTCTTGGCGGCCGCTCACCAGTGGTGTCCCTCAGGGCTCAGTTTTGGGGCCGGTTTTGTTTAATATCTTTATCAATGATCTGGATGAGGGGACTGAGTGCACCCTCAGTAAGTCTGCAGACGACACCAAACTAGGTGGGAGTGTCGATCTGCTTGAGGGTAGGAAGGCTCTACAGAGGGACCTGGACAGGCTGGATCGATGGGCCAAGGCCAGCTGTGTGAGGTTTAATAAGGCCAAGTGCCGGGTCCTGCATTTCGGTCACAACAACCCCAAGCAACGCTACAGGCTTGGGGAAGAGTGGCTGGAAAGCTGCCCAGCAGAAAAGGACCTGGGGGTGCTGGTGGACGGCCAGCTTAACATGAGCCAGCAGTGAGCCCAGGGGGCCAAGAAGGCCAACAGCATTCTGGCTTGTATCAGGAACAGCGTGGCCAGCAGGAGCAGGGGAGTGATGGTGCCTCTGTACTCGGCACTGGTGAGGCCTCACCTCGAGTGCTGTGTTCAGTTCTGGGCCCCTCTGTACAAGAGGGACATTGAGGTGCTGGAGCGTGTCCAGAGGAGAGCTACCAGGCTGGAGAGGGGTCTGGAGACCAGGGCATATGAGGAGAGGCTGAGGGAGCTGGGCATGTTTAGCTTGGAGAAGAGGAGGCTGAGGGGAGACCTCGTTGCCCTCCACAACTCCCTGAAAGGAGGGTGGAGGCCTCTTCTCCCAGGCGAATAATGACAGGACCAGAGGAAATGGTCTGAAGCTGCAGCAGGGGAGGTTTAGGTTAGATATTAGGAGGAATTACTTTACTGAAAGAGTGGTCAGGCACTGGAACAGCCTGCCCAGGGAGGGGGTTGAGTCCCCATCCCTAGAGGTGTTTAAGAAACGTCTAGATGTGGCACTTCAGGGCATGCTCTAGTGGCAGAGATTGTAGGTTGTTTGATTGTTTGTTTTGGTGGGGCTTTTTTTTGTGTGTGTGTGTGTGTGTATGGTTGGACTCGATGATCTCAAAGGTCCTTTCCAGCCATGAAGATATGAAGATTCTATGATTCGGTGTGTGTCTCTTGCCTCCTAATGTGTGAGGCAGAGGAGAGTTGTGAAGCCCAATGTTGTGACTTCTGAGAGGGTTTGTCAATTGAGACACTTGAGTATACAGTACCAGTTTAGATAGGGGTGATGCACACAGTGATTCGATACAAGATATAATCCAAAAAAGCACAATTCTGACAGCTAAAATGAGAGCTAATAGCATTAAACTGCTTGTGCCCATGTTCTGAGGTCTGGTAGCGAAGACCATAGTCATGACCAGTCAGCTGGCAGACCTCCGAGCAGAGATAGTTCTGGAGCTATTTGGTGAAAGGTACGGACATGTTGAATGATATTTACATTGTATTAGATTTATTTAGATTTGTTAGTGTAAAAACAACAGGTACTATTTATTAACACACAAACACCTCCTTGTGAGGCTAGAAGATATTCTTAAGGCACAGCGATTTTGGATAGCTAGTTGTGAAAGCAAATTAATTTCAGATTGTAGATTCTTTAAAGCATAAAGGAGCTGGGGAAAGTGTCCCCCCCATTTCCCCCATAGATCAGGTGCAATTATTAATAAACTCCGAGAGATGGCGCCCAAGGTACAGGGAGGACAGCAATGCCACAAACATACCAACTTATCCTCATGAACAGACATGTTATCATAAATTGATATTACACAGGACAGCAAAATGATAATCCTGATCCCTCTCCCAGAGGTGATAAACAGCATCGCAGGGAGTACATAGAGCATATAAGAATTAACACAACCATTTGAACAAACAAACCAACACTGTGACTAGTGACTATTTAACTAATATAATAACTGCATAACAGATTTGTTTTAACATGCTCTGGTCAGATCTGTCATTATCTCAACCCTTCATGTCCCACATTGGGCACTGAAAAGGACTGTTGTGGTTTAACTCCAGCTGGCACCAAAGAACCATGCAGGCGGTCGCTCTCTCACTCCCACCCACCCCCAGCTGGGATTGGGAAAACATCGTAAGAAAAAGGCATAACTTGTGGGTTGAGATATAGGTAGTTTAACAGAACAGCAAAGGAAAAAGGAAAACAACAACAATAATACTGATAGAAGAAACATACAGAACACAATTAACATACAAGCACTCACCAACCAGAACCCAGGAAGCCCAGCCTGCTCCTTAGCCATGGTTCCTGCCCGCCCCCCCACCAGCTCCCCCAACTATATACTGAGCATGGCATCACATAGAATCATTTAGGTTGGAAGAGACCCTTGGGATCATCAACACCCCTTTGGCTAGTTTGGGTCAGCCCTCCTGGCTGCATCCCATACCAGCTCCTTGTGAAAATTAACCCTATCTCCATCAGAACTAGGACAGTCCCAGCTTTGTCCCATCCCAGCTTGTTATGAAAGTTAACCCTATCCCTGCAAGAACCAGGACAATTGTCAAGTTACCTTCTGGTCTTTCAGGCAGTGTCAGACCAAGCCAATTTATGTTCATGCTACCCTGGCTGCTCACACTTGATGTTCTGCTACCAAATGGATGTAGAGGAATGGTACCAATGACCAGTGGTAAGTTAAGGAATAAATCCATGGCTCCTGGAATATCAACATATACCTGAAGAAAAATGAAACAAGTGTATGATTAAGATCTGGGGGTTTATCAGCACTTCATAAGTATTAGTCTAAGTTGTCTTTCTATGAAAGTTTCCACAAGGAGCTTGTTTCTAATAATCTTTTAGGGCCCATGCCCTTATGGAGACATGAGCTCTTCAAGTTAAAGAAAAGTCTTAACATGAGCCCTCGCATGGAAATGCGGTCTACTCATTAAATACTTGCTTAGTTGACACACAATTGTTTCAAGAACTTGCACTTAACTAAATTTACTTACCAGATTTCCTGTCAAGACACTAATACCAGAACATGTATTTCTTTCATAACTAATCATCACAAAATGCTGTGCTAGGAATTTGTATGGAGTGTTGGAAGCTACTCATTCTTGGGAGTGAAACAGATCACCCAACATACCATCAGTGAATACTCCACACGGATTATACTACAGTCAAGGATTGAAGGGGAAACAGGTGGAATTTTCAACTGTTTGCCATTCCAGGTTTCTGTTTTGCCAGATGACAAGGATTCCCCACGGAGGTTAGCAACAAGCTGTTTGACTTCCTTTATTTTCCCTTTGGCATAGAATGCCTGTGTTTGGTAGATGGTTGCCTTTGGCACCACCATACGGGAAGAGCAATTCTCAATCTCAGCAAAGATCTGAATTGATTCACCTGAAACAAGAAAACCAGAATTTCAAGTTCTCTTTACATTTACGAGGCAGCTTAAGCCAACTATCACATTCTGTACACTGTTAACAACACACCAGATGCTGCTATCACTGCTCTACCTGGAAAAATATCCGCTGATGCTAATAGAAGCAAGATCCCCATGAGCTGTTCCAAAAGGAAAAAACTCCGCATCAAACTCCCCAAAGGTTACCAGTCTAATAGATGAGGTCCTTTAACAATCTAGAGATACAAGTAGTGCTGTCTTGGTTAACAGAGTATACTGAGAAGATTGCTAGATGCAGAGTGAGGTGGTAAAAATATCCTTAATGTTTCTTTTATATAAAAACAGTAAGTACAAACTCTAGCTTTAAAAGGGAAGGAAAAACATATCCTATAATTACTTTATTACATACCTGGGGTGTAGCCCTTTCTCTCAATTTTGGCACTTAAGGATATTGGGCCTGAGGTACAAAGCCAACAACAGAGAGTCTTTTCTTTTGTGCCTGCTTGGGGTGACTGCAAGAGGAGAAAAATATTGCCTATTAAATTATGAGCTCCATGAATCTCTTCAGGTATTTAAATCAACACAGGAAAATAATCACTTTCATAATGAGTTTATTATTACATATTTTGATAAACAAGGCTACTTTCATAGGAAAAGTCTCAAGCAATTTAATCAGCATTATACAGATATGATGCTTGTCCTAATTCCATTGCTGTATTAGCATTGCTTTTTCTGCCATCCTCTGTACTACAGACATACTTGAAACAGTTTTTAATACTAAAAATAAATACTGTATAGCTTAAAACAAAATGCTTCATAGCCTACATATCACAACATACCGTTGCAGAGCTTTTCATTTAACTAACAGTAAATTAGAACATTTTTGCACTTTCCATTAAGCTGTATTTCAGAAACAAAGTAACTAAGCTAAACTACTATAATCTTGACTCCTACTATTTCCTCAGTTTCTGAATGATCCTGTTTCATCTATATTAAGACGACTTATTTTATACAACATCAGGATTTAGGGCTTGATCCAAAGCCCATTAAAGTCAAATAACAGACCTTTGATTTTAATGGAGTTTGTACAAGGTCCCTTTGGCAAGCCTGATTTTTCACCCCCACACACAAGAAACCTATTTCAATGGGCTTCTAAATCTCCCCCCCAATTAAAATTTGAGGAAGGGATAAAATAAAGGATTTCTAGGCCAGACTAAAATCAAATCCACACTAAAAGCAGTTGTGATATTAGAGTTATTTCAATAAAGTGAAATTTCAAGAAAGGATTATACAGAATTGTGATAATTTCTCCCCATCAGTAGAAAACTATCCATATGGAAATTATCAATTATGCACTGCAGTAAATTTTTTTACTTAGCATTTTTAAGTTAGCAGTCCCTCACTAAAATATTAAGAGTTGCACTGTTCCTTCCATAGATCATTCTTTATTTATAATTGAAGAGGAACAGTTCACCGAGTTTTCTTCCTTAATGAGATTCTACAATTTAGTAGCATCAATTTAGATTGATGAATGCATTTTACATATCGCAAAAAATCAAGCAACTCCAAGTACAGGATAACTTAGCCTTCAAAATACCAGCAGTTAAAGAGTTTCTAAACTGATTAATACTTAAAAGAAGAGCTGTAGTTAAACTAGCAAATAAGTATTCATTCAACATGTTGATGTTGTTTCAGTTATTATACTTCATTATTTTTATGCCAGAAAAAGAATGAGTAATTCTGTCAGCTCTTACCAGTAATGAAGGAGTGTTGATATCTATATGTTCAAAGACTGTAAATTCCTTCTTTAATTTTACTGGTAGAAGCCAAGGCCTATGCAATTCAGCTTTCACCCAATAGCGTACACTGCCATGTCTGCCTTCGAATGAGGTAGCAAGTGGTCTGTGCAGGACAAAGGTCAAAGTCGAGTAAAATTTTTCTCTCTTTCCAATAACAATACAATTTATCAAATTAGGAATTAGTATATAGGACTGTACTTTTAGTGCACCATTAGAAGCATAACTTATTTGCAAAGTTCCCATATCTCAGAAAAATATAAGATTAGAATTGGGAGAAAATATCATCTCCAATTCATCCAACAGTAGTTTTGTAGAAGTTTTAAGAATCAATTAAAGAATTGTGCTAGAAAATGCCAGAAGAGTACACATCTCCTTTAAGACTTAAGAGGCCATTTTCGAGTGTAGAATAAAGCATGCCCTTTTAAGGTTAAATTAAGACAACCAAATAAATTACGGGCAAAGCTTCACTCCCTAACTTCTGTATGGAATAACACTAGTTGTATTAATACTTTACTAGAATGATTCTTTCTGCTACAGGTTTGACATCTCTATTTGCACATCCAAAATGTTTACTTTTTTCTTAATAACGCAACTGAAAGGATTTTCTGATCAGTCTTCAGTGTTTCATCCTGCCCCAGTATCCTTTAAGGCAAAATCAGTAAGGCTAGTCAGTGTCTTGTTTTTTTTTTCCACTATTGCTTTGTATTTGGTTGTACTAAGTCTGTGTGAGATGGAGTTAACTTTCCTCATAACAGCCCATATAGCACTGTGCTTTGCATTCGTGGCTAGAACAGTGTTGATAACACACCAATGTTTTAGCTATTGCTGAAGAATGCTTGTGCAGCGTCAAGGCCACCTCTCCAACACCCCATTCCCAAAGGCCAATAGGCTGGGTGCAAGCAAGAGCTTGGGAAGGGATATAGCCAGGACAGCTGACCCAAACAGACCAAAGGGATATTCCATACCATATGACATCATACTCAGCAATAAAAGCTGAAGGGGTGGGGGGACACACATGGACAGTGCTGACACAGACATTCATGGTTATGGTGTTTGTCTTCTCAAGAAACCACTACACATACTGAGGCCCTGCTTTCCAGGAGTGGCTGAACATCTGCCTGCTAATGGGAAGTAGTGAATGAATTCTTATTTTTGCTTTGCTTCTGTGTACAGCTTTTGTTTTTCTTATTAAACTGCCTTTATCTCAACCCACAAACTTGTTGATCTTATTTTCTCCCCCTGTCCTGTTGATGAGGGGGAGTGAGAGAACAACTGCAGCCAGCCAAGGTCAACCCACCACACTGGTTTTGTTTTAAATAAATTTTAGAAACATCCTATGGATACAAAATAGCAAGAAACAGTAAGGAGGCAGTATCAAACTAGTGTTCTTCAGGTCTTTTATTACCAGCCTTCATTTTTTACAGTATTATCAAAGATGGCTTCGTAGTTATTTCGTCAAGTCACTCGACAAGAACTTTAGTGTTTTAATCACAGCTTGTGCTATTTTACTGGTCATCTATTTAATCTCAAACATAATATTCCATATTCACGTATACTGTTTTGTTCTTTCATATTTGAACATCCCTTCCAACTCAAGGGAATATCAGTATCATCCTTATCACTTCTTATAGATGAGATTTTCATCTGAACCTTAAATTGACTTTTAAGTTTCCATATATACAAGTCTTCTTCAGTATTCCCATAACATCTACTGTAAAGCCCTCTGCTATTCACTGAAACTGATCTGTAAAAGCATTTATCATCTATAGGTTCTGCTAAAGCCAGCCCCTCTAATAAGCAGATAATTTATTAGCTTGAATATTAGGTATTAGTCTAATATTCCACCAACTGTTTTTAACCTTAATGACTTCAACACTTGGCTTTTATAAGAAAAGGCTCCTCCTGCCTCCCTTCTTTCATCTATTTCCAGACTCCCTCTGTTCCTTTATATTTAATTTTCCTGCAACTTGCATTTTAGCTAATTTCCATGTTGGTAACTCCTCTATGTATAAATCTTCCCTTCACAATGTATAAATCTTCCCTTCACAATGTATAAATCTTCCCTTCACAATGTATAAATTAGAAGCTTCAAACTTTTTTGTGTATGTATGTGGCAATTTATCTTCAGACTTCTGCTATCACTCTTGCTTCACCTTTGCTTTCTGAGACAAGCAGGATTAGGTATGAGAATGTTTCTTGCTTCATCCAACCATCCATTTGCTTATTTCCATCCTGGCTTTTTGCCTAAAGGTCAGCTTGAGTACATACATCCTATTTAAACTAGAAAAAAATATCTTATTTTGTTCAAATGTGGTTAAGCTTGACACATCTGTTTCAGATTGAGTCCAAACAGTTAAGCTGTTATCTTACAATAGTTCTGATGGCCTACATGGCTCCAGTAAAATCTTGTTTCATTTAGAAGATACCTCAGCCACTCTGCAGGACTCAAATGACAAATTCCCCTCCCTTCTCCTGTGAAGGGGTAAAATACTACAAGACATAATTGGTCAACAGACCTCAGTCAAAAGAGAGTAACCAGCTAGGCAACAATGGGCACCTGTTTTGTGAAAAACTCTTAACCAGTTCAAAAGCAACCTCTTCAGTTTAATGAGATTATGTCCTCTATTGCACATCTGAGCACAACTCCTACTGCCATTGAAAAGGTTTCCCCTCCACCCACAAGAATTTTTCTTAAGCAGGTATGTATCTTAGCCTTCTCTCACACAGGCTGTGTACTGCATATAAGTACTTACATCTGTGGAAGCTCAAAGCTGAATGCATATTCATGCCTTCCTGAATGAATGGTGTGAAGGCCTTCTTCAGAATTGTCATCATCTAGGAGAGAAACACCCAATATGCTATTCCACCTGTGAACATTTTACACAGCATAACATATTTTATAGGTTTCTTTTCCAGAACAAGAGGGATTTATATGTTCTTTACAATATTAACACAGTGTCCCAGAAGCAAGTCCCTCCAGTCCATTTGTATTAACTGCTAGATATATGGCTGCAGAATTTTTAAGGTTAGGTGAGATTCCAAAGTTCACCTTATATAAGAGCAGAAGTTCACTTGTTTTAATTTGTGATCTTGATTCTGAGTACTGACATAGTTGTAACTGCTGCCATTTCAAAGTCTGCGTGAAAGATCTGTAGTGTAAACTGTGGTTTCCAATACATTTCTAGTTTAAACTTAAAATGAAATAGAGCCCTCTAATAGTATTAGGTGATCTTAGTATTAAGTCTGCTATGTTAATAGATTAAATTTAGTAATTCAGCTTCCTTCTATCTCCTGCCTAGCAAGCATCTAAAAATTGATTTTTTTTTTTTTTTTTTAAAAAGTGCACAAGCACCACCTAGAAAGTAACAAACAAGTTCAGGGGCATGAAAGGTGGCAAGCTGTCCAATTAATGTTGTTTAGAGCTAACGTATCAAAACCTCAGATTTTAGCTCAATTCTGCTTGTATAGCAAAGACCCAAACATTTCCCAGTTTCAACAAGAAAGCTGACCTTGGTTTATAGTCATGATTCACTTGTATTGCTTTAAACACTCCAAAAATTTTATGGCTTGTTCTGATATAATTACCATGAAACCAGAAAAATGCTGATTCCATCAAAATAGAAAATTATGTAGAGAAAATAATTGAGCATATCACATACAAAAGGGTTGGGGTAATAAAAACACATATAGTGGGATTATGCAAAAGACACTACCTATTGTTAATAGTCTGAAGGAATGTTGGAACATTTTTTTTAGTTCCCATTGTCCTACAAAAATGCTGATGCTCCAATTTCTTTAGTGCACCAGAAATACTGGAACAAACCTATGCAAAAAATATAAAAACACTAGAACACTATTTACACAAATGCATCCTCAGCACATGATGCCATGAAATAAGAATCTTCAATACACTGAAAGAGCAAAACAATGTGTATAATGCTTTTTTTGTTAAAAAGCATTGGAGGTTTTTGTTTGCTTGGTTTTTTTAAAAAAATTAAGTAATAATTTTTTTATCATACATAAGTTTTTTCATCCCTTCTTCACTTTCTTCCTGCCAGATCAGCAGTCCCATTGAACCTGAGCAGCAGAACTGCTTAAACAAGCACTGAGCTGTCAATCACAGACTAGACAGGAGCAGGAGAGGACCGGCCTAAACAAGCTTGAGCAGATCCCCTGCCAGCCGCTCATATACATACAGTACACATTACACCCCACCACATTTGCTCAGCAACTCTACTCACAGCCTAGCTTGACTACCGCAGAGATAAGGAGAAAGGGAGGGGCACCACCCATGCCTCACCATCCAGTCTCCTCCTGCTGCTAGCTTGCTCCCACCTGCCCTGCGCTATGTGTAAAGTGACACCCCAATCCTGCATTTCTCTCAGGACCATGTGCTGACCGTTACCGAAAGGCGATTACAGATAGTACTGGCCGGGGGCACGGGAGGGGAAAGACAACCAAATGAAGGATGTGAGAGGCTGCAGGGCCGTGTGTCCCAATGGCCACCCCCGCTCACAGTCCCTTGCTGTCCCAGTGGATGTGTGCGGCAGGAGCTTGAACGCTTCTGTCTGTCCCCAGAGACTGACTCTCCCAAGAAAGGCAGTGTGCCCTCTGAGCTGTCAAGGCCAACATTGCCAGGCAGGTCTCTATTCCCAACAAAAAGCGACCAGGGTGACAACACTCCCCCTTAGCAAGGCAGCGCCCCCAGCGTCCTACCAAGGCCGCGATTGGATCCATAACCGTGGGGGGAGGCGGGCAGCAAGGGACAAAGCAGTAACTGATGAATTGAAACACCCCACCCCCCGGTTTCCCAGAAAGGTAAACTTGTACTCCCCACTTCACAGCTAGTGCCCTCCCCCACCGTGCATACTCTGCTAACTCCTCAGGGAGGCGGGACCCCAACCCCGCACAGGGCTGACCTCGGGGTGGCCAGAACCTGCTCCCTCAGCCTCGCTCTTCCCCCACGTCCCAGCCCCCTATAATCAGCGTCTGGCATCGTTTTAACAACAGGCTAACAAACCCCAGCAAGAAAATTACAAGGTGGGGACAGGGAGTGGCCTTCCGGACTATGCTAGGATACAAAGTGTTGAGTTAAACTCCACTCCGTGCGGCGAGTGTTTGCAGTCCTGCCCCTGCAGCCGAGGGAGGGGCAGCGGTGTCCCGGGACATCTGCTTAAACTTTTACGTGCCGCACGCGCAGCGGTGCGCGCCCTGTCCCACCTTTTGTTCCCTTTCCAGACAAAACCAAGCATCCAAACCGAGGTCAGCATTTGGATCTACAGTCCACGTGCAAAGTCATCGCTGCTGCTTAAGCGGACAGTTAGAAGCATAGGGTCGCGCTCCTACTTGTAAGCATCCATCCCGCTATGAACGACTCATGCATGTTTGCACGTTTCTGTCATCTGCAAACCAGAGGTGAATGAACTTTCACATGAGAAAGTTATTTCTAAGGCAGCAACATAAAGAACGTTTGAGCTACAAAGCCACCCCATGAGCAACCCGTGCTTGCTTGCATCACGATAGCATAATTAAAGTCAATAGCAACTCCACACTGCTACAGTATTTATTTCAGAAGTGCTTAATAAAAGGCTTAATGCAATCTATAGCCGAACTTATTAAAGTTTTGCATTTTACTGCAGAGGATCTCTACAGTAAATATGCTGCATATTTAAAAAAAACAAAACAACACACTAGAACACCCGACTCAAATTATGTAATCAGTTTTAACATTTTCTTGTGCTAGGAATTAAGTCATCGCCACCACCTGACGTGTGCAACCAATCTGCAAAGAGAAGGAGTACTCCCTCCCTTCTTCCCAGGACCGGTCCCAAACAGGATTGAACCGCTTCTAACAAAGGGTGGAAACTTCAGAAAAAACAAGCTTAGAGTCCCTTACACTTTCACAACGTAACTATACGAACAATGAATTAGCAAATTTAAGACCCACAATCCCAATCACAATATAATACCCCATTTCCATACCCAAAATAAGGGAATTTGCAGAGCACTTTCCATTTCTATAGGGGCTTAGAAGACCGGGTTTACATTGAATGCAGGTTCCAGAACTCCCCAACTCAGAAGCGATACTTCAATCGTACAACTATGAGCTCTTATTTGGCCCTTCAGACAGATTTTTACATTTAGGTCCCTCATAAAGAAGTTGAATAAAAGAAGTGAAAGTGATTTACAAGTATACCAGTTTAGAACAAAGAAAGAAATAGAAAATTGCAGGTGAAGCGGTGATACCGTGTCAAAGTAACCCACAGAGAACCTTTTATCTGCCGACGATGAGCCAACCATAAAAATCATTGCATATCAGTCTGAACGTCAGACCTGTATATATTATGCGTCAGGAAGTCTAGCATTGTTTTAATTGCACTTATGATTCGATAGGATGCTGCCAAGAAAGTAATTTAATGCATAACTGGTTTTGATTTAACAGTTGTTTTCTGCATAGAGAAACAAATCCTGCTAATATCACTAAGAAAAAAACCAACATTGCATATAAAAAAAAACTGTATTAAAAAACCAAAGCCTTATGAAAAGACTCTGTTAAAAAGCAGGTATTTTAAGAAAGCCCCGTTTGCAGGCACTTTGAAAATGCACCTCAACACGGTTTTAATATTAAGTAAGCGTTCAAATAATCAAAAATAAAAACCTAAGAACATAACCAGTATTTCCACATCTTTAGAAACAGCGAACCCTATGAGACTGCATATGAAAAAGGGATAAACCAAGACGATGCAGAGATGTGTCTTTTTCTGGAAAAATGTCTGCACACAGTGAATGAATAAGTGAAAAGCTTACCTCTTTCATACCCGAGTAGAACGTCCTTATGGTTAAAATACTCTACTTCTTCAGTGTAATTTTGTGCATAGGCAGTATTGGATCCAGCATTTCTAGATTCAGTCCAACGTACTTTCGCACGTCCTCTTGCATGAATTTTAAGAGATTTTACTCTAATTTCCCCAGTAACGTCTAAACTGACCCTTCCTGAGACTGTATCCCCGCTAGAATAGACGGGGATGTTGCTGTCATTGAGACAGTCAAAGCTTATCGTCAAACTCTTCACCTTCCCCAGCACCATACTTTATAACAAAGCGTATAAAAATATACTGTAAGGGGAAAAAAAAAAAGTCAAGGTCTCATACAAAACGCAATCTTCGCTTTACACTGAACAACACTTCTGCCACACAAAGAGCCTGCCAACAAGATCAGCGCGTCCCCCACAAACGCTTCATCAGAATTATTGCGAAAACGGCAGCGGCAACAGCCACCCAGCACTGCGATCACCTTACAAAGACAGCTGCCCGCATGCTACCAGCTCGCTTTAAGAACAGCTTTGTGAAAAACAACCCCGCCGCGCATGCGCGAGTCGAGTCGAGTCGTGGCGGCAGTTTCCTCCGCCGCTTGCACGTATCTTCCCTGCCGTGTGCGTTTTTCTTGTGTTATTGCTTCCGCCTCGCGTAGAGAGTCGGAGCACTCCCTGGTGGAGCCAGGGCTCCATTGCGAGTCTGCAGTGCGGTGTTGAGATAGGTACTGAAGAACTGGGAGAAAAACGTCTATGGCGGGGGGCGTGGGGGCTCCTTGTCCGGAGGGCCTCACCTCACTGCCTGGCATGGCCTGGGGACCCTGGTTAGCTGGCCGGGAGGTGTCTTGGAAGGAGCTGGCAGCTGAAATCGGGCAGCGGGCGGTGAGCGCCGGGCCCTGGAGTCTAGCCGCAGCTGGTACGGGTTCTCCCCCTCAGCCACGGGTTGCCTGGCTAACAGCAAAAATAGCAACGATTCTGTCGGGGAAATGCTCGGCATGTCGCTCAGTTACAGATCTCGCCCAAAGCTTTTGTTCGTGAAGCGGATAGTCCTGAGCAGGTTGTAGGCAGGGAGCCAGGCCGAGGCCAGCAGGTGAGCGGGGCACGGCCGCCTTTGCCGGCCTAGCCCTTCCCCCTCTCCCAGCAGCACCCGCCTTATTCACTGAGGGGTGAGGGTACAAAAGCGAGGCGTTATGCAAAAGTAAACATTTAAACCTCTATCAAGGCGAAGTTTTCTATGATAGTCCTTTTAAATATAATTGTTCTACAGTATCTTAGTTTTAGGGTCTGGTTTGTTCACTATTGCTGTTGTTTTTTTTCCCCATTTCTTCCATTCATGGAGTTCCCTGTCCTTCCAGTTCTGGGTTCATTGTCACCATGTACCTCTGTGTTATGGCTTGAGAAACCCACAACGATTTATTGTCATTTAGACAATTATTCTATCTCCCGATGACTCCTCCCGACCCAGGAAAGGGAATCAGAAAAAAAATAAAGAAACCCAAGGGTTGAAATAGAAACAGATTTAATAGAATAAGACTAAATAATTAACATTAACAATACTAAAGAACCAATATCGATCCCAATACCAATATAAAATATACAAGGATTATACTGAGCCAATTATATCAGTAGGAAGCTGTGCGCTCCCAGCAGTGGACAGCAAATGTGGGACACTGTGAGCGCTATGGCTTCGGGAGGAAGGGAAGACCTCAATGCTCCAGCACCGGGGCAAGAAGTTCTCTGGACCACCGTCATCAAGGGAGAGAGAGCACTTCGCAGCAAACTTACTAATTTATATTGAATGTGACATTCATGCTATGAAATAATCCTGTTGGCAGCTTGGGTCAAGTGCCCAGGTCTTGCTCCTCCTCATAGAATGTGTTGGGTTGGAAGGGACCTTTAAAGGTCATCTAGTCCAACCCCCCTGCAGTCAGCAGGGACATCTTCAACTAGAGCAGGTTGCTCAGAGCCTCATCCAGCCTGGCCTTGAATGTCTCCAGGGATGGGACCTCCACCACCTCTCTGGGCAACCTGTTCCAGTGTCTCACCACCCTCAGTGTAAAGAACTTCTCCCTAATGGCTAATCTAAACCTGCCCTGCTCTAGTTTAAACCCATTGCCCCTCGTCCTATCGCTACATGCCCTTGCAAACAGCCCCTCCCCATCTCTCCTGTAGGCCCCCTTCAGGGACTGGAAGGCTGCTATAAGGTCTCCCCGGAGCCTTCTCTTCTCCAGGCTGAACAACCCCAACTCTCTCAGCCTGTCCTCATAGGAGAGGGGCTCCGGGCCTCGGATCATCTTCGTGGCCCTCTGCTGGACCTGTTCCAACAGGTCCATGTCCTTCTTGTGCTGAGGGCTCCAGAGCTGGATGCAGCACTCCAGGAGGGGTCTCACGAGAGCAGAGTAGAGGGGCAGAATCACCTCTCTGGATCTGCTGGCCACGCTTCTTTTGATGCAGCCCAGGATGCAATTGGCCTTCTGGGCTGCGAGTGCACACTGTTGGCTCATGTCCAGCTTTTCATCCACCAGTACCCCCAAGTCCTTTTCCGCAGGGCTGCTCTCTATCACATCATCCCCCAGCCTGTATTGATAATGAGGATTGTCCCAACCCAAGTGTAGGACCTTGCACTTGGCCTTGTTGAACTTCATAAGGTTTCCTCAGGCCCACCTCTCTAGCTCGTCCAGGTCCCTCTGGATGACATCAGAGGGATGACATCCCTGCACCTGGCTAGGCTCGAAAACACTGAGACCTTGAAACCCACATACCATAGCTGGCTATACAGTAAATATTTTCACAAATTCAGACACTAGAGCCTTCTAAAAGTGCAGCTTTCCCCAGCATTAGAAGAGAAATTAGTCCTGTGTCGCTCAAACCGGGACACTGTCAGTGGGGATCTGCACAGAATTTAAAGTGCTCAGCAGTTACCTTGTGCAGGTCCTTGACGATCTGCAAAGTTTAAAGACCCAAATCTTGCTAACCAAGTGGATATTCATATGGATTTTTTTGTATACGTGTTGATAAGGAAGGGGACCTTCTTACATAATTTGGATATGGCATTATGGTGTTTTCTCATTTAATTTTTTTATACAGATGACGTATTTTTTATACTTGCTGGGTTCACCCTGTCATGGTTTAGCCTCAGACGGCAACAAAGAACCACGTGCCGCTCGCTCAGGCCTTTCCAATACGGGAAGAATCGGAAGAAAAAGGCAAGACTCTTGGGTTGAGACAAAGGCAGTTTAACAGAACAGCAGAGGGAACAAGCAAACAACAACAATAACACGGACAGAGGAATATACAAACACGATTACGGAACCGCCGCTCCCTGACCAGACCCGGGATGCCCCAGCCCGGTCCAAGCCCGACTTCCTACCCCCTCCCCCGACTTCCTGCCCTCTCCCGAGGCAGCTCAGGGTGTGCATGGCTCACATGGCATGGAATATCTGTGTCCCCGCTGGAGCCTGGGGAGAATTAGCCCTGTCCCCGCCGGAACCAGGATACACCCATTCCAGGCTTGTTGGAGATGGATAAAACATTTTGGTTTGCTGGTGTAACACCCAGCCCCCCCCCACCCCACCCATATTATATATGATCTACAGATAGTGTAGCCCTAACTTACCTTCCTCTCTCAGTAGAATTGCTGCCTCTTGCCAAGCCATTTTTGGACACACAACTTCAGAATAACATGGCTGCTGTCATGATGTGGGATGCATTCTAAGCATTTCATGCAAGTAGGCTATTACGAAGATCATTTCATTTGTGAGCCAACTTAGAATCATAGAATCATAGAATCTTCATGGTTGGAAAGGACCTTTGAGATCATCGAGTCCAACCAAACAACCTACAATCTCTGCCACTAGAGCATGCCCTGAAGTGCCACATCTAGACGTTTCTTAAACACCTCTAGGGCTGGTGACTCAACCCCCTCCCTGGGCAGGCTGTTCCAGTGCCTGACCACTCTTTCAGTAAAGTAATTCTTCCTGATATCTAACCTAAACCTCCCCTGCCACAGCTTCAGACCATTTCCTCTGGTCCTGTCATTATTCGCCTGGGAGAAGAGGCCACCACCCACCTCTCTCCACCCTCCTTTCAGGGAGTTGTGGAGGGCAATGAGGCCTCCCCTCAGCCTCCTCTTCTCCAAGCTAAACATGCCCAGCTCCCTCGGCCTCTCCTCATATGCCCTGGTCTCCAGACCCCTCTCCAGCCTGGTAGCTCTCCTCTGGACACGCTCCAGCACCTCAATGTCCCTCTTGTACAGAGGGGCCCAGAACTGAACACAGCACTCAAGGTGAGGCCTCACCAGTGCCGAGTACAGAGGCACCATCACTCCCCTGCTCCTGCTGGCCACGCTGTTCCTGATACAAGCCAGAATGCTGTTGGCCTTCTTGGCCCCCTGGGCACACTGCTGGCTCATGTTAAGCTGGCCGTCCACCAGCACCCCCAGGTCCTTTTCTGCCAGGCAGCTTTCCAGCCACTCTGCCCCAAGCCTGTAGCGTTGCTTGGGGTTGTTGTGACCGAAATGCAGGACCCGGCACTTGGCCTTATTAAACCTCACACAGTTGGCCTTGGCCCATCGATCCAGCCTGTCCAGGTCCCTCTGTAGAGCCTTCCTACCCTCAAGCAGATCGACACTCCCACCTAGTTTGGTGTCATCTGCAAACTTACTGAGGGTGCACTCAGTCCCCTCATCCAGATCATTGATAAAGATATTAAACAAAACCGGCCCCAAAACTGAGCCCTGAGGGACACCACTGGTGACCGGCCGCCAAGAGGATTTCACCCCATTGATCCCAACTCTCTGGGCACGGCCATCCAGCCAGTTTTTAACCCAGTGAAAAGTACGCTTGTCTGTGCCATGATTTGCCAGCTTCTCCAGGAGAATGCTGTGGGGGACGGTGTCAAAGGCCTTACCAAAGTCCAGATAGACAACGTCCACAGCCTTCCCCGCGTCCAGAAGGTGGGTCACATGGTCATAGAAGGAGATCAGGTTGGTTAAGCAGGACCTCCCTTTCCTAAACCCGTGCTGGCTGGCCCTGATCCCTTGGCTGCCCTGCACTTGCCGTGAGAGCTCACTCGAGATGATCCTCTCCATGATCTTCCCTGGTACCGAGGTCAGGCTGACAGGCCTCTAGTTCCCCGGATCCTCCTTCCGACCCTTCTTGTAGATGGGCGTCACATTAGCCACCCTCCAGTCATCTGGTACCTCCCCTGTTGACCAAGATTGTTGATAAATGATGGAGAGAGGCTTGGTGAGCTCTCCCGCCAGCTCCCTGAGTACTCTTGGGTGAATCCCATCCGGCCCCATCGACTTATGTGCGTCTAGGTGCAGAAGCAGATCATTGACTACTTCCTCCTGGATTATGGGTGGGTTGTTCTGCTCTCCATCCTTATCTTCCAGCTCCGGAGGCTGAACCCCCTGGGGACAGCTGGTCTGACTATTGAAGACGGAGGCAAAGAAGGCATTCAGTATCTCAGCCTTCACCTCGTCCTTGGTTGCAACTTTCCCCCCCGGCATCCAGTAAGGGATGGAGATTCCCCCTGGCTCTCTTTCTGTTGATGTATTTATAAAAGCTTTTTTTGTTGTCCTTAATGTTAGTGGCCAAGTTGAGCTCCAGCTGGGCTTTTGCCTTCCTAATTTTCTCTCTGAATAACCTAACGAGATCTCTGTACTCCTCCTGAGTTGCCTGTCCCTTCTTCCAAAGGTGGTAAGCCCTCCTTTTATTCCTAAGTCCCATCAGAAGTTCCTTATTCATCCAGGCTGGCCATTTTCCCCGCCCTTTAGACTTGCGACACTTGGGGACAGCCTGCTCCTGGGTCTTTAAGGTTTCCTTCTTGAAGGGCGTCCAGCCTTCCTGGACCCCTTTGCCCTTCAGGACTGTCTCCCAAGGGACTCTCTCAACCTGAATAAGCCAAAGTCCGCCCTCCGGAAGTCCAAGGTGGAGGTTTTGCTAACCTCCTTCCTTACATCACTGCCAATTGAAAACGTGACCATTTCATGATCACTAAACCCAAGACGACCTCCGACCACCACATCTCCCACTAGTCCTTCTCTGTTTGTGACCAGTAGGTCTAGCGAGGCACCTCCCCTGGTAGGCTCCCCTACCAGTTGTGTCAGGAAGTTCTCTTCCATGCACTCGAGGAACCTCGCAGCCTGCCTGCTCTCTGCTGTGTTGTATTTCCAGCAGATACCCGGCAGGTTGAAGTCCCCAAGCAGAACAAGGGCTGGCGACTGCGAGACTTCAGCCAGCCGCTTATAGAATACTTCATCTGTGTCCTCATCCTGGCCGGGTGGTCTCTAGCATACTCCCAGCACAACATCTCCCTTATTTGCCTTCCCCTTCATCCTTCCCCATAAACACTCGACTTTATCATCACTGGAATCACTCCATACAATCAAAACATTCCCTAATGTACAGAGCCACACCCCCGCCTCTCCTTCCTTGCCTGTCCCTTCTGAAGAGCTTATAGCCATTCATCGCAGCATTCCAGTCGTGACAGTCATCCCACCACGTTTCCATGATGGCCACTACATCATAGCTGTCCTGCTGCACAATGGCTTCCAGCTCATCCCGTTTGTTGCCCATGCTACGTGCATTCGTGTAGATGCACTTGAGCTGGGCCACCGGTTTCACCCCCATCCTTGGCCCTTTATCCCTAGGCTCGTTACTAGTGGGCCTGGTTTTACCCCCTTCCCCCTTCGATACTAGTTTAAAGCCCTGTCCATGAGCCTTGCTAACTCTTGGCCTAGTACCTTTTCCCCTTTTGGGACAGGGTTTTCCCATTCTTAGCGAGCAGGCCCACTGTCCTGCGCATCAAACTATGATCACAGAACCCAAAGCCCTGCTCGTAGCACCAGTTTCGGAGCCAGGTGTTGATCCGTACAATTTTCTTGTTCACCCATTCGTCAGTCCCCAAAGCTGGAAGGGCAGAGGAGAACACAATTTGTGCTCCCGAACCCTTGACAAGCCATCCCAAGGCCCTGAAGTCTTTCTTTCATTGCCCTCAGACTTCTGCTCTCCAGCTCCTCACTGTCTGCCTGTAAGATCAAAAGAGGGTAGTAATCTGAGGGCCATATCAGGCCAGGAAGCTTCCTGGCTATATCCCTAACACGGGCCCCAGGGAGGCAGCAGACCTCCCTGTGGGAAGGGTCCGGCCTGCATATGGGACCCTCAGTTCCCCTCAGAATGGGCCCCCCTATGACTATTGCCCTCCTCCTGCTCTTCACAGAAGCAGTCTTAATGCGTGGAGCTGGCTGCTTTGGCGACTCCCTGGATGGGGCTTTATCAGCACCCTTAGTTCCCTCCTCATCTATCTCCAGAGGCCCATATCTGTTCTGTACGGGCACCTGGGGGGGCATGGGGGGTCTGGAGGGGGCTCTCCTGCTGCCCCGAGCAGGTTCCTGCTAATGAAGATTATCGAAATCATGCTAAACATATATGACTATAGCTCTTGTCTCCCTACCCGAATCATGCTACACGTCACCTGGGGGGGAGAAACCTGAGATGAAACTGCCCCTATGAGCGAGCGAACATAAAAGGGGGAAGACTTTCCCTGAAGAAAAGAAGATTTTTGCCTGGGAAGATTTTTCCCTGAAGAGATTTTACACAGAGGAGTGCTTAATGTTGGAACCAGGACCGGTGATCTCTCTCTCTCTCTCCCCCATCTCATTCTGCCTCTCCTTCTCTCTCTCTTTCTTTTCTTTTCCTTTTCTCTTTTCTCTTTCCTTTCAAAGAAGTACCGCTTGCCATAATTCATTGTATATCTGTTATTAAGTACCGCTTGACATAATTTGTTGTATACCTGTTGCTAAGTAACACAATGCATACCTTACCGCTTGTCCTAATTTGTTATATACCTAACCATTTATCGTGGACCTAGTTAAGACCTGGTTACTAATCTAATAAATGTTTGTATACAGACCTTGAGATTTGTCTCACCTTAGTCCGCACTGCTGGGGATTTGCGAATCTGAGTCACTTACCCCCCCCTCTTTCCTGAGTGGGATGTGACAGGCACCAGACAACAGTCTGACTAGGACTGCTGTACCTTTGCTGCAAGATTGTAAATGCTGACAGGTCCGACCTCAGAGCCGGTGAGGCTGTGGGCTTCATGAATTACCCACTAGCCTCTGTTTTCAGCCAGCTGGATGTTAACATTGGGGGATCAACTGATAAGCCAAAGCTTATTGTGCCTTCCTTGAGTTGCTGCTCAATTACAGCCGTGACATGCTGTCCATGCACTTCTCCACAGGGCTGTTCTACAATGACACAGCCAGGCAGCAGGAAGCAGTCACACTAGATGGCATCGAACTACTGGGATCCATCCACAGCAATCTGTTCCTTCAAGACAAGCGTTTGTTGAACGGTGTGAATATAAAACTTAAGCTGATGCACTGCAAAGACATCTTTTGTTTGGTGAGCTCCCCAGCAGCAGGAGCCTGCAGGCTGGTTATTACCTATGCCTCGCTCTTTGTGAAGAAGGTGTGAGTGGCGCCTGGAGTGCATTTGGGTGATTAATTATGGCCAACAGTAACTACCAGATGGACTGGGTGCACATGAAAGTGTGTCCTGGTTTGAGGTAAAACAGAACCAACTTTCTGTTCAGTAATTTTTACTTCTTAGCTAGGCCTCTTCTAACTCTCTGAAACCAACAGCATATTGTATCTAAAATGGTTCGTTCAGAGTGATAAGCCAGTTTGTGCCAAGGAATGGTACACACAGAGGCTCTTGCTTAGACTTATTGCTATAACAACCAAGGTCAGCTAATTTTCGTTATTTGCCCCGTTGGAGGGTCGGAAGTGTCAGAGTGTAGAGGGGTCCCACCTGCAGGGAGGAGCAGACAGGACAGGTGACCCCAAACTGACCAACAGGGCATTCCATCCCATCTGCCCCATGCTCAGTATAAAAGCTGAGGGAGCAAAGGGTCAGCTCTCTTTCTTCAATGGCTGACGTCCAAGGAGGACTCTGTCTGTTCAGCTGCCTTTGATCCAAATCCATGTGTTCCTGACTCCATCTGTGGAATCCAGTTCCCACCTGTTGCTGAGTCCAGTCTGGGACTTCCCCAGTGCCTGCCGGTGACATCATCCTGGGAGCTTAATACAGTTTTGTATATACTGTATCTATTTCATTATTTCCTTTTTATCTTATTATTAATATTTCATTAAAGTAGTTTAGTTTCTTCTAAACTCATAAATCTCTTTATCTCTCCTCCTCCTCCTCTCCTCGGAGTGAGAGTTGGGGGGAGAGCATCTGTCTCATCATTGGCCAATATGGCCGAAACCACAACAGTTTCACAATTTGGCATTTGGCAGGGTTTTTCTTAATACATTCAGGATAAAAATGAAATTTTCTTTCTGCCTGTAATCTTCAATGTATTTAGCTTTTCTGTTATCATCTGTGCACCAGGCTGGGTAGCCTGAAGCTTCCTGGTTCTGTCAGAGGTGGAGTTTTATATAATCTGAGATAAGACTGCTACCCCTCTGTTCAAAATGCCAAACCTAATAGATTTCACAAACCCTCTAGCCCTTCTCCAGAGCCTTGTTCAGTTCTGGGGAACACCAGGTAGCCACAAAGGGCTATTTCTTCTTCACTGTGGCTGCAGGGGGCCAGGCAGGTTTCAGCGCAAGAGCAGCACGAGGGCAACAATAGCTCGCCATTTACCCTCATGGGAAGCACAGGGGAAAAGAGCCCATGAGGTGTGTACTTCTTTACTTTGACCATCCCAAAGTAGGTTGTCAGGGTGTCAAAATTTTCAAAAATAACTTTGGAGTGCCCAAGAGGGTATTTTTTTGCTTTGTTGATGAAGGGAGAGAGGCTAGTAAAATCATAGTAATGTATCTTTTCATTAGGGGCTTCTTTGTTATACAGACAAATGGCATTTGTCCTGCCACTGGAAGGCGCACCTCTGGTGACCAGCGGTGTGGGCAGTTTGGTCCTAGCTAAGAACTCTGCAAGCTCCCCATCTGATTTTATCATAGCAACCCACTTCTGCTCCCATATGGATCCGATGTTAAAACCCATTCTCTTTAGGTGGTCCATCTTTTCTTGTGTTGCATAATACAAATAACCAAAGGTGGCCCCCACCAGAGGATTCCAGTTATTTTCATGGTAGCATTCGATACAGCCATGGAAGAAGCATCCATTAAATTCAAAAGCTGTCAGCACCCTGTCAACGACTGCGTAGCCATCCAAGAATTAGGATCCTACTTGACATTCACTATTTTGTAATGCATGATGGATTTGAATATTTTCCTTTCCTTTTCATCCACATACAGAAGCCATTCAATAGATGGGGTCAAATGTTTCTTTCCTCCGGTGATAGCCATCTGGATGGAGAAGTGCAACCATATTAGGTTTAAGGAAAATCAGATTTTCACGGAAAATCAGATTTTCACAGAAAATCAAAGCCAAACAATCGATTTGGTTTTAAATAGCCAGAGCACTGTGCATCTGTAAGCATTCCCTAGACCTGCACAACAGCCTGCAGCTGGAGTGTCTTATCCTTTTCCCCAAGCCCAATTGGCTTTGATTTTCTGTGAAAAGTGTAAGGCCTATGTAGAAAAGCATTATGAATGTAAAGGTTGGAAGTGCAGAATGGGGGGGTTGGACTAGATGACCTTTAAAGGTCTCTTCCAACCCAACACATTCTATGATTCTATGATTCTATGAATGTACTATAAACAGATCTGTAACATAAACCAGCACCAGTGTTTCATGCCCGTGACTGAAAATCCAGAAGAAGGGCAAGGCTATATTATCTATGGTATGGAATATATACAGGAAACCGTGACATGTATGATGAACTATATTTTTGCCATTTACTTAGCTCTGAATGCCCCTTGGGATGAAGAAGGGGCAGAAAGGAAAACTGAAGGAGAATGGGAATTCAAAGAGGACACATGTTTTATGTTGTTTATGGACGCAAAGTTTTGGGGCTACGCTTTCCTAGCACTTAATGCCAAAGGTTAGGGTAGCTACTTTGTTGTTAGTCAGCTTCTGAAGGAAAAAATGTGTGTGCAATTAACCACCCAAGGTGTTAAGTTCATGTACATAGAAGTACCCAGCCTGAGTATACATTTCATAGATTCTTTATATTCTTTACCCATGAAACTAAGCAACCTTCCCCAAGCTTTGGGTATCGAGGGCTACAAAGGTTATTTCCCCCATTTTTTCAACACTGCTGGAAATCAAAGTTATGTGGGCCCTCTTCCACCACCAGAAGATTATGGAGTGGACAGCATGACACTTGAAGAGAAAAATCAGTTCTTAGTATGGCATACAGCTAATCAGGAGAAGATGTTTGACTTGCACAAAATACTGAGTTACTATTGCTAGCAAAATGCAAAAAATTTGAGGGAGGCCTGCAGATCATACAGGAATGAGATTATGGTGATGACCGTAATCTACATTCTATGAGAAAGATGGCGATGAAAAGGTGAAGCTGTATCACTGTATAGATCCTTTTCAGCATACTATGCTGGCCTCTACTTGCATGGCCATGTACCAGTTCATATGAGAGATGCTCCAAGCCCTTAATCATCTTCCTGGCCCTGTGCTGGACTCTCTCCATTAAGTCCATCTCTTGTGCTGGGGAGCCCAGAACTGGACATAGTACACCAGGTGTGGCCTCACCAGCGCTGAGAGAGGGGAAGGATCACCTTCTTTGATCCTGCTGTCAACACACTTTGTAATGAAGCCCAGGATGCTGTTGGTCTCCTTTGCCATGGGAGTGCATTGCTGGCTCATGTTCAACTTGGTGCCCACCTGGACCCCCAGGTCCTTTTCTGCCAAACTGCTTTCCAGTTGGGCAACCCCCCAGCATATATTGGTGCATGGGGTCATTCCTCCCCAGGGGAAGGACTTTGCACTTCCCCTTGTTGAACTGCATGAAGTTCCTGTCAGCCCATTTCTCCAGCTTCTTGAGGTCCCTCTGGATGGCAGCACGACCCTCTGGCTTATCAGCCACTCTTCCCAGTTTTGTGTCATCAGCAAACTGGCTGGGGGTGCACTCTATCCAAGTGTCCAGGCCATTAATGAAGATGTTGAACAGGACTGGACCCAGTACTGACCCCTGGGGAACACTGCTAGTGACTGGCCTCCAACTGGACTTTGTGCCACTGATCACTACCTTCTGGGCACAGTCATTCAGTTTTCCATCCACTTCACTGTCCACTAATCTAACCATTACTTTGTCATCTTGTCTGTGATGATGTTTTGGGTGACAGTGTCAAAGGCTTTACTAAAGGTTTTACTAAACTTCCACTGCTCTCCCCTCATCCACCAAGCTAGTCACCTCATTGTACAAAGCTATCAGGCTTTTACCAGGTTGCATTCTGAGAAAAAATTTTGTAAGGATAAACCTTAGGAATCAGACCACTGCTTCAGCAGAAAGGAAAGCATTTCAGATTTTTAAGAAAAACCTAAATTTCTACCTTTCTGTGGCTAAATATCTGAATACGTGTCACAGGAGCGGTGTTTGAAATGCAGCCCTTTTGTTTCCCTTTGATATTTTTCTATAAATAAATACTGAGATTCTTATTCATCAGGAAAAACATGACTTTCTTTAGTTATTTACTGTATTACATATTACTTAGCTTGCAAAAGCTGAAAAGAGTTTCCTGGTCTACATTCTTAGGCCAAGGTATGTTTAATTCATATTCAGTAGCCAAGGAAAAATAGCCTGGTTTTCAGTGGTGCTCTCAGGCTAATGATACTGAACCTTTACTCAGCAAAGCTTAAGATCTAAACTTGAAGGAAATTGCACTGTGGGTGTTGCCTCACAGCAGTGCTCTACATCTTGAAAGATAAGTTTATGAAAGTGTAATACACTGATGCCATTTACTGATTGGAAGTAAATTTGTGTATGCTTGGAGGAGGCCCAAGTCACTTTTTGGAAACTTTTTATGCCATGTTAGGAATTTTTTTGGAAAGGAACTGACAACGAAACTAGAAAATGTCATTATGACATCCTTTGCAGATGTGTTCTTACAGTGAGAAAACCTGGATCTAATACAGGTTACTCTATCTCAAAAATAATATAGAATAAGATGACCTGGGGATGGATCTCCTTTGAAGGAAACATTACATAAAATGAGAGTCTTCAATTTGGAAAATAGATGAATGTGAATGGTATGGAGACAGATCTGCGATTATTCACTCTTTCTCAAAAATATAGGAAGCAAAGGATGCCCAAAGAATCCATCAGGTTCACAAGGAAGTGTTATTCCCACATTGCGCATAAGTAAGTAGTGGGTCTCACTGACATGCAGTGTTGTGGAAGCCAAAAGCTTCCACAAAATTCATAAAGTTGTAGTTCACAGGAGATAGATAGCTTTATTTGTCCTATTAAGCATGATGGTGCAGGTACAACTCCCAACTGAAGGAGGAAAGGAAGTTTTTCCACTATTTACTTCTGGAAAAAATGATAGTCTAGGGGAGAATTCCATACATGATATGTTTCTTTTTTTTTTCCTGTAAAAATCCCCTACAGGTCACTGTTAGGGATAAGATAATGAGATAAGTGAACTTTTGATCTGATCCCATATGGCAGTTCTTATGTCTACATATCACATAATAATATAACCATCTTTTTTTTTCTTGTAAACCATTTTTTTTCCAACTGTGTATTTATTTTGCAGCAATAGAAATTAATACAGTACAAATGAAGCAGTCTAAGAACTAAGACTGTCAGGTCTTTCCATTTAGTATGGCTTTAATTTTTCAATATTGTGAGGCACACCCAATTGACTTAAGTGTAAACATGCACCTGTTTATTTATTCCACAACAGATAGGAAAAATTAATAACTGCTTAAATTACAGATGAAAGAGTACAGTTAAGGATGAATGATTGATAGAAATAATGTGCATGTACAGGAATGAGACCATATCAGTGTGTAAGTATGGGGTTGAAAAATGAAAATAGATAGGTGACACAAATACAGACCTAGATCTGCAATTTCATATACCTGCTGTTCAACTAAGCACCAGAATTTTGCTCAAGAGACAAATTTGTAGGTATCTGCAAAGTACCAGCTAATGCACTGGGACTACTCCCACCATGAAAAAAATTACTCCCATATGTAAATATGCCAGTACTAGGTCTAAAACTTTAATTAATAAAACATACGCGTGCACAGGATACATAATGAAATCTTTGTTCACTGACAGAGTATGCAACTAAATAGGAAATTCCAAGAAACAGTGTTATAAAGAAAATGTATTCCATGTGTTCATGTCAGGGGTTTAAGATTACTTTTACAAACAGTTCATTGGACTAGTTTAGAAATGTATAGTCTGGATTAGTCATCATATACAGGCTGGGTTTTTTTCTATATCTAGATTGACTACCTGCATAAAAGAGATCCTGTAGTTTAATCAAAATTACTGGGCTAAATGCAAAAAAACCTGAATGAAATTCCATGGTATATATTATGCAGATCAAACTCAAGGTTTTCCAGATGATGGTTTACACTGCCTCTAATATCTTTGAGTGTAGACTGAAGTATTTCAGGAGTTTCTATGTTTTTAGTATCTGTGAGACTGTGAACTAGTCAGGTTTAATAATAGTCTAACCATGAAATCATTTGGTAAAACTCATGAAAAATGCTCATGACAAACACAGAATAAGTATAACAATTAATAAAAAATATTTAACTTATATTACCTTTAATGACCTTTATCTCTCCTGTGTCAATGTAGCTCAGAAATTTAATAGCAATTGTTTCCAAGTTTCCAGAACTGGAACCAACTTATAGATCAAGCAATGGAAGTCACCAGTGGAATGAATTCTAATCCCTTTTTAAAGATAAAGAACCTTGAAAAGAGTACGAACAGCATGATTGTAATCCAGTTTTTCAAAAGACCAAAGATGGCTGATCAACACACACAGGAGTATGATTTAGTCAAGGATTTATGAAGCATTAGGCTACTGTTTTCTTAACTTTTCATTTTCACAGAGAAAGTGAACACCCTGCTCCTAAAAACATAGAAGAGATTTTTCTGATCCAGTATCTGTGGCTGATTCCCTTATTTTCTGCAGGATGAGATGAAGATATCCATGAGGTATATCCTGGTTTGGAAATATTTGGGGGTCTTTTCTTCAACAGATACCCACAAATCTTTTTTTTTTTTCATTTAAATTTCTCTCCACTGCTGGTCTTTCTGATCCTCTTGCCTGTTAAATAGCAGCTAAATATTACAATTAAACTTCTGAGTTAATGCATTAAATATATAACATTCCTGTCTTTAGTTCTTATTATGCTAAGATACTTTCAGGATATTGTAAGAATACACACAAAACCTCGCCATTGTGTCAGTATGGCTCAGAGAAAACAAAACTCTTTCTGGTTCAGAAAACTAACTGTCAGGCTAACAGAAGCTTTGAAATACAGTGCCAAGTGAACGACTGTTTTAGGGAAAGCTAGTCAGAGCAACAACCACAGAAAAACGGGTGCTCCAATGACTTGCATAGTCAGCTGTCTCTCTTTCTCCTGACTGATGGATAACAGGAAAAGGAGAAAAATCTCCTTCAACTCCTGCCGTATGGCCTTTGATATGTTCTGGCTATAAGGAAGACTCTGAAGCTGTCAAACTCACGTTTCTTTTATGCTGAACTTCAGGGTCTGATTATCTCCTCCTAACACATTTTAAGATGGGGGACAGAAAACAGAGATGATTTAATGTAGCTACATATCCGTATGGTTTTATTTTTCAGGCGATTTCCTTATGCAATGTGATATCCTAAAACTTTGCCTGACTTGTCATGATTCTTCTTTTTTAATATCTCATATATACAAGGCGCCAACTTTTCCCTTTTTAATTTTTCTGGCGATATTTTTATACAACTTAGCAGAATGTAGGGCAGAATCCTAACATATTATAGAGATAGAGAACTAATCATACATTTCCAGTGCAAAATCATTTAAATCAGAAAATTTAAGCTGAGAATTAGCAGTCAGTCTACATGATGACGTTTAAATGTGTATCTACATATGCAAAAAAAGTTCACCATGAAGAAATGGTTTGTGGAAATATACACCAGTTCAAGGAGATCTTTGCATAAATGAGAATTTGATTGTTCCTCTATATGTAACTGCTCAGCAGCACGTGGATCGTACTTTCTGTGTTCAACATTTTTGGCTTGTACATTGCAGAGTGATTAATACTTGGGCACTTTTTCACAGCACAGAGAACTGGCAGACTGAAATTATACCTCAGGACTTCTTCAAATAAATCAAAATTAACATGTTAACACTAAAAAAGAGCCTGCAGTAGCATATATAACCAAAAGGGACTACCTGGAGAGCATTTAATATTGCCTTTCATAGCTCATAGTCACCAAAACACCTCTCCAGTGACATAGTGATTATCCACATGGGACCAGGTCCTCAAGTCCTCTCTCAAAAGCAGTCTGTAATTTTAGAGTCTGAACAAAAATAGCATGTGGATATGAAATGCAGCTGCAATGATACAAGAGCTAAGCAGAGATGTGTGTTTTATAGTTATATTCCTTCGTTTTGTGGAGAAGTTACAGTCCCTATGCACCCAGCTACTCCAGAGTAACTTTTATCACCAACTAATCCTCTCTGTCCCTCTCCTGTCTAATTCTTCATGCTGGAGAGTATCAACAAGGCAAGCATATTTTTCTCTCCTCAGAGCAGATCAAGGGTCCTTCTTTGAGCAAGGATAATGAGGGAGGTGTTCCATCTCCTCAGGGCTAACAATTTATTTGATTTTACATACTTTCTATGTAAGAAGGCTCTAATTGAAAATCACAGGCCAAACAAAAGCTGAATGAGGGTCTTGAAGGAAGAAACACGGAAACTCTAATCAACTATTTATAATTCTGAAGACTACAAGTTTTTATTTAATGGAGTCATTTTCTTCAATAAGTTTATTTATTTGACTGAGCTTTCTATTCTGCTGCTGTATCAAATATTCTAGAAGTGGTATACCTTGTGAAAGGGGTGTTTTATCTGTATGCAGATATCTGTGTACATGCAGTATGTTTTGTTTGAAAGGATGCATCTGGGGAGGAAGGCAACCAGTTTGCCTTGCCATGGCTCTTATAAATTTAGGCAGGCAAAGCCCTCTGGAAAAATGTGAAGATAGAGACTTCCCTGGGGGAAACTGAGCAGGGAGTTTCTGGAGTGCCATATAAGCACTGTCTGAGACTCCTAGCAGGCGTGGGGTACTGATAACAGCAAGAAGTGAACCCTCAGAGGAGACTAAGAAGTGAGAGAGAAGGAATATTTCCTAGGAACCTAGGGGAAATTTTCTGATGATTGTACAGTGCAAGAAGACAGCAAAGTTTGATGGACTGGAAAGCAAGACTGATGAGTCTTGTGTTTACTAACCTTGCTTGAGAGACAGAAGCAGTGAGTATTGTTAGGAACGTTCACTGTAAGGAAAAGCTTTCAACACACACTTCTTTGAGGATATTGGCACTAATTAGGCTGTACCTAAAGGTTTGTTCTGCAGTAAGTTGCACTAGGGAAGTGATTGTACCTCTGTACTCAGCACTGGTGAGGCCCCACCTTGAATACTTTGTTCAGTTTTGGGCCCCTCAATACAGGAGGTTCTGAAGTGTGTTCAGAGAAAGGCAACAAAGCTGGTGAGGGGTCTAGAGAACAAGTCTTATGAAGAGCAGCTGAGGGAGCTGGGATTGTTTAGCCTGGAGAAAAGGAGGCTGAGGGGAGACCTTATCACCCTCTACAGCTACCTGAAAGGAGGTTGTAGAGAGGTAGGTGTCTGTCTCTTCTCCCAAGTAACAAGTGATAGGACAAGAGGAAACAGCCTCAAGTTGCGCCAGGGGAGGTTTAGACTGGATATTAGGAAAAATTTCTTCACAGAAAGGGTTATGAAACATTGGAACAGGCTGCCCAGGGAAGTGGTTGAATCACCGTGCCTGGAAGTATTTGAGAGACATGTAGACATGCTGCTTAGGGACATGTGCTCAGTGGTGGTTTTGGCAGTGTTAGGTTAATGGCTGGACTTGATGATCTTAAACCTAGACAATTCTATGATTCTATATGGATCCTGATAAAGTGATATTATAAAATATATTTTTAATTGCACATATAAACTTCAATATGGATAGCTAACCTTCAATTTCAAGGGCTTCTGCTTTCCTTGGATCTTAAAACAAAGAGAAAAGAGACTGTATCCTGTTATTAATTTCAGGATTTTCTTCTACTGCATCAAGCGTATTTTGATGTTATGGAAATTTGAGGTTGATTCATCCAGTTTTATAACACTGATTTCAGTGGATCTGCTAACCAGAGGGAGCGTTTCAGAATCAGGTCCTTTGTTTCTATTCAAAAGTCAGTGATAGAGGGTTTAATGTAGCCCACTCAAAAGGGAATGGTAAACTCCCACTGACTGCAATGGTAACACATCTGGGTCGTTGTTGACAGATGTATAATTTCACACAATAAAAAAATTCTATTTGCTTTCAGCATTTTTAGGATGCAAAAAGAAGGAAGAATTTGGCTGCTTGAGCTTTACCTTTCATGATACTAAGTACCTTCAGTTCTATGGAATTCCTACATGGGACATTAACCATTTGTTTAATTTCTAACATCCTGTGGAAATATGGAATTAATCAAATACAACATCATTAAACTACTATCTAAACAAGAATGATTTTTGGTAGTGCTAGAACAGGCTGCCCAGGGAAGTGGTTGAATCGCCATCCCTGGAGGTATTTAAAAGACAGGTAGATGTAGTGCTGAGGGACATGGTTTAGTGGTAACTTGGCAGTGCTAGGTTAATGGTTGGACTTGATGATCTTAAAAGTCTCTTCCAACCAAAATGATTCTATGATTCTATAAGTTGTAAAAACACTCTCCAGTTCCTCACTAACTGAAAAATTACTTTTCCCAAGCCAGAATCATAGAATCATAGAATCATAGGGTTGGAAGGGACCTCTGGAGATCATCTAGTCCAACCCCCCTGCCAGAGCAGGGTCACCTAGAGCAGGTTACACAGGAACACGTCCAGGTGGGTTTTGAATGTCTCCAGAGTTGGAGACTCCACCACCTCTCTGGGCAGCCTGTTCCAGTGCTCTGCCACCCTCAGGGTAAAGAAGTTCCTCCTCATGTTGGGATGGAACTTCCTATGTTCAAGTTTGTGCCCATTGCCTCTTGTCCTGTCCCCGGGCACCACTGAGAAGAGCCTGGCCCCATCCTCCTGACACCCACCCTTTCAGTATTTAGAAGTGTTGATAAGGTCACCCCCCAGACGTCTTTTTTCCAGACTGAAGAGACCCAAATCCCTCAGCCTTTCTTCATGAGAGAGGTGTTCCAGTCCCCTAATCATCTTGGTAGCTCTCTGCTGCACCCTCTCCAGCAGTTCCCTGTCCCTCTTGAACCGGGGAGCCCAGAACTGGACACAGTACTCCAGGTGCGGCCTCACCAGAGCAGAGTAGAGGGGGAGGATGACCTCCCTTGACCTGCTGGCCACACTCTTCTTGATGCACCCCAGGATGCCATTGGCCTTCTTGGCCACAAGGGCACATTGCTGACTCATGGTCATCCTGTTGTCCCCCAGGACTCCCAGGTCTCTTTCCACCGAGCTGCTCTCCAGCAGGTCAGCACCCAACCTGTACTGGTGCATGGGGTTGTTCCTCCCCAGGTGCAGCACCCTACACTTGCCCTTGTTGAACTTCATAAGGTTTCTCTCTGCCCAACTCTCCAACCTGTCCAGGTCTCTCTGTATGGTGGCACAGCCTTCCGGTGTGTCAGCCACCCCACCCAGCTTGGTGTCATCAGCAAACTTGCTGAGGGTGCACTCTATCCCCTCATCCAGGTCATTGATGAATATATTGAAGAGGACTGGACCCAGTACTGACCCCTGGGGAACACCACTCGTCACTGGTCTCCAACTAGACTCTGTGCCCCTAATCACAACCCTCTGAGCTCTATCTTTCAACCAGTTTTCTATCCACCCCACTGTCCATTCATCCAACCCACACTTCCTAAGCTTCCCTATGAGGAATCTGGAAGAAAAAATGAGATCTCTTCTTCTCTTCTCTTCTCTTCTCTTCTCTTCTCTTCTCTTCTCTTCTCTTCTCTTCTCTTCTCTTCTCTTCTCTTCTCTTCCCTTCCCTTCCCTTCCCTTCCCTTCCCTTCCTTCTCCTTTTCCCTTCCCTCTCCTTTTCCCTTCCCTTCCCTTCCCTTCTCTAGAACCAATTCACCTCATAATTGTTTGGCTAATTTGCCAAGCATGAAAAGGTAACACTATGTAAAAGACGTTAAACCTTCCTTAAACTAGGGCTGTTTTTTCAGTACATGTGGAACTTGGATAATGAGGTGAAGTCTCTGTGCTCAAAGAGCAATTAAGACTGGCCTTGCTATCTCTTGTGCAACCCAGGGGAGTGGAGGCTCGTCTGGCTATCACAGAATGCAGATAAGGAGGAAGCTCTCTGTAGACAGGACAGTCCTGCTTTTCGTCATCAGAGACAGTAAAATCAAGATAACAGAGACTTTGTGTAGCTCTTTGTTTCTTCAAAAGGCTCCCATGTCCGGTAATTGACCTTTGCCTCATTACCTGTGAAATGCATATTAAAGTTGACACCCCTGTATATGCTAATGAAGATTTTAGAGATCATGCTAAACATGTATGACTATAGCACTGTCTCTCCACCCAAATCATGGCACACGTCACCTGGGGGAGGGAAACCTCGTAATGTTGGGGACAAAAGGATGGAGAAAATGACAGTTAAATTGGGAGAGAAGAAACTTGATACCTGACAGACGAGTCCATGGGCTGTGTTCTCTTCCTCCACCCCAGGCAGGGACACCTTTCTGGGTAAGCGCTGCGCCTTCACCCTCTGGGGAATGTTACCCCCAGGTTGTTGTATTATTATTAATTTTACTAGCAATATTTACCTTAATTAGTAGCGCTATTGTAGTTAGTGAATTTATCAATGGCAATCTCGAATCTGTTCTGTCACTCTCAATAAAATAGCTAATTTCGGTTTTTGTGAATCCAACTCAGTGAAAGTCCTTTGCTGGGACTCTGATAGACAAATCAGTGAAAGTCCTGGGACTCTGACAGACAAATATGGAAACTACATTCCTTTTAACGCAACAGTAGACCATATAACCTTCTCAACCATTATTCTCCAATCTATTCTCTTATAAAAGTTTTTACAGTTGTGAGAGTATGAGCTGCCCACTCACACTGATTTACTAACATCAATCTTCAATCTATGAATAGCTGCTGAAGAAAGTGTTAGCCAGACCTTTTCCCATCTTCTGAATGGGTGGCAGATTTCTTTAATACACTAGATTATAAGGAAGCTAACTTTGTCAGTAGAGAGAAGTACCAGACTCTCCTAGACAGATTTTCTGTCCTGCTTTTTAAGATCTAGAGTATTAGACTTACAGAGGCTTCAGGAAGACCCCCCCTTTCCCTCACCAAGGCATTTAGTGATTTCCTCTGATCTTGCTCTTTGGCAGCCAGTGACCCCAGGCAGATACCCTAGTTCCTTACCAAAAAAAGCTGATTCTGTTTCTTAGACTAGTTCCAGTTTCTTTAAAGGAACCTCATACTTCATCACTGAATCCCTGAATTTGTTCAAGGACAGGGAACTACTGAAGAGAGACCAGCAGAGGGCTACAAAGATGATCAAGGGACCAGAGCACCTCTCTTATGAGGAAAGGCTGAGAGACCTGGGGCTGTTTAGCCTGGAGAAGAGAAGACTGAGAGGGGACCTCATCAATGCTTACAAATATCTAAAGGGCGGGTGTCAGGAGGATGGGGCCAGGCTCTTCTCAGTGGTGCCCAGTGACAGGACAAGGGGCAACGGGCACAAACTGGAACACAGGAAATTCCATCTCAACACAAGGAAAAACTTCTTTACTTTGAGGGTGGCAGAGCCCTGGCACAGGCTGCCCAGAGAGGTGGTGGAGTCTCCTTCTCTGGAGATACTCAAAACCCACCTGGACGCGTTCCTGTGCAACCTGCTCTGGGTGACCCTGCTCTGGCAGGGGGGTCTGACTAGATGATCTCCAGAGGTCCCTTCCAACCCCTACCATTCTGTGATTCTGTGATTTCCTCTGCTTTTTGGAGAACAGATGTTAGAATTTTCCTTTGCCTGACTGCAGTCACACTCTCCGTCAGTAGGTGGTCCCACTCCTATAGTTTGTTCATTACACCATGTTTAACAAGTCTTTAGCTGGTAAATGCAAACGGTCAGCCAAAAAGCAATACAGAGGTCACATTGCCTTTGGACAGCTGCACCTTGATTCAGCCTCAGTTCTAAGAGATTTAATTTTCCTGAGATTAATTACCTTTTATCCCAAACTATAGGCTAAGCGGGACTGGATTTTGCAGTGGATTTACAGTGTAAAACTGCTCTCTTTGGCTACAATATGTGGAACAACTTCACTCATCCTGTCCTCACTTAGCCCAAAACAGAAGAAAACAACTTGTTCTGCTTTATATGGGACTCAGGTAATGCAGATGTAGATCTTTCATCATGTACCATTCTTTGAGCGCAGCACACATATAAAGTGGTGACAGTATTAAAGCATATGGTTCAATCTCTGTAGCTAAGAATATGAGCTACACACTCACACTGAGCCATCTAGCAACCAATGACAGGGGAAATGGTAACAGACACTGTTATTGAAAGCCAAGGATTTCAGAGGAGATGTGGAACAGGTCAAGTAGATGAGAAGATTTTTCAAATTATCCAAATCCTATGTAGAATCACTGTGTGAAGCCTATGCTATTTAGGCATTACACAAGGGCTTAGTGTTCAGGTCTCCATACAGTGTCAGGCCAGTCTATCAGTGGATGAGTCTTCTTCAAAGTGTTAGTATCTAGTATGATGGAATTTTTTAAAAAAACTAGTTAAGTATATGCTTTGGATCTCAGTTTTTCACCATCTACCTTCCTGTATGGTACTGAGGAGAAAACCTGTCTCCCAAACTCTTGACTTTTGTCTTTTGTACCCCCAAAAAACTTTCTGTCTCCAATCTTAAGATCAAAAGAGCTTTGCAATGCTTTTAAAGAAATAAATTCATTTTTGTCACTCATTTCTAATACCCTGTTTCTCTTTAATTTCAAGATAGTTCTTTTTTATGAATACTAGTTGTTGAATACTGTTTCATAGACAAAGGAATATGAAATATAAGTCTGATTAAAGGGTTTTTTTTCAAGACGCTCTGTCTGCAATGGGGTGAAGCACATGTGGAATACTTGATGGCATGCCTTGGCAGTCCCATTGTGTGGAAGTCACACATATCTAGAGCTCCTAGGAGTTGCCTGAGCCATAAAGGTCTTATCATGCCTCTTCTGGGGTGACCCATTCCTCATTTTCTCTTCCATGAGAAGATGCAGCCCTCCATTGGTGTAGCAGTAGCAGCAATGCAGCCCTCCATTGGTGTAATTTCTGCCAACCACCATGATGTGCTCTATTGAAACCAGGAGAGCACAAGGAATGCGCTCCTTACCCTGCTCCCACCCTGCACAGATATATAACCATTTTGCTTGAGCTATATATGTATTAGTTGGGCAGAACTGCAGTGTGTGTTTCAAGCTGAAGCTCACTGAAGTTGTTGGAAGGACTCAGACTGACTTCAGTGGGCTTTGGAGCAGGACCTGGTTGTTCAAAGAAACTTCCTCCTTTAATTTTCTGCAGTTGTGCAGGCCCGTCCTGGGCTGCATTCAGCAATCACTGGCACCTCGGGAACTGTCTGACTGCAGAAAAAAGTGCTCCACAAAGCAGCACCCACACATTTCCCTTGGGCATCAGCAGATTATGCTATGTAGCAATGCAGCTGCACAGACCCCTTCACTATAAGCCGTGCCATAAAAGTGTGATCTGCCCCTTATTTTATGAATTTCTGCTCCTGACGCATAGGTTTCATAAAGAAAAATGACAAAGCAACTTAAGAGTGATTTTAAAGCTTCTTGCTCCTTAACATTGCTTCCCTCTTTAGCATTTTCATTTCAAACTCTTGCATGAGCAGCAGGAACTCCTTTTCTTCTCCAGAAGTAGGTATCTGTCAAAGTGGGGGAAATGAGGGGATATGTGCTGTGATCACAGAATCATAGAATGATAGAATGTGTTGGGTTGGAAGGGACCTTTAAAGGTCATCTAGTCCAAGCCCCCTGCAGCAAGCAGGGACATCTTCAACTAGATCAGGTTGCTCAGAGCCTCATCCAGCCTGGCCTTGAATGTCTCCAGGGATGGGGCCTCCACCACCTCTCCGGGCAACCTGTTCCAGTGCCTCACCACCCTCAGTGTAAAGAACTTCTCCCTAATGGCTAATCTAAACCTGCCCTGCTCTAGTTTAAACCATTGCCCCTCGTCCTATCGCTACATGCCCTTGCAAACAGCCCCTCCCCAGCTTTCTTGTAGGCCCCCTTCAGGTACTGGAAGGCCGATAGAAGGTCTCCCCGGAGCCTTCTCTTCTCCAGGCTGAACAACCCCAACTCTCTCAGCCTGTCCTCATAGGAGAGGGGCTCCAGCCCTCTGATCATCTTCATGGCCCTCCTCTGGACCCCCTCCAACAGGTCCATGTCCTTCTTGTGCTGAGGGCTCCAGAGCTGGATACAGTACTCCAGGTGGGGTCTCACCAGAGCAGAGGGGCAGAATCACCTCTCTGGATCTGCTGGCCATGCTTCTTTTGATGCAGCCCAGGATGCAATTGGCCTTCTGGGCTGCAAGCACACACTGTTGGCTCATGTCCAGCTTCTCGTCTACCAGTACCCCCAAGTCCTTTTCCGCAGGGCTGCTCTCTATCACATCATCCCCCGGCCTGTATTGATAACGAGGATTGCCCCGACCCAAGTGTAGGACCTTGTACTTGGCTTTGTTGAACATCATAAGGTTTGCTCAGGCCCACCTCTCTAGCTCATCCAGGTCCCTCTGGATGACATCCCGTGCCTCTGGCCTGTCAACTGCACCACTCAGCTTGGAGTCATCTGCAAACTTGCTGAGGGTGCACTTGATCCCACTGTCTAAATCATTGATGAAGATATTGAATAGCACGGGTCCCAGTACGGATCCCTGAGGGACACCACTTGTCACCCCTCTCCATCTGGACATTGAGCCAGTGACCACTACCCTCTGGAATGCGACCATCCAGCCAGTTCCTTATCCACTGAACAGTCCACCCATCAAATCTGTCTCTCTCCAACTTAGAGAGAAGGATGTTGGGGGGGACTGTGTCAAAGGCCTTGCAGAAGTCCAGGTAGATGATGTCCGTAGCTCTCCCCTTGTCCACTGATGCAGTCACTCCGCTGTAGAAAGCCACCAGGTTGGTCAGGCAGGACTTGCCCCTGGTGAAGCCATGCTGGCTGTCTCTAATCACCTCCCTGTCCTCCATGTGCCTTAGCATAGCTTCTAGGAGGGTCTGTTCCATGATCTTCCCAGGCACAGAGGTGAGGCTGACAGGGCGGTAGTTCCCAGGGTCCTCCTTTCTACCCTTTTTAAAAATGGGTGCGATGTTTCCCTTTTTCCTGTCACCAGGGACTTCACCTGACTGCCATGACTTTTCAAATTTCATGGAGAGTGGCTTGGCAACTACATCAGCCAATTCCCTCAGGACTCTGGGGTGCATCTCATCAGGTCCCATAGACTTGTATATATTCAGGTTCCTCAGGTGGTCACGAACCTTGTCTGCACTTACAGTGGGAGGCACTTTGTCCCCCAGGTCCCCGCCTTGTGGTCCTTGAACTCGGGAGCCATGAGGAGAGAAGCTGGCAGTGAACAAAGGCAGCAAAGTTGTTGAGAACCTCAGCCTTAGAGGAGCACCCCTTGGGGTGTTTCACGGGTGTTTCCCTGTTGACTCGGACTACCTCAGGAGCCCCTGGATCCTCTCCGTAAGACTTTGGCTGTGATGTAGCATCCCCAGCATGCCTCAGGGCAACAGGTCGAAGGCCCTTACTAGTGCCCCGTCCCTCTAACCCTGACGTGTTGTCCCACAGCTTGTCACAGACAAGCCTAATATTATTATCCCCCTCCCCTTTCACATTTATTTTAAAGACCTGTCAATCAGGGTGATACTATCCTACTGTTTGTATGATCTATAGTTCCTAAGTGTAGCATTGCTGGAAGCACTATGCCAGTTTTGAATGCAATCATGTGCTTTTCTCTCTGTGTGGTTACATTAATAACCATATGTTTTGACAGATCTGCAAGTAAAACTCTAGTTTACTAATAGATCATGTGGGCCCAATTCTGCCTTCAGATATACAACTGCAGCTCCCATTGGACAGAACAGCTATAGAAACTGCTGGTACTGTAGTATTGCTGCTTTGATACTTTCAGCTGACAAGTTTTTAGTAAAGATGTCACTCACATTATTTTCCCGGGTGAAATTCTATGGCTTGAAAATAGAGACATATGACTATGTGCCTTACCTCTGTGCCTGGTAAGATTATGGAGCAGATCCTCCTGGAGGCATTGCTGAGGCAGAAGAATAACAAAGAGGTGATTGGGTACAATCAACACGGCTTCACCAAGGGCAAATCGTGCCTGACAAGCCTGGTGGCCTTCTATGAGAAGGTCACAACATCAATAGACAAGGGGAGAGCAACTGACGTCATTTACCTGGACCTGAGCAAAGCCTTTGACGCTGTCCCGCGTGACATCCTGGTCTCCAAGCTGATAAAATATGGGTTTGATGGATGGACAATTCAGCGGATAAAGAACTGGCCTGACGGCCGCACCCAAAGAGTGGCTGTCAATGGGTCCATGTCCAAGTGGAGGCCAGTGACAAGTGGAGTCCCTCAAGGATCAGTACTGGGACCAGTCTTGTTTAACATCTTCGTCAGCGACATGGACAGTGGCATAGAGTGCACCCTCAGCAAGTTTGCCGATGACACCAAGCTGTGTGGGGCGGCTGACACGCTGGAGGGAAGGGATGCCATCCAGAGGGACCTCGACAGGCTGGAGAGGTGGGCCCATGCCAACCTCATGAAGTTCAACAAGACCAAGTGCAAGGTCCTCCATCTGGGTCGGGGCAATCCCAAGCACCGATAGAGGCTGGGCAGTGACTGGCTTGAGAGCAGCCCTGAAGAAAAGGACTTGGGGGTGCCAATGGACAAGAGGCTCAACATGAGCCGTCAGCGTACACTAGCAGCCCAGAAAGCCAATTGTATCCTGGGCTGCATCAGGAGAAACGTGGCCAGCAGGTCGAGGGAGGTGATTCTCTACTCCACTGTCGTGAGACCCCACCTGGAGTACTGCGTCCAATTCTGGAGCCCCTACTACAAGAAAGATATGGACGAGCTGGAACCTGTCCAGAGAAGGGCCACAAGGACAATCAGAGAGCTGGAGCACCTCTCCTATAAGGACAGCCTGAGAGAGTTGGGGTTGTTCAGTCTGGAGAAAAGAAGGCTCCGAGAAGACCTTATTGTGGCCTACCAGTATCTTAACGGGGCTACAAGAAAGCTCGTGAGGGACTTTTCAGGATATTGGGTAATAGTAGGACTAGAGGGACTGGATTAAAACTAGAGATGGGACGATTCAGGCTGGACGTTAGGAAGAAGTTCTTCACCATGAGGGTGGTGAGACACTGGCCCAGGTTGCCCAGAGAGGTGGTGGAAGCCCCATCCCTGGAAGTTTTTAAGGCCAGGCTGGACGGGGCTCTGAGCAACCTGATCTAGTGGAAGATGTCCCTGCCCAGGGCAGGGGGGTTGGAACTAGATGATCTTTAAGGTCCCTTCCAACCCTAACAATTCTATGATTCTATGAGATCTGAATGGCTGTTTCTGACCTTAAAAACACTGAAAGTACAGATGGAAACACAATTTTTTTCCATGCTGACATTATCTTCTCTCTTCAAAGAAGCCTATGGTATCTTTTGAAAAGACTGAGAATTACTAATAATTATATCTGCATTTGAAAGTAAAGACTATATAACCAATGATTTACATAATCATAGAATCATAGAATGGTTCGGGTTAGAAGGGACCTTAAAGATCACCTAGTTCTAACCCCCTGCCATGGGCTGCTCCAGCCCTCTGATCATCTTCGTGGACCTCCGCTGGACCCATTCCAACAGGTCCATGTCCTTCTCGTACTGAAGACTCCAGAGCTGGACGCAGTACTCCAGGAGGGGTCTCACCAGAGCAGAGTGGAGGGGCAGAATCGCCTCCCTCGCCCTGCTGGCCATACTTCTTTTGATGCAGTCCAGGATGAGGTTGGCTTTCTGGACTGCAAGTGCACATTGCCTGCTCATGTTGAGCTTCTCGTCCACCAACACCCCCAAGTCCTTCTCCTCAGGGCTGCTCTCAATCTGTTCTCCACCCAGCCTGTATTTGTGCCTGGGATTGCCATGACCCAGGTGCAGGACCTTGCACTTGGCCTGGTTGAACTTCATGAGGTTTGCACAGACCCACCTCTCAAGCCTGTCCAGGTCCCTCTGGGACAGTAGGGGTTGCAGTCAGTTCATCATACATTGTCTCTGTCGCTCCTTCCTCCTCACACTCTTCCCCTGCTCCAGTGTGGGGTCCTTCACTAACTGCTCCAGCCAGGTCCATGGGAGACAGTCCTTCAGGAACAGACTGCTCCAGCGTGGGTCCCTGTGGAATAATTACTAAATTGGCCAAGAATACAAAAGTACAGCATTGTTCACACATTAAGGAAAGTCATAAAATCAAGAGGCTTCTGAGGTAGAATACAGCCGCAGCTAGCACACGAAGAATGCCACATCTGCAATTCCCTGTACAAGGTTGTTTGCGAAACTACACGAGGGATGGAACGGAACGCGCTTGTTCCATGGCCTTCCCTTGTGACGAATAGCAGATATGGGGACGAGATGGTACTACGGAACACATAAGCGGCCTACACGCTACCCGAGCCAACATTTCGTCAAATGTTGATGAAATGCTGTCCTTTGTGCAAACTTTGCTCATTACAATGTACCAAAACACGCCTCTGTCCCGGAGGCTACCCGCCCCCAAGGTGCGACCTCTCCTCCTTGAGTACATTAATCATAATAAAAGTGCGTATGACTAAAGTCACTCAAACTCCATCTTGAAGATAAGAAAAAAGTATAAAAATAGCCCGAGAGAGAGCGGATGCCAGGGAAGACACCATCGCGAAGAACTCCATCACTGACTTCTGGGACCAGTCGACGGGCTGAGCATTTCTCCCCCCTCATAGGGACGCCTTTGGGTAAGACTTAGACTATACTGAGTGAGGAGAAATAACTGGACTCCAGACGATCCAACGTGAATCAACAGAAGCCGTTTATTAAGCACAGATCATCATCTTTTATACCCTGCGTTGTAGCCGTACACGCGACTCGCTTATTTCTGATTAGCTCGTTACACTGTCCACGCGCTGTCCATGCAGTTTGTTCACACATCAGATTGGTTACAAGAATTCGCATAGTCAATTGCTTAGTCATTAGCACAACATGTTTTCTACCTTCTCAGTTCCCGTTTTTCCCATGTACTAATTCCATCTTCTACCACCTGTTTTGCTCTTAATCTAATCTCTCATAGTAGGGAGGCTGGCTCACATGACCATTTTCTCTCAGACACATTCCTACAGCTAACCACAGATAATACTGCAACAAATAGAAGTTGTGAGCAAGACAATTCTGTAATGATTTGTACTTCTCATCCGTATGTTTGCTTTGGCTCAAAATGCAAGTATACAAGAATGTAATCAATCTTATTGTGTAAATTTAACGCGAGTAAGGTATAAAACAGCAGTAATATGGACAGGGAATCGGCAAAATGCATTAAAAACACGTCTTTCTCTGTATTGTGATTGGGAGTACAACTCTCGAAGACTTTGTGTTACATCTCTCCCCTGGAATACGTCACTACATGGCTGGGAAATGGTTAAACACCATCTCCAAGGTGCTTTTGACATGTTGTTGCAACAAAATATTCATCCTTTACATGATCAGCTAAAAGCTCAAATACTAAAGATTCAAGACTTAATGAACCGCAATGTATTTGAAATATTACAAAAGGATTTCTCGTGGGTAAATCCAAAGAAATTGGCTTTCTGGGCTAAATTTAGGAATCTGGGTATTTATTGCCTTAGCAGGGTTCTTTTTGATTCTGTTTTTAATTGTGTTTAGTATATAACCGGCTAAGAGCGTCACAACGAGTAGAAGCACAAGTCATGGTGACCTTGTTAATAAATAGTCTGGTGTTAAACAAAAAAGGGGGAGATGGGGCAGATCTACGAGCAGAGGCCTGTGTACGGCCAAAGACACAGTGAGCAGAGCACACAGTAACCACAGAGCCAAGAGAACAGTTCATACCTTCACTCCATCCTGTGACCACCATAGAACATTCCCGAATCTCAGACAAAGAATAGGGCTAAGTATTCTTCCTTCACTAGGAACAGCGACGGCATTAAATATGTTGAATAAGATAGGGTGTTGGGCAAGTAAACAGATAAACCTTACAACTGAAATCCTATCTAGCTTGCCGATTCCATGTCCATTTTACTGCTGTTTTATACCTTACTCGTGTTAAATTTACACAATAAGATTGATTACATTCTTGTATACTTGCATTTTGAGCCAAAGCAAACATACGGATGAGAAGTACAAATCATTACAGAATTGTCTTGCTCACAACTTCTATTTGTTGCAGTATTATCTGTGGTTAGCATGCACCCCGATTCAAGGTGCTTATAATACACCTTCGGTTGTTCAGGCCATTCAACAGTCCTTCTGAAATGTCGCTCTACTGCTGTGGATGACAAAGATGACATGTTTAGAAAATTTAAAACATGAGTTGCTTTATACAATCGCTCTTGAGGTGTCATACCTACGGGATTCCCCCTTTTTTGTTTAGCAAGCGTGGTTTTTAAAGTATGATGCATACGCTCCACAATTGCTTGCCCAGTCGGGGAATGAGGAATACTGGTGACATGTTTAATACCCCATGTCTGTAAAAAAAAAGGCCTGTGCTTTAGCGGACACATAAGCTGGTCCGTTATCAGTTTTTATAGTTTTCGGTACTCCCATGACTGCAATGCATTGCAACCAATGTCAAATAACATCACGAGCCTTCTCTCCTGTACGAGCAGTAGCTACAACAAAGTGAGAAAACAAATCAACTGAAACATGTCCAAATTCCATAATGTGCGTAACATCGGATTGCCAAAGTTCATCAGGTGTAAGCCCTCGCGGGTTAACCCCTGCAAATGATGGCAGAGGAGCCAGCTGCTGACAATCGGCACAAGTTCGCACAATATCATGTGCTTGTTGTTGTGTTAAAGAAAATTGCTTCCTCAATGCCTTCGCATTTTGATGAAAAAAATCATGCGACGTTTTAGCTTGCTGCATAATGTTCGGAGTTGTTACCGACAGAGTGTGATAATCTGCAACTGTGTTTCCCTCAGTTAAATGACCAGGTAACAGCTATGAGAGTGTATGTGGACAATAAAATAAGGAAACTGTCTTTTTCATAAAAGCAACATTAATTGCAGTAAGAGACTAAATAACAATTGGTTCTCTAGTTGTTTTATAAATGCTCCTTCAAGTCTTTCAACAATGCCAGTAACATATTGAGAGTCTGCCACTACATTTAACGGTTCCTGTCGAAATAAGTCAAAAGCTTTTACCGTGTCCCTGAGCCGTCTACAAACACCGTACGGGTGCCATCAAGAGGCTTTGGTGCTAGCAGGATGCGTGGCTGTAAAGGAATTTGTGAAAGTGACTGTAATAGTCTGTGCTAGGGGAAAGAATAATTTATTTGCCCAATATAATGTACTAAGGCAATTTGTAGGTTAAGACTTTGTGATAACCAAGGGTCAAGGTCGTCCTTTTTGACGGGGACATGTATGTGGCTTGGATCCATTCCAGAAAGCTGCTGACAGCACAAACGACCCTGGAAAAACAATCGTGGTAACATTTCAACCATCATAGTTACTGGTTTTGAAAAGGTATGTGGGAAAAATACCCACTCTAATGCAGTCAGGCTCTTTGCGAGTGCATCATCCCACTGTCCTATCAGGGCATAAAGTTGAAATTCTTGTAGGAAGGTGTTCAATGTGTCTTGCAGCAGTAGTAGACTGTATCTTATCTTGCAACATGCTGTAATGCCTTCTGAGCTGTTGGGGTTAATGAACATAGAGCTTATGGGGGGGGGCGGGGGCAGACACAGTGCTTCAGGGCATCCCCTGTATCTTCAAAGTGCGCTCATGTCTCTCTCCCCCTCTCTGACCCAAGACAGCCCCCTTATATCCTGCACTGGACTGAGTGGAGAAGTACAGGCTAGAGTCACTGCATGCATGGCCACTGCACGCAGCGAGTCCCACCAGACTCTCCTGCACTGGATTGAGTAGAAAAGTACAGGCCAGAGTCGCTGCACACGTGGCCAGCGTATGCAGCGAGTCTCACCAAACTCATGATCCAGCTCTGCTGACAGCGGCTGCCTGATACGTGACCACATTGTTGTAATCCCTTCTTGTTATCTTCTTCTGTGAAGGTCGGGTTCTCATGGATACACACATAGTTTTTAGAGCAACATATTCTACAACTTGTACAAGGGTACGATGCAAAGCGGCATCTACAACTGATCGTATAATGCTTATTAAACATGGCAAACAGCATACTAAACATAACAGACAAATTCCTTCCACACAGGCGATGAGTATAATTTGCTTCAACCAACCCCACCCCCAAGTCCATCCAGCAAAGAGATTTCACCCAGTGGTCTCCACAAGTTGCTGGTTCGGTCGGTGCAGTTCCTGCAACTGGGCATGGATGGATTTGGAGTGGTCACTTAGATTCATACAATACAGTCCTTTAAAATCTTGACAACCATGTCTGTGAGCTGAAAGCAAAAAATCGGTAGCAGCTCTGTTTTGCAACATCGCATATTGAATACTATCTACATCTAGCAATAACTCGGAAATAGCGGTACTAGTAGCATTGTTAAACTTAGCCTTGGCAGCAAGAGAGTCCTTGTTATCACGAATCCTTGGCAGCAAAAGAGTCCTTGTTAGCAAGAGCGCATGCGGACTCCCTGTTCTTGCTGGTACTGTGCTTTGATCTTCTTCCACAACAGGCCAAGATTCTCAAGCAGCTAGATAAGGTGTCTGTGAGTCCATTACAGGCTTATGTCATCCAAATGTTTTTCTTGCCAACACCCGAGGCTGAATAACACTTGGTGTGATATGTGTGTTTTCCAGCACCCAGGTGCGAGTCCCTTGAGTGTATTTACAATCCTCCTCGCCGATCTTCCGTTGCTTTCCCATATTCCACCCCCTTGCTCAAGAGACCGCTTCTGCTGGGGTTCATTTTAGTCTCACAGGGTATAACACAGAGCAATCTACTAAGGCATGCAATAACATAGACACATAGAGGAAAAAACCAAAACCATATCTCTATGGCACTGCTTTGAATCAGGTGTCCTATTTCTCTTTTTCTGATGCTTTCTCGTAATGCTTATGGCATACTTTTGTGCTAACGTGGCACATTTCCCATCTAATTGTTCCTGTTTGGTTTCTTTTTCTTTCTTTTTTTTTCTTTTTTCCTTTTCTTTTTCTTTTTTTCTCTTTTTTCTTTTTTCTCTTTTTTCCTTTTTTCTTTTTTTCCTCTTTTTCTCTCTCTTTTTTTTTTTTTCCATCACTTATGACTGACATACATAAAAGTCTGCCTTTGCAACAAGAGCTCAGTTTCTCATTTTTCCTTAAGTTTCTCATTTTCCTACAGAGCATCCTATAGATTTTGGCTCAACTCCTTTTCCCAATCAACCATGATCTTATAGACAAACAACAAACAACCAGCCATACGCCCTGCACGGGCGAGCCGTTCCCGAGAGTGTAAACGTGTCGGCTGGTGAAAACTCCCCCAATATTTCAGGACTTCCATCGGTTCTACAGCCCATCCTGGTCTATCTACCTGGGGTGCGCTCGCCTTACGTCTAAACACTGTGTATATACAAACTCCTTCACTTGACGGAGTGTCAGCCCTAGTCGCGTACGAGAACAGTACCACACCGGGCAGAACACCTGCTCAAGGGGAGTCACCTAACGACACTGCACACAACAAAAAGCAAACGGTAGTACACATGCTGATCAGCAGGTATAAGCTGGCGCCCACACACACTTACACAGCAGCCATACAAAACCAGCACTTCTATCTCAGGGAGACAACTGGGGAGGGGAGGGGGCCAGGCGGGCAATGGCAGGAGCAAACAGCTCCGGCTCTGTCCTTCTCTGCTGACATTCTGCCTCCTCCCTCGGCCTCAGGTGGAGCAGAGGGGATCAGCAGGGGATCGTCCCAGACCTTCGGACCTGGCCTGTTCGATCCCCCTCCTGTGGGTTGTAACGCTGCAAAAGCCCCGGCCGCCGTGGCTCGCTCCGCCTTCATATCTTGTAAGGTCGATAACACCAACCGCCATGTCGTCGCTAACGGTGATGCCTCTTTGTCTCCTTTACTTATCACTTCCCACAGTTTTTTCCCAACAGCCTCCCGTATTTCTGGTTTAAAAGCTGTCTGGGGCTCTGGTGCGAATCCGTTCTCTCTGCACCAGGTTAACAACCTTTGGAGCATACGCTCATTGTATTTCACCCATCTCTTAGAGAGGATATGCAGGAGAAGTCTTAATACAGCCCCTTCTTCTTTTGTTACTTGTTGCCCCATCTCCTGCCCTGGCTGCTCACCTCTCTCTGGGTGTCCGTGGCCACATCGTCTGTTTCCTCTATTCCGGATTCCCGCCCAATCCGCCCGGTCTCAGTCCAGCTGAGCCATCCTCCAGCCGGTGGATCTCCTTCTGGGTCTTCCGCCCCTCGCGTTCCGTTGCTCAAGCCAAGCGCTGATCGGTATCACGTCGGGGTCACCATCTGAGGAGAAATAACTGGACTCCAGACGATCCAATGTGAATCAACAGAAGCTGTTTATTAAGCACAGATCATCATCTTTTATACCCTGCGTTGTAGCCGTACACGCGACTCGCTTATTTCTGATTAGCTCGTTACACTGTCCACGCGCTGTCCATGCAGTTCGTTCACACATCAGATTGGTTACAAGAATTCGCATAGTCAATTGCTTAGTCATTAGCACAACATGTTTTCTACCTTCTCAGTTCCCGTTTTTCCCATGTACTAATTCCATCTTCTACCACCTGTTTTGCTCTTAATCTAATCTCTCATAGTAGGGAGGCTGGCTCACATGGCCATTTTCTCTCAGATACATTCCTACAACTGAGTGCTTTCTCGGGGACTTAGAAATGTCTCTAGAGACTCTCTATCCTACATTTATAGCCAGGCTGTATCGTTTATAACTTTGTCGCGCGTTTGTATACTTAACAATATCATTATTTGCACGTGCTTTGCAGACAGTGTATTTATCACCGGCAATCCTAAGAACCTGTATATCTGTTGTTCAAATAAACTGCACTGTTTCAGTAGCTAGTCGTTTCGGTTTCTCACTGAACGCGACCAAAACTACAGAGAGGCCGTGCTAGTTCAGGAGCATGACTAGACTGAAGGTGCAGCCCACTATTAGTGTATCCAAATCGTAACAGTTTCATACATATTAAACGTGACTGGACTGATAGTGCTGGATTGGGCATCACTCAGAATTTAAACCTAGCCGCACCTGGCCTCCCACCTGGGTGAGGAGTGTTAGAACGCAAGGGGGTTTATCTTCTGCCAAAACGGCTTGGCCCCTTTTCACGTAACAGTCCCCCATGGGGTCACAAGTCCTTCCAGCAGGCCTGCTCAAGCATGGGCTCCTCTCACCATGGGGCCACAACACAGGTTCTCTACGGGGTCACAGCCTCCTGCAGGCACATCTACCTGCTCCACCGTTGACCTCCATGGGCTTCAGGGGGACAACCTGCCTCACCATGGTGTCGTAGTTTGGGCCGGGTCAGCCAATGACAAGACAACAGATGCTCTCCCCCACCTCTCACTCCAAGGAGAGGAAGAAGAGAGATAAAGAGAGTTATGAGTTTAGAAAAAAATAAACTACTTTAATGAAATATTAATAATAAAATAATTTTTTAAAATAATAATGGAATGGATACAATATATACAAATATATAGAAAACCAGATCAAGTTCCCAGAAAGATGTCACTGGCAGGCGCTGGGAAAGTTCCAGACTGGACTCAGTGACAAATGGGAACTGGAACACACTGACAGGGATCAAAAGGCAGATGAGCTGATGGGGTCCTCCTCAGATGTCAATCACTGAAGCGAGAGAGACACTGAAGAAGCAGCCATTGAAGAAGAACCAACAGAGAAGAGCCAACCTGACCCCTCTGATCCCTCAGCTTTTATACTGAACATGGCAGATGGGATGGAATACCCTATTGGTCAGTTTGGGAAAATCTTTGCAGCCTGGTCCACTTGCTGATTGTTCCAGTGGTCCTCAGTGGCCCAACTCATGGGTACGAGGGCATCTGCATGGCGTACCTTTATGACTAGTTTCCCTAGCTGGTCAGCAATATCTTGCCACAATTCAGCAGCCCAGATGGGTTTACCTCTGTGCTGCCAGTTGCTCTGCTTCCACTGCTGTAACCACCCCCACAGAGCATTTGCCACCCTCCATGAGTCAATACAGAGACAGAGTATTGGCCACTTCTCTCCTTCAGCAATGCCTAGGGCCAGCTGGATGGCTTTTACCTCTGCAAATTGACTCGATTCATCTTGTCCTCCAGTCGCTTCTGCAACTTGTTGTGTAGGACTCCACACAGCAGCTTTCCACCTTTGATGTTTTCCTACAATACAACAAGACCCATCAGTGAACAGGGCATAGTGTTTCTCATTATCTGAGAGTTCATTATATGGTGGGGCTTCCTCAGCATGAGTCACAACCTTCTCTGGTGGCATTCCAAAGTCTGTGCCTTCAGGCCAATTTGTGATCACTTGTACGATTCCTGGATGATTTGGGTTTCCTATTCAAGCTCACGGAGTGATTAAGGCAACCCACTTACTCCAGGTAGCATCGGTGCCATGATGAGTAGGTAAGGACTGGTAATCGGGGCACCAGGAGGAGATGTGCTTCAGTACCAATTACCTCTGAAGCAGCTCTGACTCCTTCATATGCTGCCAAGATTTCTTTCTCAGTTGGGGTATAGTTGGCCTCGGAGCCTTTGTATCCTCGACTCCAGAATCCTAGGGCTCGACCTCGAGTCTCCCCTGGTGCTCTCTGCCAGAGGCTCCAGGTAGGGCCATTGTCCCCGGCTGCCATGTAGAGCACATATTTAATGTCCCATCCTGTTCAGACTGGTCCAAGGGCTACTGTGTGCACAATCTCTTGTTTGATTTGCTCAAAGGCCTGTCACTGCTCAGGACCCCACGTAAACTCGTTTTTCTTTCGAGTCACTTCATAGAGAGGTCCCACAATCTGACTATAACCTGGAACATGCATTCTCCAGAAACCCACAACCCCTAAGAAGGCTTGTGTTTCCTTTTTGTCAGTAGGTGGGGACATAGCTGTTATTTTGTTCATCACATCCATTGGGATCTGGTGACAACCATCTTGCCACTTAATTCCCAAGAACTGGATGTCTCGTGCAGGTCCCTTGACCTTACCTCTTTTTACAGAAAAACCTGCTCTCAGAAGGGTCTTGATTATCTTTTACCTTTCTTGAAAACTTCTTCTGCTGTACTACCCCAACACAATGAGGTCATCAACGTATTGCAGGTGTTCTGGAGCTCCACCCTTCTCCAGTGCAGTCTGGATCAGCCCATGGCAAATGGTGGGGCTGTGTTTCCACCCCTGGGGCAGTCAATTCCAGGTGTACTGGATGCCTCTCCAGGTGACAGCAAACTGTGGCCTGCACTCTGCTGCCAAAGGAACAGAGAAAAAGGCATGAGCAGTGTCAATTGTAGCATACCACTGGGCTGCCTTGGACTCCAGTTCATGCTGCAGTTCTAGCATGTCTGGCACAGCAGCACTCAGTGGTGGTGTGACTTCATTCAGGCCACGATAGTCTACTGTTCGCCGCCAGTCTCCATCAGGCTTTCGCACTGGCCATATCGGGCTGTTAAAGGGTGAGTGAGTCTTGCTGAGCACTCCTTGGGTCTCTAGTGCACAAATCAGGCTCTGGATGGGAACCAGGGGGTCTCACTTAGTGCGATACTGTCATTGATGCACTGTGGCAGTAGCTATTGGCACCTGCTGTTCTTTAACCCTCAGCAGTCCCACCACAGAAGGGTCATCTGAAAGGCCAGGTAAGGCAGACAGCTGTGTAATGTCCTCAGTCTCTACAGCTGCTATACCAAAAGCCCACCCATACCCTTTTGGGTCTTTGAAATACCCTCTCTTGAGGTAGTCTATGCCAAGGATGCATGGAGTATCATCTGGGCCAGTCACAATGGGGTGCTTCTCCCATTTATTCCCATTCAGGCTCACTTCAGCCTCCAGTACAGTCAGTTCTTGAGACCCACCTGTCACACCATAAATAGTGACAGATTCTGTCCCTTTATGATTCGATGGCAATAGGGTACACCATGCACCAGTGTCCACCAGGGTGTTGCGTGAAACGGGGCCAAGTGGTTTTGGCAGAAGATAAACCCCCTTGCGTTCTAACACTCCTCACCCAGGTGGGAGGCCAGGTGCGGCTAGGTTTAAATTCTGAGCGATGCCCAATTCAGCACTATCAGTCCAATCGCGTTTAATATGTATTAAACTACTACGATTTGGATACACTAATAGTGGGCTGCACCTTCAGTCTAGTCGTGCTCCTGAACTAGCACGGCCTCTCTGTAGTTTTGGTCGCGTTCAGTGAGAAAGCGAAACGGCTAGCTACTTAAACAGTGCAGTTTATTTGAACAACAGATATACAGGTTCTTTAGGATTGCCGGTGATAAATACACTGTCTGCAAAGCACGTGCAAATAATGATATTGTTAAGTATACAAACGCGCGACAAAATTATAAACGATACAGCCTGGCTATAAATGTAGGGTAGAGAGTCTCTAGAGAAATTTCTAAGTCCCCGACTTTTGTGGCTCTAATGTGCCAGGCCATCGAATCCACACAGTCCAATAAATTCTGTTGTCCCTCTCCTCCTCCTGGCTGGACGCAGGGCACCCCTAACCTTGAGGACAACATCTACCATTAGCAGATGAGCTCCTATCCAGACCAGAGAACCGCTTACCCTGGACTGGAGCAGCCACCCTCCTGCAAAAATTCTTTCTTCCACCTGCTTTATCTTGTAACTCAAGCAGACATGCCTGTAGGACCAGGATAGGTTTTTTATCCTGCTTACTCACATCCTCTCCATAGTTGCAGAGGCAAAGCCACAGGAAATCTCAAGAGGGGGTCCTGTTCCTCTTGAATCCGTTTTGTAGGAGGGTGTTTTTTCTTAATGACCGAGACATGGGTCTGTTGAGGGGAAGAGGGGGATTCTTTCTCCATCCCAGACAGTTTTTCAAACAGTTTGTCATTTTTCTTAGCTATTTTTTTCTGTTTTCTCAGTCATTTTTCCTACAGCTGCCACAGTGAGGGGATGAGAGAGACTGTCTTCATACTGTCGTACCCTGTTAGCCACTTCATTTACAGTTGGTGCATCAGCATCAGATCCTCCCCAAACCATTGTTGACAATGTATGGGAGTACATCCATGGTGCACTCTGCACAAACTTCCTCAGCAAAGATCGTTTCCATGGCATTTCATCAGGGTCTACATTCACTTGCCAGTCACCATAAATCACCTCTCGCACAGCCAGTTCCCTCAAGTACTTGATACCTTTTTCTATGCTCGTCCACTTACTTGGACAGCATTCAATACCATCCTTAAAGGGATACCTGCCATTTACAGCTGATAGCAGTCATCTCCAGAGACTGAGTATTTGTCTTCCCAATTGCTTTATCAGTACCTCCATCTCTGGCAAGGTTTCCCACCTGCCTAGCTTCTCTACCATCTAAGTCTATGGAATCAGCTCCATTGTCCCAGCATCTGAGCAACCAGGAGATAAGTGTCTCCCCTTCTTGACAACTAAAGTCCTTCCTCATGTTTCTCAAATCCTTCATAGAGAAGGAATGAACAGTTATTGACGCTGCCCAAGAAGGACCCTCTCCTGGATCTGCTTTCGCAGGACCCTTTCCTTTAGCTTCATCAGAAGAACTGTCTCCCATGCTGTCTGGCTTGAGCTGGTTTTTGTCATACCAGATAGGGGAAATGAGCTGATCTCCTTTTTGGCTTTGATGCTGACCGAGAAGTGCCCTTGTCCTGGTTTGAGGTAAAACAGAACCAATTTTCTGTTCGGTAATTTTACTTCTTAGCTAGGCCTCTTCTAATTCTCTGAAATTAACAGCATGTTGTGTCTGAAACGGTTCGTTCAGAGTGATAAGACAGTTTGTGCCAAGGAATGGTACGCACAGAGGCTCTTGATTACACTTATTGCTATAACAACCAAGGTCAGCTCACTTCGCTATTTGCCCCGTTAGAGGGTCGGAAGCGGAGAAGCGCAGAGGGGTCCCACCTGCAGGGAGGAGCAGACAGGACAGGCGACCCCAAACTGACCAACAGGGGTATTCCATCCCATCTGCCCCATGCTCAGTATAAAAGCTGAGGGATCAAAGGGTCAACTCTCTTTCTTCAATGGCTGACGTCCAAGGAGGACCTTGTCTGTTCATCTGCCTTTGATCCCAATCCGTGTGTTCCTGACTCCATCTGTGGAATCCAGTTCCCACCTGTTGCTGAGTCCAGTCTGGGACTTCCCCAGTGCCTGCTGGTGACGTCATCCTGGGAGCTTAATACAGTTTTGTATATACTGTATCTATTTCATTATTTTCCTTTTTATCTTATTATTAATATTTCATTAAAGTAGTCCTGTCCATCCCTGAGTCCAGTCTGGGACTTTCCCTGTGCCTGCTGGTAACGCAATCTCCCTGGGAGCTTGATACAGTTTTGTATATATTGTATATATTTCATTTTTTTATTATTATTATTTCATTAATTTATTGATATTTTAATTAAATTAGTTTAGTATTTTTCTAAAGTCGTAAATCTCTTTATCTCTCCTCCACCTCTCCGTGCACGAGAGCATCTCTTGCTGGCCATTGGCCAATTTGGCCAAAACCATGACAGCCCTCTCCTGGATCCTCATCAGAAGAGGCAAGGGAAGGAGCTGATTTCCTTTTCTGTTTCCTGGTCACTGGGGCAACTTGTACCAGTTCTGTTGGAGTTTGAGTACCAGCAGTACTCATTGTTGAAGCCACTGGAGTAGTGACAGTAGCAACTGGTGCTGATGGGGGGGGTAGCTTGGGGAGTGGTTTGAGCCTGTGCCAGCTGTGAATTGGCCTGTGGGATACGAGTAGCAGCAGCACGTGTCACACAATACCCACTCCTGCACCAATTTTTAACATAAAACCACCCCTGCAACACATTCAGGAGAACCAGCAACAAAATCACAATTTTATGAAAGTAACATTCATTTTCTAAGCAGCCCCAAAGGTTTCCATCCCCTAGCTCTTTGACATCAGCATTAAAGGGCAAGATAAACCTTTCCCAGGTGAAACCAAAAGTGGAATTAGTAATAGAATCCATCACATGATGCCCAAGATATGCAGGTATAGCCATTATCCAAGTAATCATATTATACAACTGAATGCCAAACCGTACAAAAATAGCACATTTAAACCACCACAGACAAATACAGAGAGCAAGTAAATCATGCAATATATTCATGAGGTTAAGCAACATTGTACCTATTAACTTCAAATGAAGCTCTCTAAAGGCACAATATAACATTTCACTTAGGAATGGCATTCCCTGAGGAAACTGGAAGCTTGTGTCCCACGTTGGGTGCCAATTAATCTGTTGCGGTTTGGGCTGGGTTGGCCAATGACAAGACAACAGATGCCCTCCCCACCTCTCACTCCAAGGAGAGGAAAAAGAGAGATAAAGAGAGTTATGAGTTTAGAAAAAAATTAACTAATGAAATATTAATAATAAAACATTTTAAGAAAAAAATAATGGAATAGATACAATATATACAAATATATACAAAACTTGCTTGCTCAGCTTGCTCAGTCTGCTTCTCCATCTGACCTCCTCTTAGTTGCTATCACTGCTGGAAGCCTCTGCAAATGCCAAGGACAGACTGAGTCGAGAAATCAGCCCCTACTATTCAGTCCCTCCAAATCACAACTGTACCATATCATTAGTGAAGGAAGACCCTTGCCCTGTTACCAAGAATAAAACCATTCAGTGCAGAAATGCAGAAATCTTCAGGGATGCCTCAATATCTCTGTTCTTCACACTAGATTCATTTTAAAATATCGAAGTCAGTCTATAAGGACAATATGCGTAGCAAGAAATTTCTATGATTGTGAAAAAGTGCCTATCTGAAAATATGAGGTTTTTTTCTTTTACTAAAAAAAAAATCAAAATAACTTATTTAACTCAGTATTATCTTCCAGTACTGCTGCCTATTACCATAGTACGTTAATTTCTTCTTAAGGAAAAATTGTTAAAAATGGCAATTTTTTAATTTATTTTAATATCTGGCTCTTTTCCATTTCTGATAAAAAACTTCAAGTAGAATTATATGGTTTAGTTGCTATTGTTTATTTAATCGCATTATATTCCTCCAGTTTTAAAGGCTGAGCTGATTTGGGGGGCAGTGAAGGAAGCAAATGGTTGCTTTTATGAGATTGAAAGGATTGTTAGTTTTGTTGTGAAAAAAAGCTTTTAAAAGAAAAAAAATCTTTTCTAAAGACAAGTAGATGTTTCAGTTAATCTCTTCTGGAAAATTGATTGATATTATTTTCTCTGGTGCAGCAATAAAATTAATATTTAAAGTAATATTCAACTAATACTCCATAGAGTGACCAAATGCTGATTTCTGGCCTAGCAGAACTCTATTGGATATGAGGGAGTAGAAGAGGCAATACAGTTTTTTTACTTATAGTTTTGTTAAAAATACTTCCTTCCACCACTGAAGTTAATTCCATCTGCAAAAATATTCACCCATTCATAGCTGAAAAAAGGTGTTATGAGTCAATCTGTTGGATAGACTCTCACTTTCCTGTTGGATGTCGTCCTCAGAGTTAAACTGCTGTTTTCATCCACTTTGCAAAATCATAAATACAAAATCTGAATTTCTAAATGTATGCCTAATACATTTTTAAACCTCATAAATGGTTTCAAAGTACACATTAACTTTGAGATCATTACAAACTGGTCCATACTTCTCATCTCTAGTGAGTGTTATGGATTGTACAGCAGCAAAGTTTAACACCCTATCGCTTTACAGGTCTCCTGATCAAGGGGAGCCTACTGATGAAGCCTTCTTCCTCCAGCTACAGGAGGCATCGCACTCAAAGGCTCTTGTCCTGCTGGGGGATTTCAACCACCCTGACATCTGCTGGAAAAGTAACACGGTGAGCTGTAGACGATCCAGGAGGTTCCTGCAGTGCCTCGAGGATAACTTCCTAAGATAGGAAATAGACAGCCCTGCCCGAGGGGATGCCATGCTGGACCTCATAGTCACCAATGAGAGTGAGCTCATCGGGGATGTCAAGATTAGAGGCAGCCTGGGCTGCAGTGACCACGCACTGGTGGAGTTCACGGTCCTGAGGAATACGTGTCAGACAAGGAGCGTAGTCAGGACCCTGAATTTTAGGAAAGTAAACCTCCGGCTCTTCAAGGACTTAGTCAATAGGACCCCCTGGGAAATGGTCCTCAGGGACAAGGGGGCAGAACAGAGCTGGCAGATCTTCAAGGATGCTTTCCATAGAGCACAAGAGCTCTCGATGCCCAGGTGTAAGGAATCAAGCAAGAAAGGGAAGAGACCAGCATGGCTGAGTTGGGACCTGCTGATCAAACTAAAAGGCAAGAAGGAACTGCACAGGCAGTTCAAGCAGCATCGGGTGTCCCGGGAAGAGTATAGGGATGCTGCCTGGTTATGTAGGGATGAGGTCAGGAAGGCCAAGGCGCGTGTGGAGCTGAACTTGGCAAGGGATGCTAAGAATAACAAGAAGGGCTTCTACAGGTACGTCAACCAGAAAAGGAAGGTCAAAGAAAGCGTGCCCTCCCTGATGACTGAGAATGGCAAACTGGTAACAACACACAAGGAGAAGGCTGAGGTTCTCAACAACTCTTTTGCCTCGGTCTTTACTGCCAGCCTCTCTCCTCACGCCTCCCAAGTTCAAGGACCACAAGGCGGGGACCTGGGGGACAAAGTCCCTCCCACTGTAAGTGAAGTCAAGGTTCGTGACCACCTGAGGAACCTGAATATACATAAGTCTATGGGACCTGATGAGAGGCACCCCAGAGTCCTGAGGGAATTGGCTGATGTAGTTGCCAAGCCACTCTCCATGAAATTTGAAAAGTCATGGCAGTCAGGTGAAGTCCCTGGTGACAGGAAAAAGGGAAACATCGCACCCATTTTTAAAAGGGGTAGAAAGGAGGACCCTGGGAACTACTGCCCTGTCAGCCTCACCTCTGTGCCTGGAACAGATCCTCCTAGAAGCTATGCTAAGGCACATGGAGGACAGGGAGGTGATTAGAGACAGCCAGCATGGCTTCACCAGGGGCAAGTCCTGCCTGACCAACCTGGTGGCTTTCTACAGCGGAGTGACTGCATCAGTGGACAAGGGAAGAGCTACGGACATCATCTACCTGGACTTCTGCAAGGCCTTTGACACAGTCCCCCCCAACATCCTTCTCTCTAAGTTGGAGAGAGACAGATTTGATGGGTGGACTGTTCAGTGGATAAGGAACTGGCTGGATGGTCGCATTCCAGAGGGTGGTGGTCAATGGCTCGATGTCCAGATGGAGATGGGTGACAAGTGGTGTCCCTCAGGGATCCGTACTGGGACCGGTGCTATTCAATATCTTCATCAATGATTTAGACAGTGGGATCAAGTGCACCCTCAGCAAGTTTGCAGATGACTCCAAGCTGAGTGGTGCAGTTGACAGGCCAGAGGCACGGGATGTCATCCAGAGGGACCTGGATGAGCTAGAGAGGTGGGCCTGAGCAAACCTTATGAAGTTCAACAAAGCCAAGTACAAGGTCCTACACTTGGGTTGGGACAATCCTCATTATCAATACAGGCTGGGGGATGATGTGATAGAGAGCAGCCCTGCGGAAAAGGACTTGGGGGTACTGGTGGATGAGAAGCTGGACATAAGCCAACAGTGTGCGCTTGCAGCCCAGAAGGCCAATTGCATCCTGGGCTGCATCAGAAGCAGCGTGGCCAGCAGATCCAGAGAGGTGATTCTGCCCCTCTACTCTGCTCTGGTGAGACCCCACCTGGAGTACTGTGTCCAGCTCTGGAGCCCTCAGCACAAGAAGGACATGGACCTGTTGGAGGGGGTCCAGAGGAGGGCCTCGAAGACGACCTGAGGGCTGGAGCCCCTCTCCTATGAGGACAGGCTGAGAGAGTTGGGGTTGTTCAGCCTGGAGAAGAGAAGGCTCCGGGGAGACCTTATAGCAGCCTTCCAGTCCCTGAAGGGGGCCTACAGGAGAGATGGGGAGGGGCTGGTTGCAAGGGCATGTAGCGATAGGACGAGGGGCAATGGGTTTAAACTAGAGCAGGGCAGGTTTAGATTAGCCATTAGGGAGAAGTTCTTTACACTGAGGGTGGTGAGGCACTGGAACAGGTTGCCCAGAGAGGTGGTGGAGGCCCCATCCCTGGAGACATTCAAGGCCAGGCTGGATGAGGCTCTGAGCAACCTACTCTAGTTGAAGATGTCCCTGCTGACTGCAGGGGGGTTGGACTAGATGACCTTTAAAGGTCCCTTCCAACCCAACACATTCTATGATTTACATTTGAACCCTAAAATAAAAAATACGTCATCATAGTATTGTTCAAGATTTGTAAAAGTTATATAGTTCAAAACATAAAGGTTTAATGAAATTAATGCAAAGAAAAGTAATCATAAATGTGTCTTTGGTATTTCATTGTATTTCATTTTTGCACCCCTGTAATATATTCATTTATTTGGTTAATTATTAAATAAATTATAACAACAACAGTAATGTTGTTTTGCAGTAACTTGGGCTGAGAAAGTGAATGTCTAAATTGCAGGCTATAGCTCATTTTATGAGGAGTTTATAAATATCTGGAAAACTTTGGGATGGTCAAAACTAGATCTGAGAATGGGGGAGCGAGGTTGGTCCAAGCCCTATAACAGCATTATAACGTTTAGTAACTAACATTTACCTCTAGTGTTCTAAACACAGCAGGGGGAAAAAAACAACTACAAGTTACTTCCAGCCATTTTGATCTTACTCTCTCAAAAGCCTATAACTCAGAGAATGGACTTCTTATTCTGTTTTACTGTCTATTTTCTAACTGACAACATTATACAATAGACCCTTTGATACAGTTCAATAGAAGAAACTGAATATCTAATTGTTGTATTTAACAACTGTTAAACATGAAATCACAAAAGAAGATTATTGTACCCATATCCATGGAGGAAGAAGAGTTTAGTTTAGAAAATAATCTTGATTGCAGCAATACTTAGGCAAATGAAAGATGGTTTTGTTTTTCAAGAATTTAGAGCTTCCTTTTTATTTTACTTGACTTCTGGATTTCAGTTTTTGAATACCAGAGAAAATGTTTTTCATGCTTAGAAGTTTTGAGGAAAAGTAATTTCTACTGAAAATTTAGACAAAACAAAACAAAAAAAACACCAATATTTTATGAAGAAAAAATTATTTATTCCCATATTTTGGAATGAGTAATCACAAGGAAAGAAGGAGAATGGTGGTGTGGGAGGCAGGGACCTGGCAGCAGAAACAAGATCCCTGATTCTTAATCATAATCTTAATGAATAACAGCTTTGAAATAGACAGCTGACATCTGAAATAGCTGCTGCTGTTTTCTGCTAATATCATTAACAGTGGTTTACTCTCAGTAGCAGTAAAACTCTGTCACTGAGAGGGGCCTGTTACATTTTGTATAGTTAATCTCAGTCTATTAATACATATGAATTTCCTTTCCCTTTAAGGATTAGTTTTCCTTATGCTTGCTGATCAAAGTAGGAGTAGGTGATCAGTGACAAAAGCAATGTGTGAGGGGAATTTATCCAGGAAGTTTTGTTAAAGAGATCCATTCTGAAAGAACAATGCCCACAGGTTATAATCTAGACATCTCTAATGTATGGAGATCTGAGTCTCACCTCTTTGTGCGGGGAGGATTGGGCCTGGGAATTTGAGTAGCAAATTTTCATTGTGAGATATCTCCTGGCATTGCTTTTTCAAACATGGTTCTGTCCTACCTGTAATGAGTGAAAAATTGGGGGTGGGGGAGTGGGGGTGGTATTACTTTATAAATTAAGGTTACAATAAAGCCTTGTGCTCAGAAGTTGTCTGGGGTGTTACAGAATTTACAGGATTATAGACCAGACTAGATTAAATTGACCCTTTGAGGTTTTAGTAATTACCTTTAAAGAGCTGCACAGTCAAGGGTTTCAACTTCTCTTTTGAGTCCCACCTTTTTAAATTGCTGCACAAGATTTTAAGAGCTACATTCAATTCGTTACTTAACCTCACTTTTTCACAAAAATTTCAACAAATTGTGTACTACCATTGCAACAAATCCTGCCCTGGCCATAAGCAGGCACTAGCTGGTGAAAGGCACTCTCTGGGATGAGCTGATTCTCTGGAAACATATCGCTAGTTAAACGGGGTACATAGAGCAAGGCTTGAGAAATTCTGGAGTGAACAGGACCCACGTGGGTTCCCCTTTTGGCTGGGTTTGCCTCCCGAGAATAACTTTCTGACATAGGGCAGGGATGGGGAAGGGTCTGACGGCAGATGACTCTCCCCAGCTTCAGCCAAGAGCTTGCTCCCTTTGGATGTCCCCAGCCGCCCACATGAAATCTCAGCTCACCACTGCATCAGGGCAAACCACGCCAAGAGGGAGAAGACCCCAGAGCTCGAGGCGAGAAGGTGTGAGGCTGGCCGGTAGCAAACATCCCCCCAGCTCTCCCAAGGGCGACTGACCCAGGCAAAGGTCCTTGTCCACGTCAAAATTCATTCCTAGCACAGCTGCCCTCGAAGTATGGGGTGATTTGATACCGCACAGCCTTTCTGGAAGGTAAGGCTCCAGCAGTGCTAGCTGCCCAGACCGGCAAAACGACCCGGGGAGCCCCATCCTCAGGGCCCCACTGTTCTGCAGGGCACTGCCCACCTCTAACTCCGTGCCCACGTTAAAGGCTGCCGGATCTCACCACTCTGAATCAGCACGCACAAATACTTCTGTGCCAGCAGTTCCCAATATCCTAATATCACTTGTCCTGGGAGGCAAAATAAAAACAAGTTACAGTGCAATTGTGCGTGCACAGGAAGGCAGGCAGGCAGGCACACCCAGACACCCTTCGCACACACTGCCCAGCTCCGCGGCCTTCCGCACCCTGCCCCGCGTGGGGAGACCTCCTTTGCTGCCTGTAGTTCAGTGCAAGTTTGGTTTCCCTGCTGAAGACCGACAGCTGCAGAGTAAATGCAGCAGGTATTGCTTAGCTCCTGTAGGTATGGGAGCCCGGGAGCCGTGTGCCGCAGCGCACAACAGGCACAGCAGCTGCGGGCGCAGTGGCTGGCGGTCTCCCCTGCCTCGCTGTGTATCATGGAAAGTCCGCCCCGTCACCCAGGACCTCCGCGAAAGTCCCGGGGGGAACATGAGTGCACGGTATATCTTTGCGGTATTTTAATTCTTGCTGCACCAGCAAGACTTTGCGGGATCTGCATGAACCTCATCTGTGGGAAGTACCTGCACCCTCTTCGTGCCCCTGTCTTGTTCTTATTTTTACATTTCTCGATGTTTTTCTGAAGTTTCTGGCAATTCTTAAGGACCAAAATGCCTCCTTCAGTTAACATTTTGGACTTATTTAGATTTTTTTTTCACACAGTATATGAATATTGCTGAGTGCTTTTTCTTTTTTCCCCTGCCTTATCTATATTGCTTTAGTGTGTTTTTTTTTCCTCTGCCTTTTCTGATATTTATCTATTCCATGTATTTATTTCTTTCTTATGAAGCTCCAACACTTAAAACAGTGCGTAAAAAGATGTAAATCTGGGCTATTTGTACAAAGTTTGATATTTAGAAAGAGCTGGTAACTAGGCTTAGCTTTAAACGAACTAGTAATTTTTTACTTTGTCCTGCATCTGCCTGATACTTATATTTGTGAACCAATATGAATAAAAAAGGGAGGGAGGGGGATGCCGCTATGTTTACATATCCGAAGAACCATTAATACCAGCCTCTCATGGTTTCTTCTTTGGAGCCATTTCGCTGATCGCGTCTAGGTCCCAGGACGCCCCGGAGGCCACTGGGCGCCTCTCGGCCCCGCGGGGAGGAAGTCCCTTCTGCAAAGGGTGGAGTGGCCGTATCCCCTTATGGACCTAGCGTACATCCTGCCCCGCCGCGCTGCTGCACTTACCCGGGCCAGCCTGAAGGTGGAAGCTGAGGACGGGGTCCAAAGGCTGCCCCTGACCTCAGCACCACACTCGCACCGCGGGGTTCAGGCCGGCGTTTTAGGGCAGAAATGACTTTGCCTGGTGTTGCGGGCTGGAGGCCGCCCACACTTCTCTGCGGGGGTTGCGCTGCTCGAGCTGCCCCGCGCGGGGTTCCGCAGGTTGCTTATTCCCTTTCACGGCGCGCCGGCAGGACGCAGCCAGCACTGCGAGGCTCCGCGGGTGCAGAGCAGATCCCGCCCGGTACGACACTGCGCGGCTCCGCCAGGGGGCAGCAGCGCTGCACTGCACTGCACTGCACTGCACTGCACTGCACTGCACCATGTCTCCTGCTCGCGCGCTCACCGCTCCTCGCTCAAATTAGCATGGCTGTAATTAACGCCACGACCGTTTTTGGGCTCGTTTGTGCGTCTCCGCACATACCACTTGCTACAGCCCGTCACACCCTGCAAAGTGGGAGGCGCGCACCTGAGCAATCGGGGCAAGATACAGTGTCGTGGCTTGCTTACGTCTCCTCAAGGCCGCGGCGGAGGAGACCGTCCCGGGACCCGGCCCTGGCAAGGTGATATCGTCCCTCCAGGCCGTAGAGCTATTCGCGGCTGGCAGAGTCCCCGCGGCCCGGCGTGGTGCCCAGGTCCCGCCCAGGGACGCCGGTGGGGCAAGGCGGGCCAGCGGGGCGACAGAGAGAGGTTCTCTGCGTATGTGCGTGCGTGCGTGCGTACGGTGCGGTGCGGTGTGTGCAGTATTCCTGAGCTTTTGGGGGGCTCGGTGAGAGGTTTAATCCGTTTGTTCTCGGGGGAGCTCCTTCAGACAGCTGGCCAAAAAGCGTTTTAAAGTTGGTCTGGGAGGAGGCTGCCCTGCGCGTTTAAAAAGGAATATTAACCCAACTTTTAAAAGTGCTTATTTTTTTGTTTCCTTAACGTTATTCATTTCACTCTGATGAAGCTTCCAAAGCTAAGTCTAACTCTTTGATACCTCTGCCTCTCAGTCTTGGAGGCAGTGAGATGGAGGTATAAATATGTAGATACAAACGGTTTGACAATAGCACCTAACGAGCTCTTTGCAGCATGTGTGTACGGAAATGGATGTACCGCACATGCACGGGCAGCTAGGTTAAATGATATTTTCTCCGTTTCAGATCTGCCTCACAGACCCAACACATACAAGTGAAAGCCAAGCGTGAAAGGTGCTCGGTTTTTATTATATATTTTCATGTTTGTATGATAGCATCTATGTTTAATAATATGTAATCATAAGGATTATATGCATACTATATTGCATATTACACATTATATGGGTATCTATAGTTCTGTAGACACACACAGAATTCCTGCAGTGTCATATAACATCTAAATGTGGGTTTGCGGGCTTGATCCTACGAATTGTTGATTGCATCCCTGGTGGATCACTGCCCTCGGGTCCAAGTTCAATACACCTGAAGGCTTTAAATACTCTTTAAAATAAAAATTGTTTCCTTCGATGTTCAATAAGTCTAGTTGTTCATTTGTGGAAGAAAAAAAAACTTGCAGGAAAATAGTGGACTATCTTTTGAAAATTACTCCTGTCATTTCTGCACCACTTGGGGGAAATGATCCCCTTTAAACGTGTCCGGAAAGTGCCATCACCCCAAAAATACCCACCTCCTTTTTTTCAATTCATATAACTTCATTTTCCTCCTATAAGTATAATGATCTCGGCTAAAATAAGACAGTGATGAAGCTCATGAAAGAATCTTTTGATTCTTTTCGCATTTTTGCTTAGAAGGAATCGGTTGATAGCATTTTAGTTGGGAAAACCCACGTTCATTTTTGAAGATAGTTAAGCTCACTACTTTCCTTCTTCGTTCATACAGAAAATATAAAGATAACATAATGTCTTTTCTGATGTGGAGGTCCCGCATGAATCAGTACACATATCAGAGCCCTGGCTTTCAGGTGTGCCTCGAAGAGATACACAAATGAGATACAAAATGTGTTTGTGTGTAAACAAAAGCAATTTAAGGGCTCTTCTTACTATCATGGAAAACAATAGGATTTTGTATTTTACTTTAGTGGGAACAGAATCTTACCTATTTTTGCGGAGTTTAAGAAAGCCAAACACATACAGTCAGGGCATGTTCAGAAGTTCTCATTTTATTACTTAAATACGTTTTTATAATGGCATCACGTTCAAACTTTTTAAAACTTAACTTCCAAAGAACACATCAAAATTTCTATCTTGTTTTTTGAGACTATTCAGTTCTTCCCTTGGAAAAGCATCCTCTGACCTAATGGAAGTTTTGTGCGAGTATGAATTGAGCTGCTGAAGTCTTTCTTAAGTTATTCAAATAAGTAGCACAAAAATAATATATCTTACACTTATCATGTACTTCAAGTGATTTAGTCTTGTGAAGAGAAGGACAAAGTGTGTCTTTTTATTTCTAAGCTGAATTCTCCAGTGGCTTCAATAGGGAGTCTTATAGACACATCGCTCCTATGGCAAGGCATGTACTGACTGAGGACTGTGATTCCGGCTTTGGTACTTTCATTGCTTGGCCAGATCATTTTCAGAGTGGCTTACTTCCTGCTCAGGTGTACTATTTGCAAGGAGAGTTCTGAGGAGAGAAAGTCATTAGAGAAAAGATGGAAGTAGAATTACTGCATTACACCTCACCAGAATAATTAAGGAGTATTTTAAATGTTTTATCTCCATTTGTTTTTCCAGTAGTTGCAGTAGTATAAAAGATATTTTTTAGAAGAGGTTGGTGCTATACAATCTAATGAATTTTGGGAATAAATAATTTTAAATTCAATAGTTCCCCCCTCCTTAAAATCCTGTGAAAACACTGCTGAATAGCTTGCTTTCGCCTTTATATATAAAGTTTGTAAGGTTAACAAAAGATGGGCTTAAAAACTACATTTTTATACCAATAGCTACACACCTTTATAACCTGATCAACTGGGCCAAATTCTGCCCCTTTGAAATAAATTCCACTAATTTTAATGGCTTTAGAATTTGGTGATTATTCCCTACTTCATAATCCGCTTTTTTTCTACGCTTGAATTATTAGAGCTTGAAAGCAACTCATGCCTAATGTCACTGTAACTGACTTGCCCAGAGGGCTTAGCTGATTTCTGAAGGTCTAAAGCAATTTTCGTGTATACCTATATGCATGTTGACATTATTGTATATCTAGTAACTGCTTTAAAGAAGATTAAACCTTAATGTGAATACATTCTGAAAGATGTAGACACCAGATAACAGATGGTCCATACGAGAAAGTGAGTACATGTAATCACATAGCAATGTTTACAGACAATGTAAGAAAAAAAAATGCAAATTCCAGGGCTTGCGTGTTTGTATTTATGTGCTTCAGGTAATGGCACGTTATAGAAAAAAATATGCAGACAATTGTTCTTATATTAGCTTTTCTGATTTGAAAGGAAATCAGTTCTAACATGTTTTAATGTCTGTTTTGAAAATAAGTAAATTAGAAGAGAAACATTTCCACGCTCATTAGAATGGAAAACATTATTTGATGGATTTTATTTTGATAATTTAAATAATAGTAACTTTCTACTTAGTCTGACTCATCTGTTTCTATTTATTATATTAATCATTTTATATAACACCAAAATCGATACAAAATCAAAGATAATTTTATTCTTCTGAACAAAATATAGGATTTTTACAATATATATTGGGAGGGCTGTTTATCCTAAAGCATCAGACACTTTTATTGTAGTGCAACCTATTTTTTAAATATAATTTAATTCTTATTTATTAATTTTACTTAAACACCATTAATATGATCTCTTATTAAATAGGATATAGTATGTATCAGGTAAAAGCATCTTAAAACACGTTGTCAAATTCGCCGTAATTAATTAGTGTTTGTTATTTTTCACTCTGTATAAACACGAAACTTACATAACCCTATAGGAACCACAGTCTTGCTGATGTACTGTTCTTTGCTCCAATTAGTTATATAGTAGATCATATTTTGCCGTCATTTGCCTTACAAAGGAAAGGAGGCTTAGAAATATGCCATCTCTGGTGTGCAAATTGTTAACAATTTGTTGTGTATGTAACAATTACAAATGCGGGGATCTGATTTCAGACGAGGTCTACTCGGGCATCTTTATTTTGCTTCGTCTCTGGCGGATATAAATGCAAACATATTTTCGTGTGTCGATGAATATTTTGGAAAAAATTTCAATTCGCCAAATAAAATTTTAACAAAGAAAATCAGAAGGATAATTACTGTGTCTGCAATATTGAAAATTTCGACTAGGTCCACCGTCAGCGTCCTGCCAACTCCAGCCTCTCACAGATATAGGTGTGCTGCGAGTATGTCTGCGAAAGAGCGAGGGAGGGACCACAATTCATAAAGCCTCCTGTATAAATTAATCGCGAGAGCCTGCGTTATTGTGTTTAGTCGGGAACTGAAGATGTTACTGTACTATTAAGCAGACAGCAGACCTCATCTTTGACGAAGCAAAAAGTCTCCATTCCCTGCGGAGATACTTCCTAGTGTTCCTAATCTATTGTTTAAAACAGCTACTCTTGCTCCTCATCCCCAGCTGTCAGTTTGCATGTGCAAAGATCTTTAAAATTAATTATTAGTATAATTAGGAATAATAATATTAAAAATAACAACAGGAAGGAGGGGAGGCGATGCCCGCCGGAGTCAGCAGCCCATTTGGATGCCGGGCAGTAGCCTCGTACCACGGAGCTCTGCGCGCCCCACGTGTAGCATGTGATCCCCATCCGGGCGGGCAGGCTGGCGGACACGCCTCGGGCAATCCTTCAGCCCCTTCCTCCCCCTTTTCTCACCAAACGCTGCGCCCCACAGGCAGGTCCCCGGAGCGCCGCGGCGGGACCTAGGTGTGGAGGCTGGTGCGCGGGTGCGCCTCTGACGGAGCCCCAGCGGCTAGTGCGGATCTGTGTGTCATCCCTCCTTCACGCGGCTTTCTGATTTAGGGCGGGAGGAAGGAGGTGAGTGGGAAATGCCAGGGCGAAGGGGAGGGGGGAGCCACGTTACAGATCAGTATGAGGCAGCATCCGTGGCCACCCCTCGCTTCCGTCGCACCTTAGGTTTTCCTCTCCTGCCTACTGTTGAATGAGCAGGGTTGGACTCGAAAAGTCACAACTAATCTCTGCGAGGATGTGTGTGACATGTTTTGCTGAGGGGTTGCGGACGGGAGCGGATCAGTGTCAGGCATCGCGGGGGTAAGTACCGGGACGCGGAGCAGCCCTGCCACCCTGCGCCTCTCTCTCTCGGGGACTTGGGCTTTGCCGGTGGCTTGGTAAGGCTAGGCGATGCCCCGCTGGGCTCCGGAGGAGGCCACGCTGTGTCACCCATGGGGCAGGAAGAGGGTGTCCGGGGAGGGCGACCCTGCCTGCAGCCTCCCGAGGGCTCGGGGGGAAGAAGCAGGGCATCAGCAGGGACACCTCTCCCCCACACCCGCCGGCCTCCTTACACCTTGTCACCCTGCGATTCCTCGGATCCCTCGTTGACTTTCTACGGCACTTCAGTCTTCTGAAAGTTTATGCTGGGCTGAGTGGGTTGCGACGGACGCAGTAACCCCAGACGTTAGCAGAGCGAGCTAGCGAGGACATTCCTCCTGGGCAGGGAGATATTTCTTTGTGCCCCTCCCCCTCCCCCTCCCCTCCCCCTCCCCTCCCCTCCCCTCCCCTCCCCTCCCCCTCCCCTCCCCCTCCCCCCTTGTCCTTACTCCCCCCCCCCTTGTCCTTACTCCCCTTTCCGTAATTTTTTACTCTTAATGATGAATCTTGTTTAACCAAACAAAGACTATCGGAGATTACAAGTCTGATCACCTGATAGCGACTTACTTTGTTTTTGTTAAACACACACACATCTGTTGGAGGTTGCATTGAGCTGGAAGCGGTAACACCTGTAGGGAAATTCGTTCGGGCAGAGCTGGTACGCATACGGCAATACGTACACACACACGCTCGTATCACATCACATTTGTGTGTGTGAGTGTGAGAGAGAGAGAGAGATCGGGTGCGAGCACATTGTCAAGTTCCCTTTTAACAAATAATCAAAATAAATAAGGGCTTGATGATGGTTAAGGTGAGGTGGGAGGGTTTGGTTTAATGATTGCTCTGGATGTATAAGTCTGACAATTGTTTTTCCCATTAGTTGGATAAAAGGGAAATGCTATCGGGAAAATAGTACTGCCTACGTGAGAGAGACAAGTGGAAGGAAATAAAAGTTCTGCTTAGTTAGGTTGGCAGAGTAGGTTACCTTCAGAAAGTCTTTTATAATGAATATGCAGGTTTTAAAGCCCATAGATACACTTCTTTCTACTCTCACTGAGTTTAATTTTGAGGATGTGAGGGGAGGCGCCCTGGAAAGGTAGGTGACCTTCCTTTTATGCCACTCTATGAGCCTGTTAGTCGGCTGCAAACTGCACTCCTTCGCCAGCCATTCCCCATTCCCAGGTTTTCTGCAATATGCCTACTGCTATAGGCTGCCGTCTCAGCCTTGACGACTGAAGATTATAGGTTTACGTGTCCTGATTCATTATGCTGCTCTAGTTCTCGATTCATTCATTGCTACTGAAAAGCTGAGAAAGAAGGGAGGGGGCACGCACACACTTGTGGGGCAAGGGGCTATAATGATTTTGTGCGTTTGGACTGTCTAATACCCTGTGGTGTTTTGTTAAATAAGTAGTCCTTGTATTATCAGACACGAAAGATAAATACATTATAAGATGTATGATACTTTTTGCCAAATAGGCACGCGCACAGCTCTCAGCAAAATGGCAAGGTGCTACAACTCTCTCTCAGGAGGCTCTCCTAGAGCGTGGAAACGTGTCCGAACAGCGGCGTCGGTCAGCCGCAGGGCCGGCGCCCGTCGATCCGCTCGTGCGTCCTGCCGGCACGGAGGTTGTGTGACCGCCAGTCCGGCCCGCTGTTCTCTGGGTTTGAGGGATGAGGCGGGATGGGATGGGAGGACGTCGGCCTGTCTAGGGCAAAATGAGAGACACCCATTACTATTATTTTAATGTAAAAATGATCGTCAGCAGTTCCTGGAGTTACTAAAGAAAACAGTACCCTTCGGAGAAAAAGAGCCAGGAAAATGTTAGCGCCGTGTCTTATTCTTGATTTTGGACTAGATGTGATCAACCAATATTTAGAGATCTCTTCACTACTTGAGGATGCAAGCTGATTTTTCGTTGATTTTAATTCATATTTTTCCATCACTCTAAGCGAGATCGTTATTCAGATGATATATTGGTTCATTTTAGTAGACGTGCATTTTCTAAGAATGAATCCTCGGTCTTGTGATGCTACTAGCGACGAACTCATTTATTCTCAAGTTTTATGACCAGGGAGACTTAGCGAAGTCTTGCTCATTAACCTTAATGAACATTTAGAAAACGCACTCGAAGAGCTACTTTGAGTCCCTGCATTTGTTTTCACGGTACGAAAGTTAAAACCTCTGAAAGGTAGTTGGCGCAAGTTGTGCCACATCCTTTCCTCAGTATAAAAGAACTGCACGTCGTTATTTTTTTCGGGCAAGAATAAAAAAACTCCTGCAGATGCACAAAACCCGTCCTTCGAAACAGACAAGTTATTCTCTTCTCCAACTATAGCCCGTTGAGAAAAGCCTATTGAGATACGAAGCAACTAAAATTCCTAGAATGAGATCTCGGAAATCAATTATCAAAGCACACCCGGCTAATGAACTACTAAAATAACAACAACAGAAAGTGGCAGTTAATCCAATCAAATGTAGACTCAGACTTCTCGGATGTGTGTCTTCCTCCTAAAACGATTAGTGCTCCTTCACTGCCATTTGTACTTGTAAAAACTGCCTTTTGGTAACATAAATTCGGCCTTTTCATTTTAATGACTTGTTTTTTAATTATAAAAAGAGGAAAGGAGAATAGGGTAAAGGTAAAGAGTAATACGATCAACTATAAAGTGTTTCCAAGAAAAAGTTCTTTCCATACGGCCTTAATACAAAAATTAAATAAAGAATAGGGCCATTCCGCAGGGGCGAATACTAAAATTATACTCTTGCTTAGGATATTACTGTCGTCCCCCTTCCCACGGAAAAGCCATGCTTTTCTTCAAACAGGAATCCACAACGTGAGCCTTTTTTTTTTTTTATCCTGGCAATTAAAATGCAAAGCGTGGAGGAGGCGGCGATTATTCCTGCTGAAATGTATTTGTGGAATATTGCCTTTCCCGGTGTATATAGCACAATATAAATAAGGTGAAAGAGGCTGGGGCGAGACAGTAGCGACAGGGAGAACACACAGGTGCTGCCCTTCGCTCTCTGCATTCAGCGCGTCCTTCACGAGCTTCTCTGGAAAGGCTTTGCTTGCAGTGAGGCGTTTGTCATTATCCCGATCAGGTCTCCAATTTTGTGGGATACAGCCCAGATCTGGAGGTGGGAGCGTGTGTATGCGGGGGGGGATCGGGATTTCAGCCGCTGTAGCTGGGGGCTGCGGTCCCAAGGAGGCGACAAGGACAGCATCCCCACTTGTTTCAGAACGCGCGTCGCAAAAACACACTTGTTTTTTCGTGGAATTTTGCTGATTTCTGCCCATTTCTGCCCACTGAAACGATCGCTCTAGTAGGGCTGAATTCTTGCTCTAGAGCGGGTCACGCAGAGGAGAGCGCTGCCGTGATGTCTTCTCCCCAGGCTGCGCTAGGTTGGGCAACGGAGCGCGGTGCGGTGTGGCCCTTCTCGCGCACTAGCCCCGCCGATCGCCCGCGCTCGCCGGGGCTGTGCGGAACACCGGTAGGTGTCGCTGTCTCTCTGCTGGACGCGGCCTCCGCGGGCGCTGGAAAGTTGCGCCGTCTGAGACAACTCCGCCTGTCTCGGGTCGCCTGGACGGCAGGCAACCGGCCTCAGGCGGCGGCATCCCCCTCCTGATCTCACCGCCGTGCGAGGCTTCCACGGAGACGGCCACACAGCGGAGCCAAGGGGGGAACTTTGGGTAGGAAACATCCTTTCGAAGAGTCATGGAGCTGAGGGACACCCACGCCCTGCCAATCTTTTCCACTTGGTCTGTGCCAGGAGATCAGAAGTGGTTTCCGGCAATCCAAGCTGATGTAAAGGGAAAAATAATCCAAAGCAAAACCAGGTTTAGTCCTCTCTGAGAGCCAATTATTGTGAAACCAGCGAAATAACGGTTCATAGAATCATAGAATTGTTAGGGTTGGAAGGGACCTTAAAGATCATCTAGTTCCAACCCCCCTGCCATGGGCAGAGACATCTTCCACTAGATCAGGTTGCTCAGAGCCCCGTCCAGCCTGGCCTTAAAAACTTCCAGGGATGGGGCTTCCACCACCTCTCTGGGCAACCTGGGCCAGTGTCTCACCACCCTCATGGTGAAGAACTTCTTCCTAACGTCCAATCTGAATCGTCCCATCTCTAGTTTTAATCCAGTCCCTCTAGTCCTACTGTTACCCAACATCCTGAAAAGTCCCTCACGAGCTTTCTTGTAGGCCCCGTTAAGATACTGGTAGGCCACTATAAGGTCTTCTCGGAGCCTTCTTTTCTCCAGACTGAACAACCCCAACTCTCTCAGGCTGTCCTCATAGGAGAGGTGCTCCAGCCCTCTGATCATCCTTGTGGCCCTTCTCTGGACAGGTTCCAGCATGTCCATATCTCTCTTGTAGTAGGGGCTCCAGAATTGGACGCAGTACTCCAGGTGGGGTCTCACCAGAGCAGAGTAGAGGGGGAGAATCACCTCCCTCGACCTGCTGTCCACGTTTCTCCTGATGCAGCCCAGGATACAATTGGCTTTCTGGGCTGCTAGTGTACGCTGACGGCTCATGTTGAGCCTCTTGTCCATTGGCACCCCCAAGTCCTTTTCTTCAGGGCTGCTCTCAAGCCAGTCACTGCCCAGCCTCTATCGGTGCTTGGGATTGCCCCGACCCAGATGGAGGACCTTGCACTTGGTCTTGTTGCACTTCATGAGGTTGGCATGGGCCCACCTCTCCAGCCTGTCGAGGTCCCTCTGGATGGCATCCCTTCCCTCCAGCGTGTCAGCCGCCCCACACAGCTTGGTGTCATCGGCAAACTTGCTGAGGGTGCACTCTATGCCACTGTCCATGTCGCTGACGAAGATGTTAAACAAGACTGGTCCCAGTACTGATCCTTGAGGGACTCCACTTGTCACTGGCCTCCACTTGGACATGGACCCATTGACAGCCACTCATTTCAAACCTTAATTTATTGATTGCTTATTTTATGTCAAGTTATAAACTGATTAAGTAAACAGAAGAACAGAAAAGCCGTCAGGGAAATTTGTCTAATTCTGATAGTGCTCAAAGCCATAAACACTTCGTGTACGGAAATTCAACTGCATTGGCTACTTTTCCTAGAATGATGCTGAAGTTAACGTTTTGAATGCTCACTAAAATGTATCTAATAGAGTTTTCTGTATGTCATCCCTTCTCTCTCCTCCCCAGAAATCTAACAATTTAGAAATTATTTTAAATATGCATGAACTCCTGAATATTAAAATTCTCGCCCACTCTTCCCCTGCTGCTCCTCTTGGTTTCTAGCTTTCTACCTCTAATCAGGGGAGACATTATTAATCAGAGAGAGATTGGTATGGCTTTGTATGTTTTTTTTCCAAGGGATGTGTATTATGAGGTGTATTCACACTGGACATGTAAGGACATCCAAATTATGATTTTTTTGTGAAGACAAAACCTACTGAATTCAGCCTTTTCCTTACTAAAAAAAAATCAATTTATTTCTCATTTCAAGTTTCGGTTATTCATTTTACAAGTTTTCGTTCAAGGGTTTAAATCGTGCGTAAAAAAAAAGACACTTTTCTGTACCTGTATCTCCCTTCTTCTAAACCAATTTGTAAATAATGCCAAAACATGTATGTTCACGCATAGAGCATATCGGTGCAGATCTGATTATGTATGGTTTGATTAAAAGACAGAGATAGTGAGAGCTGTAGAGAGGGGAAAATCTACATGTAAAATGTTGAATATTAGATGATTCTAGCCATTAAAAGCGTTGCAAAAAAGACGAGGGAGGGAATTTATTTCATGTATGTTTTCATGGAATTTATTTCATGTACATTTTCAACCCGAGGCTCTCTCTCAGCTGTAACGATCAGCTGTAACGATTACCCCAAATTTGAGTATTATTAATGCTACTTTTTTTTTCTGTCTGAAATCCGTGAAATCGTCACTTCAGTGGCATATTGAAATCATATGTGAGATTTTTAGCTTTATTAGGTAACGAGTGGGGGGGGTATTTATTGTTCATATTCTACCGGTCAATTTAGCGTTAAAGTGGCAAGTGACTGAGGCAAGACAGCTGTCTCCACGATGCCTGTGGCACATGCAGGGGCGGGGGAGGGGCAGACGGGCTGGGGAAGCGGCCCGCGCAGAGCGCTGCCGCTGCAGCAGCTGGCGCTGCTGCTGGCTGTGGGGCTTATTCAAATGTCGCCCGCTGCCTCTGTGATTCGTGGGGATCCAGCCTCCGTATGGTAATACGGGGCGGGGGGGCAGGTGTGTGGCTGCGGCGATGGAGGTAGAGGCAGAGGGGAGCTTGGGGGGGGCTCAGGCACTGCTCCCGCGGCAGCCCAGCTGGGGCAGAGCACCGGCGGCGGCGCCTTCCGTCCCGTCCCGCCGGGTGCGGTGCCGTCGGGGGCAACGGCGGCGCGCAGCGAGGGTAAGCAGCAGCGGCAGCACGGGGAGTGGCGGGGCTTGGGATCATTGCCCTGCGCCACCGAGGGAGCCGGGGGCAGGGAGGCGGCCAAGGCCGCGCTGCTGCGGGAGACAGCCGCACCGCTGCATACTGGTGCTGCAGGCAGAGGGACATTATGTAGCATATCCATATACCCCCGCTCACCAACACCTACACACACACACCGCTCTCCCTCTGTGCTGTCTGCTATCTGCACACACACCCGAACTTGGACTAGGCACTCAGCTCTGTGGGTCTGTCTGCATATGTCACTACAGATCTATAGAAGAGTGCGATTCATGTGTGCTAATTAAAAGCAGTGGAAATAATAGGTTTCCTTTCGTGGGCTGAGAGTCCCCAACATCACTCGTAAATGGGCACCTGCACACAGATGTGTAATCCTACCGCTATTCATATGTGTAAAAAAAGTACTTTCCTATATGAATTATTGCTCTATGTGGTAAGGTAAGAACTAACCTAATGGATGATAATATTTGTTTCCGGATTTTTTTAATGTTTTACGGGTAGCCATCTGACTACTTTTTCTTGGGTGACATATACGAGCACTTTAGTGTAGGACTTGTACAACTGGAGCTAGAGGTAGCGCTGTAAATACCATAAGAAATCCAAAGAAAGTATACGTGTTGTGAAATAGGTACTGAGTAATACAAATCGAGTATGACATTCTGATCTTTATTTAAAAAAAATATGCATGGCAGTCTTGGAGGGGAGGTAATTTTTGCCTTATACGTTTATGCAGGTAAGTCATTCATGGTGTAACTAATTATCTATGCATGTACTTAGACTTTTTTTTAAAGAAAAAATGTATATATGTGTGGGTATTGTTCTTATGGAAAACATTAATCGTTTAAAATATAATATTTCTGGAATACAAAAAAAAGAGTAATTTCCTGGTTTTAATCAGATTTAAACTACTCTTTTTAAAATAAGAATTTCCCCATTAAGGTAAATCGAAAGTAGCTAATATTGTTTTTAAATGTAATTCAAGGCCTGTGGATTCTCAGATAAAGAAAATGTAATGATAACGGTAATATTTTAAAATAACTTTTAAAAATGCCTTTTCGGTAAAGACTTAGGTAGTTGCTTTAAAGCTACACGTCTTAACATGAATTTTAATACATTAAATAATGTAGCAGTTAAGACAGAACGTACAAAATGTCTTCCTTAGAGAAAGTACTCCATACCTGGGTCTACACATTTTAAGATAATATTCTGAAATAAAACATTCCTGAAATCAACAGAGATATAAGTGCGTTTATAGGTCGTAATTCTGCAATGAAGTATTATAAATCCTTTGAATCAGTCCCCATTACACGCGTTATCTATATTGCCTTATACCTTAAACCAGTATCTTTTCCTAATATGAAGTTAATTAGGCGATCAAATTTCCAGGTTCAACCTGTTAGTATTATAGCTGAACATAGCAGTGATATGTGCCTCTCCTCTTAAGACCCAATAAGCATGTTGTGCACCTTTATTTGTTTTATTAGCTTTGTGCGTATTTTGTAACTTCATACAAACAGAAGCAGGGAGGAAACTGCATATAAAGGCACATACACAGCAGTCATGCCAAAAGGGGGGGGGAAGAGTGTGGGTAAAGAAAGGAAGGAAGGAAAGATCAGAGAAAAAAGTGATAGCTTCTAACTTTTGGTTAATTAAAAAAATGCAAATATAGTTTTACATATGCATCAGTATTAAAAATAATACACGGTGGAATCAACAGCAGGAGGAGGAGGAGGAGGAAAGGAGAATGGCGGTGAAGCCCTGATTATGCGTATGGAGCCGTCTGGAGCAGCCTGCTCTGAGCCGATCTCTTTTCCGTGCCGCGTCGCAGCCGGCCCCGGCCGACGCAAAGCCGGCGCATCCTAGCCTTCCCGTGCCTAACTGACATTTGTTATTTCGGGTTTTTTGTTGTTGTTTATGATGTTGGGCGGGGGGGGGGGGAGAACAGATTGTTTGTTCCATTAATTGCGATCTTCATTAATAGGGGCAATCGCACAAGGAATCTTCACTCTCTTCTCCAAGCAGTAGGATTTCCATATTTTTTTTAAAGCCCTAATTTCCTCGATGTATGTAGATGTAGCCGGACGTACAGTAAACCTCAATCTGACGTCAATGAATATGACCTCGCTGTTAAACCTTGAACGTGAAGCGAGGAGGGAGGACGCGGCGGGGGCGCAGAGCCGGAGCCGCTCCGCGCCGAGCCTCGCCTCATCGGCCTGCGCCGGGCCAAGCCCGGTGGCCGCAGCGGGGAGGTGGCCGGACCGCCGGTAGGCACCGTCTGCAGCTGTGTTGGCTGCTTGGGTCCGCTCGCCGCTTTGCCACGCTGATCAGAGCCCTTGCCCAATAAAATAAACGTTAACAAAAATATTAACCCGGCTCGCCCGCCCTCTCTCTTCGCACGGCGGCAAAACAAAGCCCACCCTCGCGGTGCGCTATCACCGTCCCCGGGAACGCCGCCGCTCCTCTTCATCAGATAATGAGCGTGAAATAGAAAACATAGATCAAGTCACAAAAAATCCCCCCCAATATTGCACGACACACGCAGTTCAGGTAAATCATAATTTCGAATGACTGTATCGATACAGTGTCAGCAGTTTGGTGTAAGGGATTCGCTGATATCAGTGCCGGTTTAAGGTGAGAAGAGGCAGAAAATTGAAAAATTGCTAGGCTACAGACAAGCCGTTCGCTCCTCCAGCCGATCTGATCTGCAATTCAAAACCACTCTTGTGTCTTTGCACTGATTTCTTCCATTTGGAAAGAGAAGCGGTATTAAAGGGCTCTCGGATATCTGACTGCAGAAAGTTGGCTTTGTTGTTGATACCAAGGTAGAAAAAGGTAGATGTGAACAATTTTCTAAAGCTGTCTCCTCTATATCTTTCCCTGTACCCTTTTCCCCTTTAGAAACACCTCGGGTTTTAATGATGTTTGGAGAACTTTTAGCGCTAGGGGAATTTCTACTGTTGAGGCTGTAGAATTAAATGCAATCGATGCTTTGAAAATTAATGGTATTTTTTTATTAGGATCTAAGTTTTTCTCATGTTTGTTTGTCTGTTTTGTTATGTTACAGAGCATCTCCCTAGAACTTGGCACAGTCACTCTTAGAGCAAACCAGCTGCAAGGTAGTGGCTACACACATGCACGCTCACACCCACGCACACTCACACGCTGCTTCTCTGTTCAAACATCTTGACTAAACTTAAATGGCCAAGCCAGGGAATGGAAACACGAGTGTGTTTCTGATTGAGAGACTGATCCAGACTTTTATAAATCCCTTCAGCAATTTTGTGTAACCAGGCTTTATCCTGAATTTCGTTAGTTTAGTCTGAGATTGCATTTTTATTCTCATAGAGTTCTGTTGGTCTGCCTTGTCTCCAGGGGCTGTGTTGGCAGGAGTATACATGGGTGCTGTACGCGGCTGGGCTGAGACAGGGGCTGTGAAGGACCGCGGCCAGGACGGGGTGGCCGGACCGCTGCCCTGCAACCACCCCCGCCAGTCCACCTCCTGCCCACCCCAAACGGCGAGCACAACCCCATCGCTGCGTCCTCCTGGGCACATACCAGAGAGCCGTCCTGCCTCCCTACCTTGCCGTACACCACCTCCCTTCCTCCTTCCCCACACACCTCCCGTGGTCACACACCCCCGAACTTCTTCCAACGCACCATACAGCTCTTTGCCCGGCTCCCGCGCCCTAAAACGAGCTGGCGTTTTCATGGGTGAAATGTTGGTTCCTGTGCCACTGGTTTTGAACCTGAAGCGTTGAATGAGAAGGAAAAGAAGGAAACCACAAAACTTTAAGAAAGCCTCCTTCCAGCAATCACTGTGTTGATGAGAGGTCACGCTATAACTTTCATGATAACAAATTGGAAAGGATTCTTGTTGTTGTTGTTGTTGACCGGTTGATCAATTTTGACAAAAGTTACACAAAATGGTAATACCTCGCAGAAACAGGACCCAGAAGAAACTCTTCCTCAGAAGTTAGCTGGAGGAAAACACCTTAGAAAAACTCAAACATTTGGTGCCATTTTTTTTTGTTTGTTTCCAAAGAAATGTGGGCTTTCCTTCTCTAGGAAAATGTAGCCATTGCTCTTCTTTAGACTACACATTTCTAATTTGTTCTGTCTGTCAAAATGGGACTATGAGAGGTTTTGGTGTAAATTCATTATCTCTGGCAACACATAACATATAGTAGGAACAGGAAAAGACCGTGGCAATGGATGAACAAAAGGGCTTCGGTTCATCAGCAACAAAAGCATTGGGAAAATTGGTTGAATTTCAGAGCACGTCCTCCTCAGCAGAGAGGGCTGGACTAGACCTTGGCCAACCCCCCAAAAAGAACTTGCAGAGCCTCACAACACTTCAGCAATATGCCTTTCTCTCCCCCTCCCCCCCCTTTTTTTAGTGGAAGCTTTCTAACTATTTTAGAACCAAACGTGCAAGAATTACACCATGGAACTAAGCGGCACTTCTAAATAGAAATGATGAGCGAAAAGATCTGAATTTCTTGAGATAGGAAAGAACCTGCTTTCTGTGCTTTAAAGGGGTCTTGACCGTGGTGGGAATCTTTGTTTTCTACTGGAGATTCACCTAACCATTTAGATCTGTGGTCAAATCTTTATTTAAAAAAGAACAAATGTAAGTATCGCGAGGGGGATATTCAGAATCTGAATTCGTTACAAAAGGGAGAGAGCTGAACTTCATTGCACGTCCGCGTTTTCCGATTGAGGGAGTGGGTATATATATAACCTGAGCTCAGTTAGTAGCTTTGTGTCAGGTTCAAGGGTAGGGGCTGCCTTGCCCAGCGTCAGGCAGAACAGGTCGTCTTGGTAGGGCTCCAGGAACTTCCACTGGCAACCGCGAGGGGAACTTGATTAACAAGGCAGAGTTTTATGAGTTAACATGACGGCTTATATTGGTTAGCTGATTTTGTATGTCTGATGCTAAACTTGTTGGTCTTGTGCGTGGTTAGGCGTGGGAACTCTTAATTATCAAGCAGATTGCCAGTAAAAGCAGAGCTATAACGTTTAAGTATGCAGAGGAAGCTTTTTAGCAATACCTGGGTACCTTTCGAAGGTGTATAGACATAGGAACAATAATTCACCGCGTTTTAAATTAGTATATGGGAACTAACTCCTGTCGACTCTACATTTTTGAACTGCTTTGTAAAAAATAATTAAAAGGTCGAACTCATACTTTTGAGATTGCCAATGTGGAGGAGATTATTCACCATAGTTAATAAATCCACCTGCCTCTGTGCTTAGTGGGTCACTTCAAGCAAGCAGCCATCCCTTACTGGGTTGTCCAAAATTGTAATGCAATTATTCCCATCTTGGTCGGGGCGGCAGGGGCAGCTGCGATGTGTCTGGCTCAGCCCGACTAAAACGCACACCTTTTTGAGGTGGGGGAAGAGGAGGTGGAGGCGGCGGCGGCCTGCGCCATGCCGCGGCTCTAGGTGCCGCTGCTCCGGGAGTCCAGGAATGGCTGCTGCGGCACGGCACAGTCCCCGCTTTCGCGGGGTCGGGCCTGGGGCGCGGGACTGCCCCGGCGGCGGGCCAGGCCGGGCCGCCCGATGCCGGGGCGCAGTCTGCCTCCAGCCCTGGCGCGGGCCCTCCGGGGCGCCGGTAGGCAGAGAGCATAACTGAAGCAAGGGACTTCAACAATGGTGCTTCTATTTTAGTCCCCCCTCTCATACACCCACCAAGTAGCATACCTCTCCAAGAACAGCTCTAGCCCAGGATTCATGAAATGGGGGAAATAACTTACCATAAAATAGAAGAGCACAGTTACTTTGTAAGAAATAATATGCTTTTAAACTAAGACTGATGTAATCGATATAATGCAATGACAGTGATTAGAGTGTTATATTAATTTACACATACAACTCTTGATATAGTAACAGTTTTGTAAATATAGACCGTGCCTTTCCAATGATCCTGATTTCAGGACATCGGTAATCTGAAAGACGTGGAGATTCTATCGGGAAAATACTGGTTTAATGTATTTTGCATGTTTTGAACTGAAGGGTAGATGGAGCCTCCATCCTTTATATATTATATATGCCTCTCTAGCTTTCAGCATCTCTATTCGGCAGCTCCAAATATTCTTAAACTTTTTTTTTTAATCATAGGTCTCCACAAATAATTATGGAATTTGTTTTTATTGTTCATAATTATATCCTGTAAATATTAATTACCACATTTAACCCTGCAGATACCTGAGTACATTACTTGTATCTGTTTTATGTCATATTAGATCATCTGCAGGAAATGTGGCTAGTTATTTCCCTGTTTAATAGTCAAGCGTTTTAGTAATTTATTCAATAATCTCCAGATGTTGATATACACAGCACCTCCTGAACACACATGCATTTATCTATGTACATATATTTCATAAACAAGAACAGTGAAATTGTTTAAATTATGATCCTTTGCCTTTTTTGTCACTATTTTTCAGATTTAATCAATGCAGGAAGACCACAGGAAATGACAATCACGACAAGAAATGGTATTTTTATTTTTTTGTTTAATAATAAAACTCAGACAATAGAACATATTCTTTAACAGCACGCAGTATACCCATGTGAAATTACTGAGTGTGGTTTTCTTTTTTTTCCCCAAGTTTTTGAATTCTCGAGAGCCTGCCTTTTTTATTTCGTAATTTGGATTTGTATTAGATATCCTTTTGCATACCATATGTTCAACAGAAATATAATCCACAGTTGCCTGTAAAATTAAATTTTGATCACAAAAGAAATGATAAGACACTTTTATTAGAAGACAAGCCAGTCAAGCGACTTACCAGGCTGAAAGGAAAGGCATATTATACAGGAAATACTTGCCTGGATTGTATTGGTGTGACATGTTTTACATTTATGTGAATTCTATTCTAATTTAGTATGAAAAGAGGATTCATATAATGTTGTACAGTTATGTACTTCATAGCAGTTTAAATAGGATTCCTATGTGTATTCCATACAGAAGATAGGGATACTGGCATTGGAACAAGTCTCTAATAATTAGAGAATCATAAGTATTCCTCTTTAAAGTAAATAGAGACTGTTTATTCTTAAAAAATACATGGAGGATGTTTATTCTTTACATCCCAGCCATCTGAAGACCTATAAAAAGATTAGAAAACAAGCATGGCAATCGCATACCAATTTAAAGGCCATTAATGGGAATTTATTAGGGAGGCAGGAGGAAAGAATAAATGTTTGGATCCTATATCTTCCAATATGCAAATCATTCTAAAGTGATTTTGGAAAAAAATAACAACTGCTGTATAGATTTGTTTTTTGTGATATTCACAATAAGCACATATTTTTGTGCAGTCTTACTGGGCACTCCTGGATTTCAAGGCCCTACTTGACTGAAAGTTAGAAAATTTAATTGGCAATATGGCTAATGAACAGCTAGGTTATAATTGTCGTGTTGTCTCTTTTGACTTTCTGAGGCTCCAATGATTAATCATTAAAGTGTGACAGGTGTATTGCAGTTACTTCTTAAGTCAGTGTGTGAGTAAGGTGGTCTTGAGAACAGAGCTTGATGTTTTAAAGGCATATTTTGCATCTTTGAAACATACTAATTTATAATAAAAGGCCTTGCATGTAACTGCAAATCCTGTAACATGGCAACATGCTTTAATGCACACATTAATGTTTACATGTGTCTGTGTTAATATGTATTATATACAGAAATATCTATATAAGCATAGACATATACACACATACACAAGGAATACCTGAATTTTCATGTCTCTGACAATGTAATGCATAAATTCGCAATCCTATTGGATATAACACATGCCTAACCACTAATACTGCTGCATCTAGCTATTGCAAGAAAAAACATCTTTCCCTCTAACTGCGAGTTCAGAGAAGTTCATTAGAATTTTACATAATATCAAAATGATCATGTGTCTTTAGAAATATCAGATGTCTAATTGTCATCCTTGTGCTTGAACAGCCTGAGAAGTAATGAAGAAGCACAGTAACAAATAGTAACCATTTTATGTTAGACTCTATAATCTGAAAAGAACACTCACAATTAGCTCATGCATCTCATATATACCAAGCACTGGTGGGAAATTGTAGTGTTTCCTTATACCAGAGTAACATGCATTTAAAAAAATAATGCTCGATTTCAGAGGCTGATAATCTGAAAGCACAAATGAATGGCCTCATTAATAACATCACTACTGAATTAAGGATTTGGCACATTAGTAATGTTTATGTGTTACTTCTTGGTGGCAGTATTAATTTTGGGCCTTGTCTGATAAATTTTATTGCTTTCCCATTTTCATGCTTTTGCAATATTAATCTATGATAAAAAATGGACTGGTTTATATAGTTGCAATTTTACAGTGTAACCACATATTATATATATATTTAAATGCAAATATGTATACACACATGTACTTAGTCCTACACGTGTATATATGGTTCTCCTGTGTACATACAAGCACACATATGTTTTATTATGTGAGCAGGCTATACAGTCAGTATAGAACAACAAGAATTTCAGTTTAACTCCATGCACTTAAATATTTCCCCTTAAAAATAGTAACAATGCAAACAGCTTAATTTACACAGAAATCTATTTAAATGCAGTGAGATGTATTCCCTATAACTGTATAGGAACATAAAGCATGATGTATTATGTTTTATTTTATACCTTAAAAGAATAGTACCAGCATGAATTTCAAGTAATAATTCTTTTAGAAGTGCAGAGTAGTCCATATTCTGTCTGTGCTGAATTTTTCAATATGCATCTTATACCAACTACAGTATGTATGAGCTGTTGAAGTACATTTATTAATTTCAACAGTAAATATTGTAGATCTCAGTCTGGAGTTTCATTGTATCACGTATAGTCGAGAGACCTTTATTGTTTGCACTTTAGACTTATGCATTCTAACAGTTTAGAAAGACTTGCCTTCATCGATTTATTGAGTAATGTAAGTATGCATTTCTTCACTCTAAGTACGAGGTTAATAAATATAAACAATAATTCAGCATTTTTATTAAGGCATTTCACCATATTCTGCAATGTTCACCTGTATTGCATTCTAACACACCACACCCACACACCCCATCCCACACACACTGGGAACTGGGGACAAGGAGCGAATAGATGCTATAGAATACACTGGAGACAAGCCGGAGCCTGCTGCTAGCAGCATTCCCAAAAAACATATAGAGGAAAATGCGTTGCACAGTCATCCCAGTGTAAATACCTGCAAATCACTATAGACACAAAACATGACCGAGCTGTGAAGCCATTAAAAACACATCACAGCAGGGCAAATTGTCAGTGTAATTACACATAGACTCACTGCGTAACACAGATCTGATCCCCAGTCTCAGAAAGCAAGGCCCTGCTTTAAGCTATAGCAAAGTGCCTCACATCTCTCTGCACAAGCAGAGGCTGCCAAAAGAGAAATGCAGGCAGATCCGAAACGCTTTTATCTATCCTTAGAGAGAGAATTCTTCCGGTCTTTGGATATTAGAGCGATCTACGCTAGCAAGAAGGAAGGTAAAGGCGGCGGGTGGATTTTCCTGCAGTCGGGAGCGGTAGAGGCAATGTTTGGCTTAGTCCCAGGTTGCCGTTGCCGCTGCTGCTGCTGGCAGGGGCAGATCGCTGATCACTCATGCATATCAATAACCGCGTGTACTTGAAATTTCTCATGACATCATCATTACCTCGGTGTCCCATGGTCCAGGACCTCTGATCTTGCCGGGCTGGTCCACATTTTGGCACTGAAAGCCCTCCAATGATGCCCCTTTTCTCCTTCTTTCAGACCGGGGGCAGCAGCAAGCCATCAAGACCACATCTTCTTCCCAGCTCTGAGCCCTGAGAAAGCGAGGATCTTCTTACACACACACACCCCCACACACACCCCCATACATGCAAGATATTTGCAATCAAGCTGCCACCGTTTGGTAAAAAGCTCTATACCATGCATAATCTAAAAGGATCAGGATCTGAATCCTCGAATCATCTTGTCACTTTCTACTGAAATGGGATTTTTTTTTCCTCCTTACACTGCGCTGGAAATTGCCGATGGCTTTACATCTTTATAGAGTCTAAAGAATCTTTCGCGAGACTGAAGCAATTGACAATGCAAATAGAGGCTTATGAAGGGATGGATGCTTTTCAGTCTTATCACAGCTTGATGCACCTTAGTAGCTGGGTTTATTTTCTGATATTAACAGATGAATTGTTGGCTATCGCTGCTGGAAATTGCTGGCTGAAAGATAAAGTTCGGAATAAACTTTGAAAGCAACAGATCTCTTTTGGATGTTATTAGCTGCGCGCACGCACACGCACATATCAGGTCACAATTGCATAAAAGGATGACTATTTTAAAGCAGCACTAGTACTCTTGGAGGAAACTACACATCTATCAGAAAAAACAATCTGGATTCTAGCAAGAAAAAAAAAACAGCTTTGAGGGAAGCGAGTTGTTATCTTTGGTTATCTAGCTGTATGAGTGTTTTGGTCTTCATAAAGCTAGATAACCGAAAGTAAAAACTCCTTCAATATCATCGTACAGCGTGTGAAAATGAAAGACTACTGCAAGAGACAGTAACAAAACCCCGAGAAAGGTCAGGAATGCTTATTGAATCTAACATTTTTACAGCTAAAGGTGGGAGTGGAGGGAATTAAATGGTATGCTTAGTCCAAAATATGAAGTTGTCAGATGCTAAATGCTGCAACGAGGAAATGGTACTGATGGTAAACAGTGCATGTGCAACTATTGCTGTTAAATAAAAAAAAAGAGAAACACAGACCAGTTAATGTTTAACTGGGCTGAGACGATTTTTTTTTAGAAAGCTATTTGGAAATGCGTTTTCATTTTGCAAAATGATTCATTGCAATGAAATGGCTTTAAAAATAAAGCTGGTAGTTGGTTAAGATGAAGATGATGGTTGTTGTTGGCGGTGATGATACAGTGTGGACTGAACTGGAAAAAAAAATCAGTCTGCATTCGTCTTAGACAAAGCATTCAGGGGGTTATTTCAAATAATATAAAACCAGGCTTTAAAAAAAGTTTACCCTGAAGTGTAGGCAAGCTTAACAACTTATATCTACTGAAAACTTGGTGGAGCTGCACAACGATGAAAAAAGTGATGGCTGATTTTTATTCTTCTATTCAAAATGCGAGCACAGATGCTTCTCTGTTCAGAGGTTTCCTTGAGGAGGCTATTGAAGCAGAAAGACGTGATGGAGACGAGATCGCCCCCCCTCGTCAAAGTATTAAAAATGTTCCGTGTCTTACTCTGCGCCTAGCATTGGAAATGAAAGTGACATTTACTCCAAAAATCCACGTGTGCACCTCCTCTCTTTTTGTTTAAGGATGATCAGGTCTACCCAGGAAACAGCTCTGGCATCCAAAACTGAAATAATTAGGACATATATGGACCTGACAGAAATGGAAAGGGGGTGGGGAAGCTGACGGTCTGTCTTGCCTAATTGATTCCGTTAAACGGCGTGCAGGAGATGTGAACGGCTGGGCGCTCCCATTCCCACGCTCGGGGCAAGTGGCAATTCCATGCCCCAGCAGGCCGTGACAGACAGCCCTGCTGGGGGCTGGAGGATGAAAAAAACCCATCAAGTGCACCATACCATACTCATCTCCATCGCCTCCGTAAGTGGAGGCATTTCCCACCCACAACCATCTGCAGGCTCCCAAGTGAGAACACCAACTGCTCTGTGGCTGCACACTGTCTCTAGACGATTCTATGATTCTGCGATTCCTTCTGTTAATTCTGCAACCTTGGTACAAGCTCCTCGGGAGCAAGTTTCACTTTTCTTCTATGGCACGAGTCTCGCAGATGATTGAGGAGAGACCCGGGAAGTGCATCTATGGAGACTGTGCCTCTCTTCCCTGATGGAAAAAATAGCAGACATCATGTGTTGACCTTGCAAACATTTCGTGGTTTTTAATAAACACTTGTTTGGATGCTATTCATCTTTATAATTATTGCAGTTTAGGCATCTTTTACAGTGAAATTGATCAGGATTAATTTTTAAGGGTAACATTTTCCTTTGGACTTGGCTTTCCAGAGGCACACTAGTGTATAATACTATCTTAGAAATTTAACATCTCTAAGGTAGATTAAAATAAGATCAGAGATAAGGGAACAATTCTCAACGTTCTTCATAAATTAAAGGACTAACCTTGTACAGGCTGTTTGTTTGTTTCAGATTTTGGTGGGGTTTTTTTGTTTTTTTTTTTTCAATTTTTACTTCGAAATAGGATGGCTCACATAAGATATTACTTGGGGGTTTATAATGGAAATATTTACTTTTACATCACATACTCTGAGAGGAAGGAAACAGAGAACCATCAAATAGGTCCTAGAAATACCACATGCGTTGTTGTTTTAAAATAAAGAATTAGCCTCCAAAGTCATCTCATCTTCCCTGTAGTTCCAAATATATTCTATAGGATTTATCAGTCTAAAGGAGTTACTCGGTGGCTTTTTTACTGAGATTCAGCTAGTACCCCAGCCAAACTGTATTTACATAAATTCCCACTTTAGCTGCTGTACGCGTGCCAAAGTTTTACTACTGTAGTGACCGATGAGAAGCCCCTTGTTTGTTTACATTTGAAGCAGTGTTTGTGTGACCAATCTTTCATTGTTGAGTGCCTGTATGCCTTTTATTTACTGCGTGTCCAGGGGTGCTATTTACCTACAGCCATTGTCTACTACAATTAACATTTACATTACAAAGTGTGTGGTTTTCTTTCTCAAAGAGCTTCAATTAAGGCAATAAGCTGTTTTCTGGGGAAACCTATTGTTTACTTAGGCATTCAATGGAGTCAATTTACTTAAGCTTTTGCTTGTGTCTTGGTCTTTTATGTAAAATTGTTAAGAAAAGCACTCAGGAAAAATAACAATATTATAATCGTATTAGCCATTGTAATATTAAATTAATTTGTACCTTATTGACGTTACACGACTAAAAATTAATAAAATACATTTGATATTATTATTACTTCATTGCTTAGAAGCAAAATGCCCCATTTCTTCCCCTTTTTGTCCTGCAAATCTGACTTGGGAAAAGAGAGCATGTTAAAATGTAGTAGCATGCCCTCCAAGTTTATTCTTGCCTCACGTAGCAAATAATGTTATCTACCTGTAAAATGCCGTTTCCTTAAAACTTGTAAAAAAATCAAACAACATACAGCTTTAAATAAAAAGAAGTGTAAATATCAGTTGAGCAGTCCTTCGAAGGCTAGTTTTAGCACTGGGAAAAAACAGGTCAAGTTTATTTAGCATACCACTCCATTGTAAAACAGTTGGAGTGAAGTTGCGGGTTGCGTGAGTATGCATGTTAACTAGTAGGAACCCAGGCTTATTCTTTGTGAAAAGGGAGCAGCAGATTGCTGTGCAAGGCCAATGTTAAAAAGGCAGCTGAATTTAACACCATCTGGAAGAAAAGATCCCTTCACAACTTTCTCACACCGTCAGACAAAACTAGTGTCTCTTGTTCTGAGCCTTGTCTATGCAACCATACAATACTGAGTCATTATACTTTTGCTGAGAGAAAATTTGAGAACACAATATGGGTAACCAGTGAATGACCAAGTTTCATTGTGCCTGCTTAAGTCAATTGAAATCTAGGTCTAGAGCTATGAATGGCAGTATTGTTTTCCTCACCGGGGCTGTACTAAATGTCAGCACAGTGTAAAGAAAAACTTGAAATCTGCAAATAACTTACCAGATCTCAATTATAATATTTTCCCACACTAGAACTAATATAATTGCTAAGGTCTACAATGTCCAAAATACAAAAAGAATCAAAGAAAAATTAGTTCATTTACAAGTTATTCTAGTCAGATAAACTTTTTAATTTTCTTATGGGAACTTGAATTCAGCACATAGAGCTGGCTTATCGTTTCCTGAGAAGTTCAAGTTACAAACCTGCTTCTTATGTAATTAAGAAAATAAACTGTGTCAGCAAGCTTGTATCTTGCAACTATTCCAACTCTCTAGCTTGGGACTGATAAAACATAAATAAGCATACTCCATATTACACAAGTTGCTTCTGAGTTGAGCCTAAGGAAATATTTCTCCTTGAATAGAAGAAATAAGTCTGAAGTTGATAAAAAAAGTAAATGGGTAATATATTTCTGTAGGTGTTGGTGAAATCTATTAATACATCTCAGTGTAGATTCAGTGTAGATCCATAAGAAATGTTTCCGGTTCTCTCAGTTTTTATTACCCTTTTTTTTTTGCTTGATAATAGTTTCTAGTACAAGTGCAGTTTAGTCCTCTATTTAGCATTCATATATCAATTGGCATTGTTCACAATGCAGACTAAGAAAAAGAAACAGTCCAAACACATTACAAGGAGTTATATATTTTATTAGAACAACTGTGGTTTTAATCTAATTGACTGTGATTTTGTTAGTTTCATAAAATGTCATACAGTTCTTAGCATAAAACTGCAAAGCAATGACTAACTACACTTTTGATGAATAATACATGTGTCAACCACATTACCTAGTAAATTTCTAAGCAGGAACAATATCTGCAGCATTCGACATTTGTAATTCTATTGTGTAATACTGACAGAGACCACGCAGAATGGCTAGTGAAAAGTTAATGTTAGAAAAGTTGTATTTTCTTAATTTCTTATGTGACAAATTGTAAGTTAAAAACAATAATAGCAATTAGAATAATCCAGACTTGAAGTACAAAGAGCAGAATGATGCTAGCACACGTTTAAATTCCATTCATGGCAGGTAGAAAGAAAAGTCAAAACTCTGTAAACCTTCTGTAAGCCATAGTGCTAGTGGGTCTGTTAACAAAACAAAAGTAACAAAAGCTGAGTATTGTACAAAATATGGCAGTTAGAGAAACTATATTTACCAGTCCAGAAATTGGTTGTATGAATGGACATATTCATGAATGCATCTACCTCTTCCTAAAGTTGCCTTAAATATGCATTAACGTAGAAGAAATTCATTGTTTGTTTCAATTAAAATTGAAATATTTCAATTTCAATATGTGAAATATTTAATTTTATAAATAACTTGAGTGTGCTGTCTTTTAGGGCAGATCTGGCCTTTCCTGTGTGAATTAGAAGTTGTTTTCTCATTTCTGTTGACTAGCTCCAGAAGGGAGGGTGAAGTAGCAGTCCCACAGAAACACAATGAAAAAGTCCATTTAGATTTTTAAAATTCATAACACTTTCATAGATTGCACACCCTGGGATGAGCACATTAATTAGCCCTTACCTCCTTCATTCTTTTAATTTAGAGGAAAGGAAATGCCAGACTTCTGACAATTAAATTTCCCCACTAAATGGTAAATGCATGAGGTAAAAATGAATACATTTTTATGGACCTTTCTGGGTAGGAATGGGAAAAGAGAAGGAGAAAGGAGCCCTTTGGCTTTGCAGTTGTCTACTAAAAATAACCTATTTTGTTCTTCTTAAACCTGTCACATGTATTTAGCTATATACATATGTACATGTATATATAGACCTATACATTTATAGTCTGTGGTGTAAAGCAGGTGTGAAGATTACCTGCAAGGGCCAGAGTCTAATCTGGATGAAATTGTGCTATTAGCTTTGCTGTGAGCAGGACTGAGACTCATACCAGAGTGTTGTCTAGCAGATTTATATACATACATATAGTATGTAGGAGAAAGGAAGGGGAGTGGGGTGTTCAGTCTGTGTCATTAAAGGTAATGCAATTTCCCCCCTAATTCAATATGATTAAGAATAAGCTATTAATGAACCAAATCTTGCAGTTCTTGTTCTTAGAACTGCCACTGAAAGAAAGATTGGATTTATGGTTGCCCACTCCTGTATGTGTTGAAGACAGTGTGATTTGCTTTTGGAAAATAGGTCAATAAAATAGCTACCATTAGTCTTCATAGATTTGGGGCTTGATCTTGTGTCATATCTGTCAGTATTAATTGTGGAAATCTATTATTAAAGTGTAGCTTGCCAAGGAAGGGGCTCTGGTCCCATTTCCCCAATCTGTTGTCTATAGTAGACAGGGGAGAAGAAAGATTCATTGGGACCCCAATGAAGGAAAAGCCCTGTACTTTGGCTCTGTAGAGTCCACGCATGAGGGTTCCCTTCTAGAAAATGAGAAAGCTGCGGACAGTGCTGGCAGGGGACCTGGGCCTGCCACCCTCCCACCCCAGCTCACCCAGAGTGGGGCCCAGCCACCCTTGGCAAGCTTGAGGGTTACCCTGGCCACTGGTCTTCCAGGGAGGGGGCGCTTCACCCTTAACAGCTTTTCCAACTGAATTCAACCAGAGATGAGCTGAAACCTTGGCGTTGGAACCCGTTTGCTGCCCTGGTCTCCTTAGCCTGCAGTGAGGGACATGCGGGAGGCACCCCCGCAGGACTGAAGACAACCCCCATGACTTCCCACCGCCGAGGGCCGCTGCTATGCCGAGATGGCAGTCCGCTACCGGTGGAGCGTAACGCGCCTCCTGCAACTGGGGCTCTGATTAGCGTTTCCTGGGAGACCAGCAGCCGCAGCAAGGCTCTCCCAGGCGCTGCTGGGTCAGGTTATCCGTGCCAGGGGTACGGATAACCTCCCTCACGCTCCCTTGGCTGCCGACCTTTTTTCCCCATCATAGTCTTATATATAGTTACATGCATGTGTATGTAGCTTATATACTTATATACAGTTATATACGCTTGCAATTAATAATTTAGGTTCTTCTATCTGTTGGGCTACAAAGTGTGCATTATTAATGACAACTATTAATTGTTGTTAGTGATTATTATTAATTAGCACTTCCTTTACTAAGAAGCAGTCATTTGTGTCCTCAGGCTCACATGAACAAGATATAAAAGCAGTGAGTCCCCTCCCACCAGGTATCATATTGCAAAGTAACTGAGTTATTATACTGATTTGTCATTATGTCAAGCGCTTTCATTTGCATGTGGAAAGCTCCTTCTGTGAATAAAGTGAAAACTCTCCAGGCGGGCGACCGTCCCTCGCCTTGAAGGTTGCCTCGCGGCTCCTCGCTTGGCACACCTCGCTACCCGGCCGCGAAGACCGCGCGAACAGCGCGCCGAGGAAGACACTGGCGGCCGTTAGCGGTTCCAGCGTACCTTTGTGCAAGTTTGCATCATCGCAACGTGAAAGGGGCGGGGGGAGCCGGGAGCCGCTCCTTGCCCCCCTTCCCTCCTCGTGTTTCAGGAAAGCCTCCCGGGCCGTGGAGAGTTACTTCCTGACCGGCGCGTCGTCAGAAAGCTGAGCTCTCCCCTCTCGGTAGAAAGAAGTTGACCAGAGGTTGTTTATAAAAAAATGATGGGTCTTAAGTACTTTCTAAAGCCAGTTAATAACATCGTGTATGGACGCTTAAACTTGTAAATTCTAGAAAGGATTACAGAGAAATCACGCTGTGCGCAGTTAATGATACCACCTTAACCCTTCAATTCTTTAAGGTGGAGCTAAATTGACCTAGGTATGGTGCACGGCCGCTTTTCTTTTTGCCTGCATGGAGGCCAAGGAAGACGAGGAGTAAGGGCAACTACGATACAAGGACACCTGGTCAGACAGAAACACTCCTCAGTTCCAGCTGCCTGCTATTGCCTTTTCTAGTTTAGTGCTGTATCAACAGAGTAAAGCTGCATTTCTAAAATGCACCTCAACAACTAATGTTGCCTCCCCAGCATCAAGGCCTTGCTAAGTTTTTTCTTTCATAGGTAAACAGCAGCAATTCCAACAGATCTCAGAATTGCTCTTTCCTAGAGCTCTGCCATAGACTGATAATGAGGGCTAAATTTTCCATGCTAGACTGTTTTGCTTTAACTCTGAGACAATATTTGATACAATGGAAATGCTGCTGTTTCTTCACTGCATCAGTAGTAGATTTCCAGTGTCTTATAAGAAGTAGCGTTTTGAAAACGATATATATCGTCCTCTAAATCCACATAATTCTCAAATGGCATAAATTAGTTACATATGACAGCTATGTAGATTCAATTTTTATTTTAGAAACATACATGAACAGAATTGACATATGTACTCAAACTTGTTTGTGTGTATGTCTATGCATATGTAAGTTTAAATCCTTAAAAAAACTATGATCTGTATCTGCATGTGCACTTTCATTAAATAAGTTCACTACAATCCCAGTAACCATAAGCTCTACCACAGTGCCTCAAAAAGACTTAATGTGCTAAGGGAAGATTCATAGCACGACTGAGTTAACAAGAGTGAGTTACCTCTATCACCAGTCTGTTTACACTGACAAGTCAGAAAACTTCCATTTCTTTCCTACATTGTTTACCATTGATTTGCCAATGTGATAAACTAAAATAACTAAACAAAATCAAATAACCATTTAGTGATATTATGGTGATAAAATCAATGATTCTTCTGATAGTAGAAAAAGACAGACTCAAGAATTTTATTGTAAATTATACTTAAATTCACTTACATTCTACTAGGAATAATATTTTATTTGGTATAGAGTATTCTAATCCTATTCTGTATTTTAAAATTGTCTTTTTCACAAAATTAAGCTAAAAAGATAAAACAGTATTTATTCTTTCATAATTTAAAAATTATTAATCAAATATAGTCATGTTAGATGTTATAACATCTTGCACACCGCTACGTTATTAAGTAAATCCAATGCCCAGAGTCATTGTGCACATTCCTGGGTGTCTTTCTGATATCTCTCCAGTCCACTGGATTTTGAAGTGTGGTTATGTAAATTTTTCACTGATAAATAAATTACTATAATTGTAGTTGAAATACCACTCAAATTCTTGAGACCATTGCATCTAAATAATATATTATGCATTACTTAATTATTTATCAAAACTAATTAAAATAACCATAGGGCAAAGCATAATTTTATTTTCAAATAGTCCTGTTTTTGAACCAGGTACAAAAATGTTCCAGATGTGTAAAAAAACCCGAAATAATTCCCCCAAAACCCACCCTCCTAACAAAAAAACCAACCTAAACCCCTAAGTTTCCTTCATTAAATGCAATATTTTTGTTTGGATTAATAATATTGTTACAGTGATGCCATTCTTATTGTGACCATGCTATCAATTCAAATATATGTTGATTTTTATATATATATAATTTCAATTAACAGGAATACAAGAATGGAACAATTAATGTGGGTGGGAGGTGAGTGTATATAACAATAAGAATAGCATTTTTAACTTGCACTGAGAAATAGTGAGGAGCTGGCAAGATTTTGGTGGCTATAGATTTAGCAGTGAGAGCCAGAGATATATAAAACATTGTAAAACTAAAATAATGGGCTATGTGTATTTTAAACCTAGCATTCAATACTAAATGTGAAAAGTTCCAGTGAACTGCCTGGTGGTTATTAGCAGTACTAGACTCCTTTCAGGGAGGACATTTAACTGTACTTGATAGAAGCATAGAATGTGTTGGGTTGGAAGGGATCTTTAAAGGTCATCTAGTCCAACCCCCCTGCAGTAAGCAAGGACATCTTCAACTAGAGCAGGTTGCTCAAAGCCCCGCCCAGCCTGACCTTGAATGATTCCAGGGATGGGGCATCTACAACCTCTCTGGGCAACCTGTTCCAGCATCTTACCACCCTCTCATTGTAAAAAATGTCTTCCTTAAATCCAATCTAAATCTATCCTCTTTCAGTTTAAAACCATTACCCCTTGTCCTATCACTACAGGCACTGGTAAAAAGTCTGTCCCTGTCTTTCTTATAAGCCCCATTTAAGTTTTGAAAGGCTGCAATAAGGTCTCCCGGGAGCCTTCTCTTCTCCAGGCTGAACAACCCCAGCTCTCTCAACTTGTCAAGGAACTTTAGTTTTAACCTTGTGCAAATCATGATTCTAGACTGGGTTCTAATCATCATATAGACATCATAAGTTTGTAGCATATACACAATAATTTTTCCTTTTCACAACAGACATTTATCTAGTTGCTAATGAAATACAGGATGCTGATTGCAGAAAACCTGCAAGGCAGGGCATATTTACTGTACCATATATAGTAAGCTCCATCTGATGCATAAGCATTGTAGGTTGGTTGTTTGTGGGTTTTTTTTTTTTTGGCGTGTGTATGGTTTGACTCGATGATCTCAAAGGTCCTTTCCAACCATGAAGATTCTATGATTCTATGATTTAGCCGTTTTATGCAAATTTAGTGGGAAAATGACTCACGTATATGATTTAATATGCATCAGCAGTAACTCATAACATCCTTATAAGAGGAAAGAAATTAAAAATTCATTAGAAAACTAGAATAGTGTTGCTACATGGTTAAAAAATTATTAAAGCATTTTTCAGTGTTTTCCTTACACTAGTTTTCTCATCATGGTGCCACCATTTCATGACAAAGAGCATAGAGGAGAAAGCGTTCAACTTAAAATGTCTGCTGGCACACATTCAATTTGTATGTCACTAAACAATGGACGAGCACAGACTTGAATACCAACTATTTAATTAGCACTTTAACCATTCATACATAGAAAATCGGTCATTTACATGCATCATGCTTAGCTATTATTCCTATAAAAAGCTACCAATATTTTGTCTAATGTATGTAGCATTCTAGTATGCTATCATAAGAAAATCAAAACATATGTTGTTGTTTTTAAAACCTTGACACTCAAAAATTTAATTAAAACATGTAAAGTCTTTATATTTCTCTTGGAAGTTTATTTTAATTATGTAGTTTAACCTTAAGTCTGCTATAAAAGGCTGGATGCAACTAATAATTAAGAACTTCAAAGGGCAACAGAAACCCTCTAACAGTCCCCAGTTTAATTAAAGACTATTATTACAAATGTCTTAAACATATGGTTATGTTTAATGACAAATGGTGACTTGCAAATGCTGGATTTGAAAGATACTGCTCTTATTCTAAACACTGTTGATAGATGATACTGAAACAAAATTTCCCCCAGTGAAATAGCCTATTTTGAACATAAACGGGATACATTTTGCTTAGAAATATTAGTTTTGTCTATGCGCCTCAGTATCTGCACAACAAATAGAATATCATTGAAGGAAAAAAGGTATGCCAGTTAATGTAAATGAAAGTCAGCCACTTGAGCAAATTTTGCTAATAATGTACAGTATACAAATGCACACACTTGCTGTATACATGATAAACATAAGATAATATATTTAATACAAATGTTTAATTTGTTACATTTAGCTTATAATATTATTCCATGCTGACCTAAGAAAAATTAATTTTTGTTGTATTTAACCCGTGTTTTTGCAAACAATATACACCAAAGTATCTGTAGGAATGTAGGCCAAAATATCTGCCAAATCAAAAGACATTGTACATACTAGTACTAAAGTATAGAGTTCAATCCTGTAAGCTCCCAGTCATCACTTACATAAAGTGTTTCCCTGGTTTAAATGAGGCAGCTCGTATAAATAAGAACTAGGTTGGGCCTATCATGCAGCAAATTAAAATTGCTCATTAATGGATACAAGTTTGTGTATGCTGAGTTTTCAAACTGATTTTGACCTGTTCTTTCTATGTCTTCATCCCTGTGGTTTTGTTACCTGAAATCAAGCCCAAGTCTGTATTTAACTAGCCATTAAGTAAACAGAATGTTAAAGACCAGAGGATATTTGAAGTCTCAGGTGTAATATGACCAGTTCACCTAAAAGGCCAGAGGACAGGATGCCATCCAGAGCAAACCCTATGAAGTTCAAGAAGGCCAAGTTCAAGGTCCTACACTTGGGTTGGGACAATCCTCGTTATCAATACAGGCTGGGGGATGATGTGATAGAGAGCAGCCCTGCGGAAAAGGACTTGGGGGTACTGGTGGATGAAAAGCTGGACATGAGCCAACAATGTGTGCTTGCAGCCCAGAAGGCCAATTGCATCCTGGGCTGCATCAAAAGAAGCGTGGCCAGCAGATCCAGAGAGGTGATTCTGCCCCTCTACTCTGCTCTGGTGAGACCCCACCTGGAGTACTGTGTCCAGCTCTGGAGCCCTCAGCACAAGAAGGACATGGACCTGTTGGAGTGGGTCCAGCGGAGGGCCACAAAGACGACCTGAGGGCTGGAGCCCCTCTCCTATGAGGACAGGCTGAGAGAGTTGGGGTTGTTCAGCCTGGAGAAGAGAAGGCTCCGGGGAGACCTTATAGCAGCCTTCCAGTCCCTGAAGGGGGCCTACAGGAGAGATGGGGAGGGGCTGTTTGCAAGGGCATGTAGCGATAGGATGAGGGGCAATGGGTTTAAACTAGAGCAGGGCAGGTTTAGATTAGCCATTAGGGAGAAGTTCTTTACACTGAGGGTGGTGAGGCACTGGAACAGGTTGCCCAGAGAGGTGGTGGAGGCCCCATCCCTGGAGACATTCAAGGCCAGGCTGGATGAGGCTCTGAGCAACCTGATCTAGTTGAAGATGTCCCTGCTGACTGCAGGGGGGTTGGACTAGATGACCTTTAAAGGTCCCTTCCAAACCAACACAATCTATGATTCTATGAAAAATGAACAAAGGAATATATACTTTTAATGCTCTAATAAATTTACAAATTAACAATGTCATTTTTCCAAAAATGCTTATATAATTAGAATCGTAGAATGATTTGGGTTGGAAGGGACCTTTAAAGATCATCTACTCCAACCCCCCTGCAATGAGGGACATCACTCATCACTGATCTCCATCTGGACACTGAGCCGTTGACCACTACCTCCGGATGCGACCATGCAACCAATTCCTTATCCACCGAACAGTCCACCCATCAAATCCATATCTCTCCGATTTAGATAAAAGAATGTTGTTTAATAATTTTAGGGAAATTTATTACCTATTTCTATGAATACTGAATAACAATTTGGAGAGTACAAATAAAACAACTCAAGTTACTGTATTTGGTGATGCTGTAAGTGCTTGTGGGAAGAAGAGAAAGAATAAAACTAACCAAGACAGATTAGCAATATTGTCTAGAAATCAAAATATAAGATTAAACATGGAAAAATATACAAGGTAATGGATATGTGGGAGAAAAAAAATATAAACACAGTTATTCAATGGAAATAGATGCTAAGTAATAGTAAGAGACCTGAGGGTGAAAGTGGGCAGAAAATTGGATACAAGGTTAAAATATGATTTGTTAAAAAAGTAGCAGCAATGTTTTTTATGCAGGATATAGAAAAGCATCATATTGGGAACTGATAATCTCCACATGGCAATATTAGACAGTACCGAGAATACAGCATGTAGTTCAAAAAGATGTAGTGAGTCAAATTGATGAGATTCAAAGGTGTACTGGGTGTATGTGTCAAGATTTTGGCAGTACGGGGGCTGCAGTGGTGGCCTCTGTAAGAAGAGATCGGGGGCTGCCCTGTACCAGACACAGCTGGTTTGAGCTGATTTGGTAACAGATTCACCACAGGACAAAGCTGAGCCAATCAGCAAAGTTTATGGAGAGAGAGGAGGAGGGAACAAAATGAGGGAGAAACAGCAGAGGGAACACCAAGGTCAGAGGAGGAAGAAGACATGCTCCATGGTGCTGGAGAAGATATTCCCTGCAGCCCGTGGAGGACTAATGTTGGAGCAGTTGGATATTTCCTGAAGGAATGCAACCAACAGAGAGCCCATGCTCAAGCAGGGAAAAGCATGAGGAAGGAGCAGCAGAGAGAGAAACCTCTGTGTACCCCACCCCCAATCCCCCCTGCGCCACTGGGGGAGGGGGGTAGAGGAGTCCAGAGTGAAGTTGATCATGAGAAGGGGAGGAGGAAAAAGTGTTATTTGAATGTTTCTCTTTGTTTCTCACTACCAGAATCTAATTTAATTGGCAATAAATTAAATTCATTTTCCCCAGGTTGAGTCTGTTCTGCCTGCAATAGTAACTGGTAAGCAATCTCCCTGTCTTTGTCTCAGCCCATAAGCTTCATCCTATTTTTTCCCCCATCCCACTTAGGAGGGGGAGTGAGTGAGCAGCTGGGTGAGAGTTTGGCTGTTTGCCAAAATGGAAAAAAGGAAAACTGGTAACACAGAATGGAGGGATTGATTCAGGAGGAAAGCTTGAGAGAACTAACTGAGCTAATTGGTAATCAAAAGCATGTTCATGTTGAGGTAGGGAGTAATCCAAGCTGACAAAAGCTTGCATAGTGTCAACTGCTCCTTCGTTGTACGTGTCCAGAGTTTTCTGTAGAATAGAATCATAGAATTGCCTAGGTTGGAAGGGACCTTTCAGGTCATCTACTCCAACCATCAATCTAACTCTGACAAAAACCAGCACTAAACCATATCTCTGAGCACTATGTCTACCTGTCTTTTAAATACCTCCAGGGATGGTGCCTCAACCACTTCCCCGGGCAGCCTGTTCCAGTGCTTAATAACTCTTTTGGTGTAAAAATTTTTCCTAATATCCAGTCTAAACTTCCCCTGGCACAACTTGAGGCCATTTCCTCTTGTCCTATTGCCTGTTACTTGGGAGAAGAGACTGATCCCCCTCTCTGCAACCTCCTTTCAGGTAGTTGTAGAGAGCGAGAAGGTCTCCCCTCAGCCTCCTTTTCTCCAGGCTACACAACCCCAGCTTCCTCAGCCGCTCCTCATAAGGCTTGTTCTCCAGACCCCTCACCAGCTTCGTTGCCCTTCTCTGGACCCACTCCAGCACCTCAACGTCTTGGTCAATATAACTGAAAATAGAATGTAATATTAAAGCAGTACTGAAATGATGGTCTGTGTACCTAGGAAAAGTAAATGAGAAGAAACTGAGCACAGGAGTTTGTAGGCTGTAGAGGTAGACTGGAACAGATTAAAAGGAAATGACGGTGACTCCATTGTCTGAGTCATTTAAATCTAGAGTGTAGAATACTCTAGAGCAGTGGTCTCCAAACTTTTTTTATCATGTAAATCATAGAATCATGTATCAAAATTATCATATATCAGTACAAATTTTTTGTGTGCACCCCAATATATGTATATTTATTTATTTATAAATTATATATATGTACTGTACATTATAAATCATAAAAAAAATTTAAAAAGGATGAGATAAAGATGGTATAAACAATATTTTCAATTAAAAAAATATTTTGTTTATTAACGGTTCAAAAAAGTCTTTTGGCTTTCCCCTCAAAAATATTATTATTAATAATGTGGTTTTTTTTGAGAGCTATGTTTCAAGACTATGCTTCATTATTTTTGAAAATTTTGGTTTAACACTTTGTGATGCAGTGCTTCAAAGGTCTGTTTCTAAGTTCAGTTTATTTTGATACTGATAATTTCAATTTTTTGGGACCAAGTTCTCGTCAGATTATATTAGGTTGTCATTCTTTTTACTTCGATAAAGGACTCATACTAGAAGTAGGAGAAGTGTCAGCTCTGCCATTTTCTTGTTGTTCCCTTGTGCTTGCATTATCAGTATTATCTTCAATCCGCAGTTTCTTTGCAGGAATCTTTTTAAGCCACTTGTCTGTTTTGAGAGGGTTAGCTTAGTTAAAACTAGATTCTATAATCCGTAAATCCACTTAAGTGGGCACACGTGAACAGCAATACGTTGCAATACGCTGAAAGCAAATGAACGAGTGAGGGCGAACTCCTTTGCGTTGAGGAACACCCACTCTTCCCTCAGGATACCTCGTGTACCGTACATGTCATGTCTGACATATAGACCGAGTGAGGGTGCCAGTGTCAATCCATATATTAAATATTAGTAAAGCTTAATTTCTTTCTTATTTTTTTAGATAAAAATAAATATAAGTAGAAGTTTTAATATTTTTTTCCTGCACTCCAGCGGATCATCTTACACACCTCCTGGGGTGCATGCATCCTACTTTGGAGACCAGTGCTCTAGAGAACCCATTGTAGGTTACTTCAGAGGACTGACTAAATCAACTTTTAGATCTTTTTTTCAATCTCTAAATTTTTATGATTATATAGTCATTTGATTCCAGGTGTTTCTTATGCCTAGAGTTAAATCTTCAAATAAAATGTTTTCTAAAGATAAATCTTGATAGTGCAATTGCACACTGATTTTGAGAAACATACATGATAGAGACCTATTGTGATAGTATTTACTGCTTAGGTACCATCGTGGGAGTAGTAGGAATACAAACATTGGCTTGAAATATAAATTTAAAAATCAGGAATGAATGTAGCTAATGTAGAGCTAACAGTTTCTGGGGTTTTTTTATATATTAAATGTTCTAACCTGCCTATTATTGAGGGATTCTTACTTTCACTGAAGGCATTTATTATGCCCTTTCAGAATCAGGCCAAAAGAGAAGAACACGGGAATCAAAGTGATTGGGAATAAAGCTCAAGGAAGAAAATTACCATTGAAAATTTCTGGGTTTGCTGAAATCTTTTGATTTTCTTCTGGAAAAACGAAATAAAAAGTTTTGGGTTTATTGTCATTAAATTATATCTCTCCATGTTCTAATATTGTTTCATGGAAGTTGAAGGCTGGATTCCTTTTCTCATATATGAATGGGGCTCTGATGCAATGTAGTCTCCTGTCTAATCAAGTTGCATGGCTGCAAGTGCATGCACACTGAGCAACAAACCCAGTGTATAAAGGAAAAAATAACTGGATTATAAGACTTTTAAGAAAATATGGTGCAGGATTTAAACATGGGAATATCAGATTTTAATAGATTTTAAAATGAAAAAAAATAATAACAATAATGGGAAAATGTCTTTTTATATTTAGTTTTTAAACTTGGATAGATTATTTTACATTTGTGTTCTAGAGAACAGATGTCCTTATTTCCCATAGAGACAAGAATCAGGGACAGTTTTAAATGGGAGGGAAAAAAGAAATTGACGTGTTAAAAATGACACACACACAAAAGATAATTGAGCGTGCTAACTAGCATAGCTAACAACCTAAGTTATAATATCATAACCACTAAAAACAAGAAAAAAATCATCTTAATCCAGAGAAAATATATGAAATGTAACTTCAGCCTTAGTTTCTTTGTGCAGATGTATTCTTGTTTAGGTTAAGTAAAAAGCTAAGAGCCACTGTTTTTCGTTTCCCCAAATTATGTATCCACTTCAGACATCCATTCTGTCAGTTTGGGCAATAGAAATAAAATCAAAATCAGTGGCTAGTGTAGATAAAATGTGGCCGAGTAGTCAAGGGCAAGATTCTTTCTACTGTGATGATGAATAATTTAAGCAATGCTATTGATTCCCCCATGAAGAAAGTTGGCAGATTCTCAGCCTAGACCAATGAAGAAGAAAGATAATGTATTTGTTTATTTTAAAAAGTGATTTCAGTCACAATAATTGCTGCTAATTTTAAAAATACTTTGGTAATGTATATGAGCAGAACTTGAACTCAAGCCTGCACTTTTAAAAACACATCTATTATTCCATGCAGATAAGCCTTAATTTTAAGGTTGCATCCTTTTGTTGAGGACATTTGATTTTCCCTCCATTGGACTTTGGCACAAAGAGAAGAGTCCCTAGACTTTATAAAAGCAAGTTTGAAATTGCTGTGGCTATTAAATGTGGCCATTTTTACTCATAAAAAAGATTCTTCCAAACATAAATTCCAAAATAATAAAAAAAAAGGAATTTCCCTTCTTAATCACATCTAGTGGATGGAGGGCAGGTGGTGGATGTAATTTTTCTGGATTTTAGTAAGGCTTTTGGTACTGTCCCTCTCAGCATCCTTCTGGACAAGTTGTCCAACTGTGAGATGAGCAGGTATGCAGTGCGCTGGGTGAAGAACTGGCTGAAGGGCAGGGCTCAAAGGGTTGTAGTGAATGGGGCTACATCTGGCTGGCAACCAGTCACCAGCGGCATTCCTTAGGGCTCAATTCTAGGGCTAGTCCTATTCAATATATATATATATCTCAACAATCTCGATGCAAGAGCTGAATGCATCATTAGCAAGTTTGCTGAGGATACTAAACTGGGAGGTGCTGTTGACTCTCCTGAGGGACAAGAGTCCTTGCAGAGGGATCTAGATAGATTGGAGCACTGGGCAATCATCAATGGCATGAAATTTAACAAGCACACATGCTGGATTCTGCACCTGGGACGGAGTAACAACAGGCACAAGTATAAACTGGGAGAGGAGCGGCTGGAGAGCAGCCCCACAGAAAGGGATCTGGGGGTGCTGGTTGACAGCAGGCTCAATAGGAGTCAGCAGTGTGCCCTGGCAGCCAGGAGGGCACACCGCATCCTGGGGTGCATCAAACACAGCATAACCAGCCGCTCAAAAGAGGTGACTATCCCGCTGTATTCAGCATTGGTGCGGCCTCACCTTGAGTACTGTGTGCAGTTCTGGGCCCCACAATTTAAAAAGGATGTGAAGGTAAGATTGCATCCAGAGGAGGGCAACAAAACTGGTGAGAGGACTGGAAGGCATGTCCTATGAGGAGTGGCTGAGGACTCTGGGTTTGTCTAGTTTGGAGAGAAGGAGGCTGAGGGGCGACCTCATTGCTCTCTACAGCTTCCTGAGGAGGGGACGTGGAGAGGGAGGTGCTGAGCTCTTCTCCCTGGGATCCAGGGACAGGACACAGGGGAATGGCTCAAACCTGTGTCAGGGGAGGATCAGACTGGACATTAGGAAGCATTTCTTTACCAAGAGGGTGGTCAAACACTGGAACAGGCTTCCTAGAGAGGTGCTCAATGCCCCATACATGCCTGTCAGCATTTAAGAGGATAATGCCCTTAATTCAATTTGATTAATCTTTTAGTTTAGTGTTGTGTTTTAACCCCAGCCAGCAACAAGGACCACATAGCTGCTTGCTCACTCCCCCAAGTTTGGATGGGAGAGAAAATCGGAAGAGTAAAAGTGAGAAAACTCACAAGTTAAGAATTGTTGTGGTTTGGGCCAGACTGGCCACTGAGCCAAACGACAGATGCTCTCCCCCACCTCCCTCTCCAAGGAGAGGGGGGAGATAGAGAGATGGACTTATGAGTTTAGAAGAAACTAAGCTATTTTAGACAGAGTAGACAGACAGAGTCCTCCTCGGACACCAGCCATTGAAGAAAGAGAGCTGACCCTTTGCTCCCTCAGCTTTTATACTGAGCATGGGGCAGATGGGATGGAATGCCCTGTTGGTCAGTTTTGGGTCGCCTGTCCTGTCCGCTCCTCTCTGCGGGTGCGACCTCTCTATACTCTTCCACTTCCAACACTCCAATGGAGCACATAGCAAAGTTAGCTGACCTTGGTTGTTATAGCAATAAATATAAGCAGGAGCCTCTCTGTGTACCATTCCTTGGTCTTATTACTCTGAAAATGAACAGTTTCTGCACAATATGCTGTTAATTTTCAGAGAGCTTAGTTAGAAGAGGTTTAGCTAAAAAGTAAAATTACTGAACAGAAAATGGGTTGTTTTACCTCAAACCAGGACAAAAATATGTTTTTAAAATGTATTGCATCTGGATACATCTTGTATCAAAGCTGAATTTCCAAATTAATCTTTTAAAATCACTGGTTTAGGTATTCTGATGGTTCTTGTGTTGGATTGAATCTAATAACTTCTAGAATAAGTTAATAATTTTGTTGTTACATTATTGTGAGTTTTGTAACTTTCACAAATACCATCAGTTGTTAAAATTTAAAAGTAATCTTAAGAAATGAAACTGCAATATACCAAAAGCAACATTTGTCAGTCTTGTTTATAATTTTTAAACCAAAGTCAAAACAGTCTTTCATATAAGGTGGTATTTTTATGGTAGTTAATAGAAAGATATTGCAACATAATGCAAATAAAAATGCCAGTAAATGTAATATTATCAGTGTGTCAGTTGTGAAATTGTTTGAAATTAGAAATGGTTTATGAACATTTAAAATGTAAATTATACTTATAAATAAAAAAATATTGATAATTACATTTTTGTACTAAGCAAAACATTTAAGGAATGAAATGTGGCAAAATCTCTTAACAGATAATTGACATTAGTTTGTTTTTTCTTTCTGTTTCTCAATCCACATAAGACCAGATTTTCTTTTTCTATGTAACTGAAAAGTATTTATTCAAAAAAATGAAGACCATGCATACGCGTTAGTGCTCATCTTTTAGGGCCCCATGCAAAACATCAATTTTTGCATTAAGCTGTCATTCATTTATTGCTTTTCTCAAAGCCCTATTCACTCATGTTGGGTCAAATTATGCCACTGATTTTTAACAAGAATTCACCACTGACTTCAACAGGAGGTTCTGCTCAAAAGTCAGTTGCATGATCTGGATCACTGTGAGGTTCCTCAGAAAGAATCTGATGCTTCGCAAAAATAGGATAAGTGGAAGTACTGATAGTGTGGCAGCAGTATGAAAGCTGTAAAATGAAAGAAGAATTGACAGCAAATGACACTCAAAACCAGAATCTGAGTTAAAGGTGATGTTTTGGCTGTTGGGACTTCAAGTCATGAACTGAAAACTAACATTTTTCTATTCCTTCTTCAACCTGAGGAAGGCCTCAAAGACAGACCATTGCAAACACACACAGACAAAACCTCGTTCTGTATTCCAGCATGTATTTTAAAGACTAGAAGAACGTTGTTGGGGCAAAAGCTGGGGGTACTGAGATTTACTTAACTAAACAAACTCTGAGAACTATACCCCCAGAGTTACTCTAAAGTCAGCATTCTGTCCAGGGACAGCACTAGGAAATACTAAGACTGCTACTGACTTAATTAAGCCCAGTTACAGATTTAAAGACTACTCTGAAAAATCACTGTCTAAACATTTCTCTAACAATAACGTTTTATATGGAAGACCTGATTCTGCTATCCTGACTTTCATGATATATTACTTGCATATGGAGTTTGATTGAGGTTAAAAGGCTAAATTCTTCTCTCATCTGTACAAGGGGTACATCTTGAAGTAAACCTATTAAGGTCAGAGGAGTTACTTCAGATCTGTAGCAGTGTAAGTACAAACTTATAGGGTGTATTCATATAAGATGTATTTATGCTTGTAAAGGTTGCATGCTTGGGCACCTAGCTTTTCTTTTAAATATACAAATTTCAACATTCACGTCATTTTATATGCCTGTATTCCATTTCTCTAATGTTAAGTTTTTAACTGCTCCTTTAAATAATCTTATTCAAAATACCTATGTACAGTTGCAAGGCTGAAACAATGTGTCCCATGAAGCTACAATTAACAAGTTTCATGAAGAGCATTTAATTTCCTGTTCGACATCACAGATGCAACTAGTAAAAATTAGCATTTTTTAAAAGTATGAGCATTATTTACAGTATAAACAAAAGAAGACACAGAGCTACATGGGTTATTTAGTAACTCCTGCCATAAAAAGAAGGCAATTTACACTTAATAGATGAAATCATAGCCAAAACTATAGTTTTTTAGAACAGTATTATTAGTATTTCTTAAAAAAAAAGCTACATAATATGTGAAACTCACTTTTGTAAGAAATAATCAGGACAACACTCCAGCAAAGTATTAGGTATGCTAATGGACAACTTGAGTAGTCACAGTTATGTTATATGAAAAGTGATATGTTGTACATATAACTCGTCAGCAAGTAAAATCAAGAAACTTTCCTTCTGGACTAGTAACTTCATGATGATCAATTCTAGTGCTAAACAGATTTTCCTTGGATGTAAATAACGCTGGCCAGCAATAGAGTCAGGATGACTTGATCCAGGATGTCAATTCTCATGCTTTTTGCCATTGGATAAATAATTCTCACTGAAGTAATGGAAACTGCATACAGGATAGCAATGGTTAAAAACTCATTAAGATCATGAGTAAAAGTTTTGTATGAAAAAACAGTAGAGAAATTATATTAATATAAAGCACATAAATCAATGTGATCCTTCAATTCTAAAAACTGAAGATATCTTAAACTTATGAATTTTATAGGACATCGATAATTTTATTATTTTTGGGGCCAAAATGTGAATGTAATTGCCTCAGTGAATGTAATTAAAACAGGGTTTCTTTTGGCTACTTTCAATGTATGTTTCATTAATATTTGATGGATCAAATATTTCCCTGAAATTTAAAATGAAGCTTTCTTTTAAGCTGTAAGCGCATAGAGTCCCTTGTCCTGTAGAATTCAGTGTAAGCTGTGTATGTAGGGTTTTTTCTGTAATATTTTATAGTCTGAGACACTCCCGTGAAACTTTTGCATGTATCTTTTTTTTACTGATTTTTTTTGATCTGATTTTCACACAGCTTATTGTATATTTTGCTCTCTCACTGAGTCTCAGTGAAGCTCATACCTCTTTCTTCCACAAACCTTTTGACATTTCTGCTCCTCTTATTCAAATACTGGAGGATGATCTTTTTCTTACATTAGTGAAGTATCTCTGAGTGTAGATTGCTCATGCCATAAGGTTATATGGCTATCTGTCACACCAGCCAACAACTCCAAATTGGTTTAGTGCATTTAATAAACAGGCTCTCATAAATATGTAAAAATTATGCCCTTCTTTATGTGACTAGGAAGACCCATATATTGTTGGAATTATTATTTAAAGACTTTTCCAAGTGTGACAGGAATCACAAGACCAAAATTGTAGTGCATTTTATGCATGCTTAACCATCATAGAAGCAGTAAAAGCTGAGATAAATTTACAACCCTCAAGATAACCTCCACATGTGCATAGTACAGAATATAGAGAATTTAAAGGTGCATGTCATGGTTTTGACCAGATTGGCCAATCAGAATGACAGATGGCCCTCCCCCCTCTCTCTCCTCAGAGAGGAGAGGAAGAGATAAGGAGATTTACAAGTTTAGAAAAAGAACTAAACTACTTTAATGAAAATAATAATAAATAAAAAAATAGTAAATAATAATAAGAAAACAGTAAATAACAGAATAATAAAAATTAAAGAAAAAAGTATACAATATATACAAACCTGTATCCAGCTCCCAGGATGACGATCGCGTCACCAGCAGACACAGGGAAAGTCCCAGACTGGACTCAGCGACAGACAGGAGCAGGATTCCGCATCTGGAGTCAGGAATGCTCGGATCGGGATCAAAGGCAGACAAACAGACAGGGTCCTCAGACACCAGTCATTGAGGAAAAAGCGAGCCAGAGCAGCCTTGCCCCTTTGATCCCCTCAGCTTTTATACTGAGCGTGATGCATATAGGATGGAATACCCTGTTGGTCAGTTTTGGGTCACCTGTCCTGTCCGCTCCTCCCTGCAGGTGGGACCCCTCTGCGCTTCTCCACTTCTGACCCTCTAACGAAGTAAACAGCGAAATTAGCTGACCTTGGTTGCTATAGCAATAAGTCTAAGCAAGAGCCTCTCTGTGTACCATTCCTTGGTATAATCAGGTCTTATCACTCAGAGTGATCAGTTTCTGAACAATATGCTGTTAATTTCAGACTTTAGTCAGTTCGAAGAGGCCCAGCTAAAAAGTAAAATTACAAAACAGAAAATTGGTTCTGTTTTACCTCAAACCAGGACAGTGGGCTAAAATCACATCAGCTTTTTTGTTATCAGAACAATATATTGAAATGGTAGCAATGTCATAAAATGCTTTTCTTAACTCAATGTTTTGTTACAGTCACTGGAGTTTTTAAAAATCCAGATCCAATCTCGCCGTGGAGACCAGCTTCAGTGCAGGTAAGGCCTCACTGGGGAAGGGGATCGCGGCGGATGAGGCCGGCAAAGGGCTCTTTCGAGGGCTCTTTCGAGGGCTCTTGTAGCCAGGAAAGGCGGCTAGCTCGTGCCGAAACCGGCAGCTCGGGGGCGGGCTGCTGGCGCGGCAGGGGCGGAGTCAGCGTCACACGCGGCAGCTCTAAACGGGTGGTCCCGGAGTGCAGCGGCCGGCCGCTGCGCACCCAGCACGCGGGTAGCCTGCGTGGGTCACCCAGGGCGGCACCGCAGTGCGAGCGAACGAACAAGGAGCAGCATTTTGTACGGTGGGTCACTGGAAGCCTTGAGTCTAAGGTAAGCAGAAGCTGGGCAACCACAAGCAGAGGAACATCGGCGTGCAAGGGCACCGGCTCAGGGCGTGAAGGAAGCAAACAGCAGAGATCCTCCATCTCCCGGCACGAGAAAAGAACATGGCTGCAAAACAGTCAAAAGCTGCTGCGAGGAAGAACGTGGGAACTCAGACTGAGCTCCTTTGCAAGCATGTGGCTGTGCAGGTCTCGGGCTGCAATGAATGCCTGAGTCTGGCACTGCTCCCACAGGGAGCCAGAGACACTGTGTGCATACGGTGCGATCAAGTAAATGATCTGCTCAGGAAGGTGGCTGAACTGAAGGAAGAGGTAGAAAGGTTAAGAAGTATTAGGAACTGTGAAAACGAAATAGATTGGTGGAGCCATACCCTGAGGCAAAGGCAGCAGGAAGAGGCTCTATCAGAAGTGGATGACCCACTTCCCTCCTGTCACCAGGCAGGAGAGGACTCAAGGGATAAGGGGGAGTGGAGTCAGATCCCTCCTCGGAGAGGTAAGCGAAACCTCTCACGGCCCCCCTCACCATCCCAACTGCCCTTACGTAATAGGTATGAGGCTCTGGAAATTGAGGACCAGGCGATTGAGGATGGAGAGGATGATCCATCCAGTGAAATGCCCAGTGCTAGTCACTCACCCCCACACCTCAGGACATCCTCAACAAAGAAAGAAAGAAGGGTTATTGTAGTAGGTGACTCCCTTCTGAGGGGAACAGAGGGCCCTATCTGTAGACCGGACCCATCCCACAGGGAAGTCAGCTGCCTCCCTGGGGCAAGAATTAAGGACATACGGAGGAAACTCCCTTCCCTGGTCCAGTCATCAGATTACTATCCGCTACTGATATTTCAGGTAGGCAGTGACGAAGTAGGTACCAGAAGTCTGAGGGCAATGAAGAATGACTTTAGGGCCCTGGGACAGCTGGTTAAGGGATTGGGAGCACAAATAGTGTTCTCCTCTATCCCACCATTTGCAGGGGTAGACGAGGGGATAAATAGGAGGAGCCAGCAAATTAACTCCTGGCTCCGTGACTGGTGCATCCGGCAGGACTTTGGCTTTTTTGAACATGGGCTGATCTACAGGAAACCAGGCATGCTGGCATCAGGCGGGGGAAGCCTAACCCGAAGGGGAAGAAAGAGACTGGGACAAGAATTAGCAGGGCTTATCCATAAGGCTTTAAACTAGGTTTGAAGGGGGATGGGGACGAAACCAGGATCAAAAAAGTGGTGCCTGGGAGCAACATAGCAGTGCTCATGGGTAAAAGTGATAGCAAGGTCTTGCAGCCTGTCTCAGCGATGGTGGGGGATAGTGAATTGTGTGGCAGCATAGACACAAGGAGTAGTGATAATTTGGTAACTACAGTAGTGTCCGAGAATGATCAGGTGCAAATCAGGGCCTGTCCCCCCAAGAAAGTGGCAGGACAATTAACCCAACTGAAGTGCATCTACACTAATGCACGCAGCATGGGGAATAAGCAGGATGAGCTGGAGGCCATCGTGCAGCAGGGAAACTATGATGTGGTTGCCATCACGGAAACGTGGTGGGAAGACACACACAAGTGGAGTGCTGTAATTGATGGCTACCAGCTTTTCAGAAGAGATAGGCAAGGGAAGAGAGGTGGTGGGGTGGCCCTCTATGTTAGGGGCGGTTTTGAATGTCTAGAACTCAACAGTGTGAATGACAGTGTTGAGTGTGTATGGATAAAAATCAAGGGGAAGGCCAACAAGGCAGATATCGTGATGGGAGTTTGTTATAGACCCCCTAATCAGGATGTAGAAACCGATGAAGTATTCTATAAGCGGCTGGCAGAGGTCTCGCGATCATCTGCCCTTGTTCTTGTGGGGGATTTCAACTTCCCGGATGTCCGCTGGGAATACTACACAGCAGAGAGGGAACAGTCCCGGAGGTTCCTGGAGTGTGTGGAAGACAACTTCCTAACACAGCTGGTGAAGGAACCTACTAGGGGAGGTGCCCTACTGGACCTACTGTTTGTTAACAGAGAAGGTCTTGTGGGGGATGTAAAGGTTGGAGGGCGTCTTGGGCACAGTGACCATGAAATGGTAGAGTTTTCAATTCTTGGTGAAGGGAGGCGGGGAGCCAGCAGAACTGCCACCTTGGATTTCCAAAGGGCAGACTTTAGCCTGTTTAGGAGCATGGTTGAGAGTGTCCCTTGGGAGGCAGCTTTGAAGAGCAAAGGTGCCCAGGAAGGCTGGTCATACTTCAAGCAGGTGCTCTTAGAAGCACGGGAGAAGGCCATCCCCATGTCCCGAAAGACGAGCCGACGGGGAAGAAGGCCAGCCTGGCTAAATAGAGAGCTTTGGCTGGGCTTCAGGAAAAAAAGGAAGGCTTACATTCTCTGGAAAAGGGGCTTAGCAACTTATGAGGATTATCAAGATATAACAAAGCTATGCAGGGGGAAGATTAGAAGGGCCAAAGCTCAATCAGAACTCAGCTTGGCCACTGCAGTTAAAGACAACAAGAAGAGATTTTTCCAGTATATCAACAGAAAAAGGAAGACTAGGGAAAATATAGGTCCACTGATGAATGAGACGGGTGCCCTAGTGGTGGAAGACACAGAGAAGGCAGAGTTACTGAATGCCTTCTTTTCTTCGGTCTTCACTGATAAAGCCGTCCCTCATGAATCCCATACCCTGGAGGCAAGGGGGAAGGTCTGGAGAGAGGAAGATTTTTCCCTTAGTTGAGGAGGACCGGGTCAGAGACCACTTGGCCAAGCTGGACATTCATAAATCCATGGGCCCTGACGGGATGCACCCGCGAGTGCTGAGAGAGCTGGCAGATGTTATTGCTAGACCGCTCTCCATTGTCTTTGCAAGGTCATGGGGAACAGGAGAGGTGCCTGAGGACTGGAGGAAGGCTGACATCACTCCAATCTTCAAAAAAGGCAAGAAGGAGGACCCAGGGAACTACAGGCCGGTTAGTCTCACCTCTGTCCCTGGGAAGGTAATGGAGCGACTCATTCTGGATGTCGTCTCCAAACATGTTGAGGAACAGGAAGTCATTGGAAGTGGTCAACATGGATTTACCAAGGGCAAATCATGCCTGACCAATCTGATAGCTTTCTATGATGTTATAACGGGTTGGCTGGATGAGGGGAGAGCCGTAGATGTCATCTACCTTGACCTTAGCAAGGCTTTTGACACTGTCCCCCATAACATCCTCATTAGGAAGCTGAGGAAGTATGGGCTAGACGAGGTGACAGTGAGGTGGATCGAGAGCTGGCTGAGTGACAGAACTCAGAGGGTTGTGATCAGCGGCACAGAGTCTAGTTGGAGGCCTGTAACGAGTGGTGTCCCTCAGGGGTCAATACTTGGACCAATTTTGTTCAGTATATTCATTAATGACCTAGATGAGGGGACAGAGTGTATCCTCAGCAAGTTTGCTGATGATACCAAGCTGGGAGGGGTGGCCGACACTCCAGAGGGCCATGCTGCCATCCAGCGTGACCTGGACAGGCTGGAGAGCTGGGCAGAGAAGAACCTAATGAGGTTCAACAAAAGCAAGTGTAGGGTCCTGCACCTGGGAAGGAAGAATGCCAAGCACCAGTATAGGTTAGGGGCGGACATGCTGGGAAGCAGCTCTGAGGAGAAGGACCTGGGGGTCCTAGTAGACAGCAAATTATCCATGAGCCAGCAGTGTGCCCTTGTCGCCAAGAAGGCCAATGGCATCCTGGGCTGCATAGGGAAGACTGTGGCCAGTAGGTCGAGGGAGGTCATTCTCCCCCTCTACTCTGCACTGGTGAGGCCACAACTGGAGTACTGTGTCCAGTTTTGGGCTCCCCAGTTCAAGAGGGACAGGGAACTACTGGAGCGAGTCCAGCGAAGGGCAACCAAGATGATTATGGGACTGGAGCACCTCCCTTATGAGGAAAGGCTGAAAGAGCTGGGACTCTTTAGCCTGGAGAAGAGAAGGTTGAGGGGGGACCTGATTAATGTTTACAAGTATCTAAAGGGTGGGTTTAAGGAGGATGGTGCCAGGCTCTTTTCAATGGTTCCCAGCGACAGGACAAGGGGCAATGGGCACAAGCTAGAACATAGGAAGTTCCATTCAAATACACGGAAAAACTTCTTTACGGTGAGGGTGACAGAGCACTGGAACAGGCTGCCCAGGGAGGTTGTGGAGTCCCCTTCTCTGGAGATTTTCAAGACCTGCCTGGATGCAGCCCTGAGGGATGTGCTTTAGGCAATCCTGCTCTAGCAGGGGAGTTGGACTAGATGATCTCTAGAGGTCCCTTCCAACTCTGAAGATTCCGTGATTCCGTAATAAAAAGATATATAAACATAAGCTTTATTAATCATATCTGCCTATGCACACTAATAGGACACTGATCTCTAGTTTTAGGATGTCATTTCTTGCTCTTTCTGAATTAGACTCAAATTCCAAAGTCACATCTCAGAATACACTGGGCTCATTTTAAAACCCAAGAAACATTATTTTTATTTCTATATGCTTCCCCTTTATTAAGAAGTAAACATGTTTTCTCTATCTGCATTTCTCCATTTGCATTATAGCCTCAGAAAAAGAAGGAATAAAGAAATAGAAATTTTCCATGACGACTCAGGAAGTATGTCTCTCTAAAAGCACGTTTATTGTGGATCTCTTCATAACTCTGACCCAGCAGACAGTCAATTACATACAGTATGCACAAAGCAGAAATCAAAATCATTACCTGAATCAAATCCCTTTTTGAGTCCCGAAGTCCTGATCTGAAGTCAGGGTGGGCTATCACTATGACAGTTTAACTTAAAATATTTCTTCCTTAGAACTGGCTGATACACCACCAATGTTTTGATGGGATGTGGTTTTTTTTTTTTTTCCCCCTCTCCAGTCAAGTAGTAGAAACAGGACAGTTAGCTCTACATTAGCTACATTCACTACTCTTTTCTTAACCAAAATAATCAATTACATTTTAATCTAAATGTTGAGAACTAGTGTTTGCTCAGCATCAGACAGGTAGAATAACAGTTTCAGGAACACCAAATTAGCCTCAGTATAAACTGAGGACCTTTTGAGTTTGCTATATAGTTTTTCTTGGACATAAGATGTTCTTCTGAAACATTATCACTTCTTACATGGTGGGAGATGGAGGGAGACCAAGAATATATCTATTAGAATATGCTATTTACCTTCTTTCAAGTGCTCCGTCTCAGTGTCTGGCCTTTAGTTACACTATCACAAAATGACAGGGGTTGGAAGGGAGTTTCAGAGATCATCTAGTCCAACCCCCCTGCCAGAGCAGGGTCACCTAGAGCAAGTTGGGCAGGAATGCACCCAGGTGGGTTTTGAATGTCTCCAGAGAAGGAGACTCTACAACCTCTCTGGGCAGCCTGTGCCAGTGTTCTGTCACCCTCAAAGTAAAGAAGTTTTCCCTCATGTTGAGATGGAACTTCCTGTGTTCCAGCTTGGGTCCATTGCCCCTTGTCCTGTCACCAGGCACCACTGAGAAGAGTCTGTCCCCATCCTCTTGACACCCGCTCTTTAGATATTTATAAGCATTGATGAGGTCCCCTCTCAGTTTTCTCTTCTCCAGGCTAAACAGACCCAGGGCTCTCAGCCTTTCCTCATAAGAGAGATGCTCCATTCCCTTGATCATCTTTGTAGCCCTCTGCTGGACTCTCTCTAGTAGTTCCTTGTCTTTCTTGAACTGAGGGGCCCAGAACTGGACATAGTACTCCAGATTTGGCCTCACCAAGGCAGAGTAGAGGGGGAGGATGACCTCCCTCCACCTGCTGGACACTCTCTTTTTAGTGCATCTCAGGAGACCATTGTCTGCCTTCTTGGTCACAAGGGCACATTGCTGGCTCATGGTCAACTTGTCCACCAGGACTCCTAGGTCTCTCTCTGCAGAGATCCTTTCCAGCAGGTCAGCCCCCAACCTGTCCTGGTGCAGGGGGTTATCCCTCCCCAGGTGCAGCACCCTACACTTGCCCTTGTTGAATTTCATAAGGTTCCTCTCTGCCCAACTCTCCAGCCTGTCCAGGTCTCGCTGTATGGCAGCGCAGCCTTCTGGTGTGTCAGCCACTCCTCCCAGTTTTGTGTCATCAGCTATATGCATAGGGGTTACACATTTCTCTTTAGTAATAAAAATAGGTTTTAAACACAAATATATATTTCAAAATAAAAATATAGGATTCCAATAATCAAAGAAATTCGGAAACTAAAAATGACTGCTTGTTTCTGAAATAATTTTGCCCTGAAGAGGCTATTGTTGTGGGACTATGCTGAGATCATTGATAAAACCCTTAATGAAGATAACAGCAATAAGAAAATTACTGTCAAAAACATTTAGTCTGGGCCTATGTTTTAAATGATTTATCTGATTTTTTTTCTGTTTCTATGTCATTGCTCAGAATATAAACATAACATCAGTGAGAAATACCAAAACCAAAAACTGAGGGGGAAAAATAATGCTTGTCAAATCAAATACAAAAACTCTGGGGGGGACAGTAAAGCTATCTGTAGACTTCTATTCAAAAGAAGGTGTGGAAAATGAAATTCAGTGACTATAGAAGAGAGCTGAACTTGTCCCATTAGATACTGTTATAGTTGAATTTAAAATAAATCGAGTCCGAAATAGATTCAATAAATATTTATTGAGGTAGGAAGGCAAAAGCAGCGCTGGGCGGCCGGGGAGTCGCAGCTCCACCAAAGGCTCGCAAATTCCAGCAAGCTGAGCAGCTCTTTTTATCTTCACGGAGGTCGGTTTCGACATCTTCGGTACGCCCCTCTGTAGCTTCTTGCTTGAGGTAGTTTAGATAAAATGTTGGTCACAGAATCAGCTTAAAACAATACATTCCGATAACATTGTGGTTAAGCTTTTTGTCAAACAGGAGTTCCCATGTTGGTGTAGCAAGATAACATTGTGGACATGTTTCTTCTGGTTAAACAGGGAGTTCTCAAGACTGCCACAATGGGTTCGTTCCTCTTGCTTAACTTGTTCGATCAGCAAATCACCTTTAGTTACTTATTACAATCCCCCCCTTCTTTTATTTATAAGTGATTTGCTGATCAAACCTAGACAATACCTCACAAGCTGCATCTAATTCAGGATTTTCGTTCGGTATAATTTTCATTTCCAGTTCTGATTGCTTCATCACCGTTAGCTGCACTTTTTCTAACCTGCTTTCAACAAAGGTTACAAATTTATTAATGACACAGGGTCCAAGAGTCAGAGCCAATAGCAACATCATAAGGGGTCCCGCCAAAGTAGAAATTAAGGTAGTCAGCCATGGTGACTGATTAAACCAAGATTCATTTTCTAAAGTCATGGTAATCAATACCATTAATAGGATACCAGCTTTCATTTCCCCACTGTTTAGTACCTCTCTGCCTTCCTCGTCTACTCCTTTGCAGAGAGCAACGGGATATCAAGATCTTCTCGGCAGCAGCAGATAGTCTTCAGGGGAATTATGCTGTTATCCTGTCAATAATTTCCAACGTCTAAAGAGTTAGTTATCTCTCAAATCTATTTCCACCTATGTGGTTGTTGTGCCCGTTTCCAGGCGAATCTTATAGCACACTGTCTTAAAACTCTATACCAGTCTGTTTCATGTACTTCCCAAAGTTCAGGTACTGACAGTTCCCATCCACAAAATAATTTACGGATTTCCACTGGATCCTCTGGTCCCCTGGCACGTATCAAATCATTGCGACATTTCATACAGTAGGGTTGTCTCTTAAATGAAACACAGGACCAATCTCTATTACAATTTAGACATCGGCAAACAACCCAACATAAATGTCCGGAAGTAGGGTGTTCTAAGCAGGGTATTCCCCAGAGATCTCCTATTCTGGGTGATTCAGGTATCTCCGTCTCTGTTTCGCAACAAAATGGAAAAACCTGGGGAGTTCCTGTTAGTTTGTATAATCCACCCCCCCCCGTTTGGTCCGGTATCCTTTCTTCACTCCAAGGTGCAAAATATACTTTTCGTAGAGTATTTCCTGGTGGTATTTGGAACCATCGATATAAACTATCTCTTGCGTCCCTTCTGGAGTGGTTCATTTACCGGTCTCGCTTTTCCTTATCTTTATTCGAAGATCTCCTGGTTCCGACGCCACAGTCCACTTCTCTGGGAAGATAGGTCCCTTAATTCTACTAGCGTGAGTCCATCCCTCTTCTGCTGTCCGTACAGCTGTATCTGTGGTGAGTAAAACAACAAAGGGTCCTTCCCAACGGGGTGTTAGGGAGGTTTCTTTCCAGGTTTTGATTAGTACCTGGTCTCCGGGCTGGATTCGGTGTATGGAAATGTCCAAGGGAGGTCTTTGTACTACCAAGCCCTTCTTTCTTAGTTCCTGTCTTCTTTTTGTATGTTCTAAAATATATTCTGTTAAAAGTTTATCCTCGACTTTTGGGTGTTCCACTAATAACCCAAAGTCATAAGGCATTCCATACAACATTTCAAAGGGGGATATACCAGTATCTGTTCTTGGCTGAGTTCTAATGTAAAGCAAAGCCAATGGTAAACATTTAACCCAATTCATTTTTGTTTCCACCATAAGTTTGGTTAGGTGTTTCTTTATCTCCCCATTCATTCTTTCTACTTTCCCAGAACTCTGTGGGTGCCAGGGAGTATGGTATTCCCATTTTGTACCAAACAATTCAGTTGTCTCTTTAATTACTTTGGATGTGAAATGTGGACCTCGGTCTGAGTCAATTACCACAACAGTCCCATATCTTGGAATAATTTCTTCCAAGAGAATCTTAATAACTGTCTTTGCAGTAGCTCTTACCACCGGAAAGGCTTCTACAAAGTGCGTAAGGTGATCAACCAAGACCAATAAATACTGATATCTCCCCACCTTTGGCAATTCGGTAAAATCCACCTGTATTTTCTCAAAGGGTCTTTTAGCCAATTCACGACCTCCTTGAACCTTTTCCCTAAGTTGTCGTTTATTCACTTTGTGACAGGTTAAACATCCCTCTAAAATCCTTTTAGCTAGACCGTATATTCCGACACAGGCATAGTTTGTCTCAAACTGATCCACTAAAGCTTGAATTCCCCAATGAGTTTTATGGTGTAATTTATTCAGTATTCCCCGAGCTAATCCTTTTGGAAGAATTTCCCTGCCGTCTGGTAGCAGCCATTTATCGCCATCTCTTTTTGCTCCAATTTGTTTTAGCTTCTCCAATTCTTGGAGAGTGAAAGTTTTATCTAATTTTAGCCTTTCAGGTTCCTCTCTCAAGGTCTGAACCATTAATAATGCAGCCCGTTTTGCCTCCGCGTCGGCTAGATTGTTTCCTCTTACAGTATGGGTTAGTCCCTTCTGGTGTCCTTTTACATGGACTATGGCTATCTTTAGTGGACCTCTTAATGCCTTTAAAACTTCTAAGATTAGCTTTTCATGGACTAATCCTTTTCCCTGGGTGTTAAGTAAGCCTCTCTCTTCCCAAATGTTTCCAAAAGTATGTACCACCCCAAAGGTATACTTTGAATCTGTATAAATAGTTCCAACTTTATTTTCTAAGAGCTTTAATGCCCTTAGCATAGCATATAACTCACACGCTTGTGCGGACCAGGCTTTACTTAATGGTCCTGATTCTTTTATCTTAAAAGTATACCCATCCACAATAGCATAACCTGATTTCCGTTGTCCTTCAACCACTCGTGAGGAGCCGTCCACAAATAATTTTTCTCCTTCGTCTAATTCATTGTCTTCTAAGTCCTCCCTTATTTTAGTCTGCAAATTTATTAGTTGGAGGCAGTCATGTGTCAAATCTTCTTTAGGTTCTCCGTATAAAAATTGGGCAGGATTCTGAATAGAAGTGGTTTCCATTTCTAGTCGAGGGGAGTTAATTAAAATTCCCTCATATTTTAGCAGTCGACTATCTGTAAGCCACTTATCAGCCCGTTGTTGCAATACTCCTCGAATGTTATGGGGGGTGTATACTTTTAGTTCACCTCCCAAGGTGACTTTTCCAACTTCTTCCACTACTAATGCAGTGGCCACTATTGCTTGCAAGCAGGTGGGCCACCCGCGGCTTACAGGATCCAGTATTTTAGAATAATATCCTACAGGCTTTCTCTGCCCTGCCCATCCTTGGGCCAGAACCCCATAAGCTGTCCCGTTATCTACATTGATAAAGAGTTGAAAGGGTTTACGGATATCGGGTAAACTGAGGACAGGTGCTTCTACCAGATCTCTTTTTATATTTTCCCAACGATTCTCATCTTCAGGGGACCATTTTACCAACCCGTTTTTAGTTAATTTTTCGTACAAGAATTTTACTTTACTGCTGTAATTTTCTATCCACTGTCGACAATACCCTAATAATCCCAATAACTGTCTTATCTGTCTTTTATTAGTGGGCGCTGTTAGAGACAAAATTCCTTTTACTCTTTCGGGATCTAATTTCTTGTGTCCCTTTATGAGCCAATGCCCCAGATATTTTACCTCTTCTTCAGTAAACTGTAATTTGGACTTAGAAACCTTTAATCCCTTGAGGCCTAAAAAGTTCAATAATTTGATGCTCTCATTTCTGACTTCTTCTTGAGTTCTTCCAGCGATCAATAAATCCTCCACGTATTGTATTAGAATTAGTCCCTGACTTAATTCATAAGATTCCAGTAACTGTTCCAGAGCTTGTCCAAACAAGTTCGGAGACTCTGTAAATCCCTGGGGCAAAACGGTCCACCGTAATTGTTGTTTTCTATGGGTCTTGGGGTTCTCCCACTCGAAAGCAAAATAGTCCCTACATTTTCCTTCTAAGGGACAAGCCCAAAAAGCATCTTTTAAATCTATAACACTATACCATTTATAATCTGGACTTAACTGATTAAGTATAGCGTGCGGGTTAGCCACCACAGGGAACCGGGTAATGGTTCGTTCATTTACGGCTCTCAGATCTTGTACTAAACGATAGGACCCATCCGGCTTCTTTACGGGCAATATGGGAGTATTGTGGGGAGACATACAGGGTTCCAAAAGCCCTTGGGCCAAAAGTCTCTCAATTACTGGCTGCAACCCTTCTCTCCCCTCCCTAGAGATGGGATACTGTTTTATCCTAATTGGCTGGTCTGGGTCTTTTATGGAGACCGTGATCGGTTTGATATTTAATTTTCCCACCGACCCTGGGCTATACCAAGTTTCTGGATTAATCTTGGCTTCATCTTCTGCAGTTAATAAGCATAATCTTACTTTTAATTTCTCTTGCTCTACTTCCAAATTGATTCCTAATTCCACCATCAGGTCTCGTCCCAAGAGGTTATACTCAGCTTCTGGGACCAATAAAAATGTTCCCACTCCATATTTATTTGGGGCTTCTATTGTTACATTCCTTATCAGGGGCACCTTAAAAGGTTCCCCCTTTGCACCAACTACTTGGAGTTTATCCTTTGATTCAACACATCCAGATGGTAACTTTTGGACTGTTGATCTTTCGGCACCCGAGTCCACAAGGAACTCGAACACTTCGTGCTGAGGACCCAATTTCAATTTTATCAAGGGCTCGGTAACCTTAGGGGTCCCCAGCAAATAGAGCCCCTGACCCCCCTAATCTTCCTTAAAAATCTCCTCATCCTGCATTCTTTTCCGACAATTTCTCTGTAGATGTCCCTTCTTGCGACAATAAAAACATTCTATGTCCTGCGAACTAAATCTTCTTCTTCTCGGTTCTACTGGGCCCTTCCGGGGACTTTCTCCTCTCCTGCCCTGATTTTGTCCTTCCCTTACAGCTGCCATCAGGATTCTGGCTTGTTTCTTCTGATTTTCTTCTTCCCTTCTCACATACACCTTCTGAGCTTCTCGTAATAATTCATCTAACCCCCTTCCCTGCCAGTCTTCTACTTTCTCTAACTTTCTCCTTATATCTGTCCAAGATTTAGCTACAAATTGAGTTTTCAGCAGGGCTTGACCCACTTGGCTATCGGGGTCTAACCCAGAATATAGCTGTAAACTTTTTCTCAATCTTTCCAGCCATTCGGTGGGGGTTTCATCTTTCTTTTGTTGTTCATTAAAGGCCTTATTAATATTTTGCCCTCTGGGTACAGAATCTCTAATCCCCTGAATTATCATATCCCGGAGATCAATCATGTTATTTCTATGTGCGGGGTCTTGATTGTCCCAATTGGGCCGCTGTAAGGGCCATTTTACATCTCCAGCGGGACCATGCTGATGCCTCTGATCCCAATGCCTCATGCCTGCCGTTCTGATCATTCCTCATTCTTCGTTTGTGAACAAGATCGTTAAAATAGATTCCATCTCGTCCCAAGTATAAATGTTAGGCCCGAGGAATTGATCAAAACGTTCTGCTACCCCTAATGGGTCCTCTAACAAGTGTCCCATTTCTTTCTTAAATTCCCTCACATCCCCGGAGCTGAGGGGTACAGATACAAATCCAACTCCGGGTTGTGGTCCCCCCATAGCAGTCTCCCTTAAGGGATACAACAAGTTTTCCTCCCTCCTTTCTCTAGTTTGACTTCTAGTTATTCTTCGATTAGAAGGAGGAGCCTCTTCCCCAGGTTCTGTGGGGGCTGCTGGTGGGAGATCTTGCTCAGGACCTTGCGGAGGGGGGACATAGGGTGGGGGAGACGCTGGAGGTTCGTCTACATCCCACCTTTTCTCTTTATCATTTTTCTTTTCTTTTAATGGAAACAAATTAGCGGCCTGAGCCGTGCCCAGGATCCATAAAAAGGCGTATTCACTCTCCTCCTTATTAAATGGTCGTTTGTTGTTACCATATATGTTTAATTGTTGGCATATCCAATCCTCTAAGGATCCATGAATTGTCCAATATAAATCTTTTCTTATCTGTTTTCTTCCCCATACCTCCATACAATAATAGACCAATTTGTCCTTGGACTTCCCTTTTCGAGAAGGGGAACTATCCCAATATCTAATCATTAGGCCTAACGGGCTATCTTGGGGTATATCGGGGAGCCCACCCCCACCCCGTATCTCCTGCATGGAACCAGAAGTCCTACTTTTCTTCTGTCCCATCTTCCGAAAGTGCCTTCTTTCACTCAAAATTCACTCACTTCCCTCCGTTCGTGGCCCATGCCCTCGCAGACAATGGGAACCGCACTATTAGGAGGTCCACACTCACTTCGTCTGGTGGGCTACTAAGCCCAGTGGACGTCTCAGTCACTCGCACCCGGGTACCCAATCCCCGACCGAACGGAACCGCAATATACTTACTCACTCCCGAGTCTTCGTCCGGATCTTCGTGCACAAAAATTACGGGGAACTGCAGTATCTCCTTTCTCTTTTCTTTTTGCTTTCCTATCTCAGTTCGGAAAATCCAGGTGAGCTAAGTCGGAATCTCCTCCGGGACCATCCGAAGATGGGGCGCCCTCCCAGAGTTGAATTCCGAGTCGGCTGTCTGGATCTGAGTCACGGCACCAAATTTGTTATAGTTGAATTTAAAATAAATCGAGTCCGAAATAGATTCAATAAATATTTATTGAGGTAGGAAGGCAAAAGCAGCGCTGGGCGGCCGGGGAGTCGCAGCTCCACCAAAGGCTCGCAAATTCCAGCAAGCTGAGCAGCTCTTTGTATCTTCACGGAGGTCGGTTTCGACATCTTCGGTACGCCCCTCTGTAGCTTCTTGCTTGAGGTAGTTTAGATAAAATGTTGGTCACAGAATCAGCTTAAAACAATACATTCCGATAACATTGTGGTTAAGCTTTTTGTCAAACAGGAGTTCCCATGTTGGTGTAGCAAGATAACATTGTGGACATGTTTCTTCTGGTTAAACAGGGAGTTCTCAAGACTGCCACAATGGGTTCGTTCCTCTTGCTTAACTTGTTCGATCAGCAAATCACCTTTAGTTACTTATTACAATACTGATTATTAGCTACAATTATCAGGTGCGCTACAAGGAACAGTGCCATATGGTTAAGGCAGCTGCCCTCCCTTGTAGGGAAGATCCATGGAATTTTCTTAATATATTTTCAGAAGTACATGTGTAAGTATTATTACAAAAGGCCAAAGCGGAATGAATGGCACATATAGTGCCATTGTGAAGTTTTTCCACTATAATAGCAAACAGGCCCTTGCACCAGTTGTGTAACATTCTTAGTCCTGACTATTGATCATATTCTTTCCCTTGTTGTACCTTTGTCTTGTTGAGAGCAGGCATAGGACCAAATGAGTTTTACTTCACCTTCCTTACACTATTTTAGTGAAGAGTGCTATCAAAATAAAGATCTGAAACTAAAGAACAGGGTAACAAAAGTTCTATGTACCTACTTCTTACCTCCTTGTGATGCTGTAGATTTTTCTTTCTGAAGGATGGAAGGCAGACTGCAACTTTCTTTTCATAGATCAGGAGAGTGACAGTGATGAAATGCAACTTAGCAAGAGTACATCTTACACTTTATACTTCTGTTTGAGGCTTATGAGTCTGAACCTGCAAATACAGATTGTCATGGTTTGGGCCAGGTTTGCCAATGACAAGATGACAGATGCTCTCCCTACCTCTCACTCCAAGGAGAGGAAGAAGAGAGATAAAGAGAGTTAAGAATTTAGAAAAAAACCTAGACTAATAAAATACTATTAATAAAAAAATATATAATGAAATAGATATAAATAAACATATACAAAAACAGATCAAGCTCCCAGGGAGATGTCACTGGCAGGCACTGGGAAAGTTCCAGACTGCACTTAGCAACGAATGGGAACTGGAACACCCTGACCAGAATCAAAGGCAGATGAGCTGACAGGGCCCTCCTCAGCTGTCAGTCATTGAGGAAAGAGAGCCATCAAAGAAGCAGTCTATTGAAGAAGAGCCACTAGAGAAAAGACAAAGAGCCAACCAGACTCCTTTGCTCCTTCAGCTTTTATCCTGAGCATTGCAGATGGGAGGGAATGGAATACCCGATTGGTCAGCTTGGGTCAGCTGACCCGTCCACTCCTCCCCACAGGTGGGACCCCTCCATGGGGTAAACAACCAGGTCAGCTGACCCTGGTTGCCACAGCAACAAGTGTGAGCAAGAGCCTCTCTCCCTGAACAGAAAGTGGGCTCTGCTCCACCCTGAACCAGGACACAGGTACAACAACATTCCAGTTACTGGGCTTTGTGCCAATGCTTACTCCTCTTTTGCTTCAAATTGTATCATATGACTATTTTAATTGATATTAATTAGCACAGAAATATTTTAAAAAATATTTTTCATACTATTCTTTGAGAAGCTAAATTTCAAAATTGGCCACAAAGTATTATTGACCAAAAAATCTGTTCAATAATGATTAAATAGGAATTTTATCATTTTTTTTTTAGTGTGATTATCAGTGTAAACTAATATTTGGCATAAAGAAATGTAATGCAGTGGATTGCTCTCAGACATTTGATTGCATTTCCATGCAAATTTATCATATTCTGATTCAATGTTCCTGTTACATGGCACGTGGTATTATCTTTTTATGTTGGTATGTTACCTATATTATGACCTATTGTTTCTTATTTCATGAGACTAGAATAAATTATCTAAACAGATACGTAGTCTGTTCTGGAATAGAACACTTGCATGAGTATATATTTGCAGAGGTACCATTGGTAGCATTTATGGTACTTCTGCTTCTGCCAAAGTAACAAAGATTTAACTGCCTAAATATTCACAGGTCACACCAACATTAATGAAGCAAAAGATTTTTAGTAAATGAATATTTGTGGTTTCTTAGTGCTGTTCTCTGGCTCTATTCAGTTCTATAGTAATCAAAGATGATGAAGATCATCTTCACCAGTAATCAAAGATGGCGAGTAAGCTATCTAATGCTTTTCTTTGCCAATTTAGGATTGTTCCTTATAGTATGTTCTTTGGTGTTTGTCTTGTGTTGTAAAGAACAAGACTCCACCATTTCCCCATGGAAACTTTTCAACAGTCTAATAGGATTCACCATTAGGAACATTTTCCTTTTGTTCAGCTTACATTTTCTTTCTTTTCTTAATATTGTTCAGATACTTCTATTTAATGATAACAATCTGACGTTCATGCTGTATCATCTTTCCAGATACATTCCAAAACACTTGGAACCTAATTCTGCAGTCATTACTAATGCACAATGTCCCACTGATGAAAGTTCGCTCTTCAAATGCAATTCTACAAGGTGTTGAGCACATCCTAGAGTCTTGTATGTCTCTCAAATTCAGCACATCCCTGCTAAATTCAGGATTCTTGCCTTTGTATTCAAAACTCTTCATAATATTGTCCTACCTTATTTGACCTAGAAATTTGACCTGCCTCTGCCCTCTCTTTTCTACTAATGATGTTACTCTTGTTGCCCTGGCTGGCTGCTTCTCTCCTTGTCTGTCTTTTTGTCTCCTTCCTGCTATTTGCATAGAACATCCTTTGTGAACTGTGTTACAAACCATCCACCTTCCCCTTAGTCAGATCTCTGGTTGAAGTCCAGTTTTATGTATTAAAATTAAAGCAACCCAGGTGATCTTTTTGAATGTTTGGGAGTTTATTTATTTTATGAGTTATACACATTGAGATAAACAACCATGAGGGAAACTTACTTTTGCTAAATAACCATAGTTATTTATTTTTTATCGTGAAGTTTGTGTCTCTCCTCTCTGTTCTCAGACTTGCGTTGTCTTCTGATTTTAGTAAAAGTAAACTTCTCTGGGAAAAGAAAATGTTTGCTTTGTGAGTACAATGCCTAAGTTAAAAAAGAAATGAGGTATTCTTAGTAAAAATCAGTAGTAATATTAGTTTCACCCTGAAATTCTAAAAAAAAGTCTGTAATTTTCAGTGGGCTTTGTACTTCAACATCAAATTTAGCTTAGGCCTCATGTATATTAATAAATAGATAGTAATTAGAGCAAATTTAATTTCTGAGTGCAGCTGTCGAGTAAACATTATCTGTACATACAAACACTGATCAGTTGTAAAAGGCACAAAGAATGATTTTGGATGCTGAAGTCTAGCGATGGCTTATCTATTTGATATGAACTGCAGAAGCATTTGAGATCAGTCTGAGTTAGATTTTGAACTGTATCTGCAAATAACGGTTATTTGCACAGATGTTATAGGTGCCTTTTTATAAGCTCTTTCAAAGCTTTTTCATAGATAAGTATATATATCTATTGCTCTCTGTTCGAAGTTTCCTCAGATGTCTGGTTTGAGGTGAAACAGAACCAACTTTCTGTTCAGTAATTTTACTTTTTAGCTGGGTCCCTTCTAACTCTCTGAAATTAACAGCATGTTGTGCAGAAACCCTTTGTTCTCAGAGTGATAAGACCTATGTTTATAGTGAATACCAAGGAATGGTACGCAGAGAGGCTCTTGCTTATACTTATTGCTATAACAACCAAGGTCAGCTCACTTTGTTATTTGCTCCGTTGGAGGGTCGGAAGCAGAAAAGTGTAGAGGGGTCACACCTGTGGGGAGGAGTGGACAGGACAGGCTCAAACCCACAAGATTGAGTCAAACCCTCTGAGATTGAGTCTCACACTCTACCAACTGAGCTAGCCAGACCTAAACCACAACACTGGATTTTTCATGTTGATGTGCACGGTGAATTTGAAGATGAGTCTGATTTGTTGTGAAAGGTTATTTGACAGAGGTAAGGCAGTGGAAGTACTGGTGGTATATCCAATGATCCTGGGTTGAATGAATGACCAGAGGTGGTCATTCACAAAAACCCGCAACCTCCCCCCGCTATTATCCATGTTCTTTCTGATCGTGCCAGAAAAAAAATCACAGAATCACAAAATGGTAGGGTTGGAAGGGACCTCTGGAGATCATCTAGACCAACCCCCCTGCCAGAGCAGGATCACCTAGAGCAGGTTGCACAGGAACGCGTCCAGGCGGGTTTTGAATGTCTCCAGAGATGGAGACTCCACCACCTCTCTGGGCAGCCTGTGCCAGGGCTCTGCCACCCTCAAAGTAAAGAAGTGCCTCCTCATGTTTGGATGGAACTTCCTATGCTCAAGTTTGTGCCTGTTACCCCTTGTCCTGTCCCCAGGCACCACTGAAAAGAGCCTGGCCCCATCCTCCTGACACCCACCCTTTAAGTATTTATAAGTGTAAATCTGGAAAAAAACCTTCTAGTTTTAGCCCTAGTCCTGTTACTATCTTCTATTACCTTCTGTAACTCCTTTGGGAATGGTCTTGTTTTTATTTTTTATTTGATCTGTGTCGTGGTTTTGACTGGATTGGCCAATCAGAATGACAGATGGCCCCCCCACCCCCCTCCCCAAAGAGAGGAGAGGAAGAGATAAGGGGATTTACAAGTTTAGAAAAAGAATTAAACTAATGAAAATATTAATAATTAATGAAATAATAAATAATAATAAAATAAAATAAAAGTATACAATATATACAAAACCGTATCCAGCTCCCAGGATGACAATCGCGGCACCAGCAGGCACAGGGAAAGTCCCAGACTGGAGTCAGTGATGGACAGGAGCTGGATTCTGAATCTGGAGTGAGGAATGCTCGGATCGGGATCAAAAGCAGACAAACAAACAGGGTCCTCCTCGGACGTTGGCCATTGCAGAAAGAGAGTTGACCCTTTGATCCCTCAGCTTTTATACTGAGCATGATGCAGATGGGATGGAATACCCTGTTGGTCAGTTTTGGGTCGCCTGTCCTGTCCGCTCCTCCCTGCAGGTGGGACCCCTCTAGGCTTCTCCGCTTCCGACCCTCTAACGGGGCAAACAGCGAAGTGAGCTGACCTTGGATGTTATAGCAATAAGTCTAAGCAAGAGCCTCTGTGCGTACCATTCCTTGGTACAATCAGGTCTTATCACTCTGAGAGTGAACAGTGTCTGAACAATATGCTGTTAATTTCAGACTTTAGTCAGTTCGAAGAGGCCCAGCTAAAAAGTAAAATTACAAAACAGAGAATTGGTTCTGTTTTACCTCAAACCAGGACAACCTGACATAATTATCTCTCCATTTTACAAGACATTTATTTGTTTCACTGATACGTAAAGTTTCTTCTGCTCTCTGCCTCAGGCCTGTGTTGTAGTATTTCTGAACATAGTGTGCACTCTTATGGCTCCCCCAGCCTGTGAGCATCATCTTTAAATTATCATCACTTAATAGTTTAACAAGAGAGTTTCACTGTTATTTGTATATCAGAGATTTCCTGTGTCCTTAGACTGTGACATAAATCTTAACAAAATATACAATTTCATAATTTGTTCTTGAGGTCCAGCCAAAGGTCCCTATTTAGCCCCGACAGTCTCCTTCCCCGCCTACTTGTTTTTCGGCACACAGGGACAGCCTGCTCCCGTGCCTTTAAGACTTCTCTCTTGAAGTATGTCCAGCCTTCCTGGGCTCCTATATCCTTCAGGGCAGCCTCCCAAGGGATTTTGTCAAGCAGTCAAATGCATGAGGGATAGGGAGGCACTACAGAGAGACTTGGATAGATTGGATCGATGGGCCAATGCTAATGGAATGAGCTTCAACAAGGCCAAGTGCCAGGTCCTGCACTTGGGCCACAACAACCCCATGCATCGCTACAGGCTTGGGGAAGTGTGGCTGGAGAGCTGCTGATATGGTGTAGGGGAGAACTTTGTAGAGTGGGGTTGATGGTTGGACTCGATGATCCCAAGGGTCTTTTCTAACCCAAATGCTTTCTATGATTCTAGGATAATTTGATTTATGAAAATATATTTTTAATATTCATTTATTTTCCCACTCTGTTTTTAAGGTCTTTTTTTTTTTTTTTAGCATTTCTGCCAAATCCATCCACTCAGAAATCAGCCTTCAACAGATCACTTAAAAATAAGTCTGAGACAAGAGTACACCTAAGCACCTTCGTTACTTTTCTTTTCCTTTTCTTTGAGCCTACAGGCAATATGTATTGAAGCTCTCCTTTACAGACTTTGTTTCAGGGATGATGATATCCTTATATATGGAACAGAGAAATCTCTCTTGACACAATTGCTAGCTACACAGCAGAGCATAATGCCTTCCTACAAACTCTTAGTTGAGGAGATGGAATTATACTGAAGTCAAGGTAGACAATATCCACCGCTCTTCCCTCATCTACCAGGCCAGTCATTTCATCGTAGAAGATTCTCAGGTTGGTTGAACATGGGTTCGCCTTTGTAGATCTATGCTGACTACTCCCATTTACCTTCACAGGGATCAATGTGAGGCTGACCGGCCTGTAGTTCCCTGTGTCCTCTTCCTTGCCTTTCTTGAAGATAGGAGTGACATTTGCTTTCCTCTACTCCTCAGGCACCTCTCCCACTTGCAATGATTGTTTAAAGATTATCGAGAGTGACCTCACAATGACTCTCAGCAATTCTGGGACCATCCCATCAGGGACCATGGATTTATGTGTGTCTGATTTGCTTAAACACTCCCTGACCTGATCCTCTTCCACCAAGGGTACATCTTCCTTGCTCCAGCCTTTCCCCCTGGTCTCTGTGACCTGGGATTCCTGAAGGCTGGTCTTGCTAGTAAAGACTGAGGTGAGAAGACATTCAGTATCTCAGCCTTTTCCATGTCCTATATCACCAGGGCCCCTGCCGCATTCAGCAGTGGGCCCACATTTCCCTTAGTCTTCCTTTTGCCGACTATGTATTTAAAGAAGCCCTTCTTGTCTTTGACATCCCTTGCCAGAATCAATTCTACTTGGGCTTTGGCTTTCCTAACTGTATCTCTGCACGCTTGATCAGTGCCTCTGTGTTCCTTCTAGGTTACCTGTCCCTGCTTCCACCTTCTGTATACTTCCTTTTTGTGTTTGAGCTTTGCTAGGAGCTCCTTGTTCATCCATGCAGGCCTCCTGCCATTTTTGCCTGACTTGTTCATTGGGATGGACTGCTCTTGAGTGTGGAGGAAGTGATCCTTGAATATTAACCAACTTTCTTGGGCTCCTCTTCCCTCTAGCGCCTTATCTTATGGGACTCTTCCAAGCAGATCTTTGAAGAGGCTAATGTCTGTTCTTCTCTCAAATCCAGGAGACTGAGCTTGCCTTGTTCCCTTCTCTCAGGATTCAGAACTCCACCATCTCATGGTCACTGCAACCAAGGCTGCCTTTGACCTTCACATCCCTAATGAACCCTTCCTTGTTTGTATGAGGTCCAGCACAGCACCTCTCCTTGTTGGTTCCTCTGTCATTTGGATAAGGAAGTTGTCATCGATGCTTCCTGGATTGCTTATGCCCTGCTGTGGTGTCCCTCCAGCAGATATCAGGGTGGTTGAAGTCCCCAATGAGGACCAGGGCCTGCAAATGTGAGACTGCTTCTAGCTGTCTTTGGAAGGCCTCATTCACTTGTTCTTTCTGATCAGGGAGCCTATAGCAGACACCCACTACAATGTTGCCTGTACAAGTCTGCTCTTTAATCCTTACCCATAAGCTCTCAACAGGCTCCTCATCCATCCCCAGGCCAGAGCTCCATGCATTCCGGATGCTCTCTCATTTAAAGGGCAACTCTACCTCCTTGTCTTCTTAACCTGTCCTCCCTAAAGTGCCTGTATCCCTTCTTTGCAACACTCCAGTCATGGGAGCCACTCCAGCACATCTCTGTGATCCCAACAAGATCATAGCCCTGCAACGGCATACAGATTTCTAATTCTTCATGTTTATTCCCCATGATGTTTGTGTTAGTGTACAGGCACTCAAGAGAGGCACCCCAGCATGCTGATTTCACAGAAAGGAAGTGCACAGCTATGAAAAAACATATACAATTATATATTGTATATTATACAATATATACATATATAGAAAGATATATATAAAGGGGTGTAAAAATATGTATACATATATATTATTTATTTATAGATACACTATTATATATATATTAATATATGAATATGGGCAAATATATATTTACCCATGGTTGCGCGGGATCTTACAACTACCTGTAAGACCATTGTGTGGTGCAGGCTGGTGCTGTATGTGTTTCCTTATCCTTAGGGAAATGCTGCAAAGAGGTAGAGAACCAAGCATGCTGTCAAGACTGTCCTGTTAGACAATGATTATTGCAAAAGCAGCACGACACAGGTTTTGGGACACAGGCTGCAGCCCCATGCTCTTAGAGACCACAGCTTCTGCAGAAAGAACAAGCAGATCAGTAAGATTAATGGAGGTATTGCAGAGCTGAAAGACCACGATTATCTTTTGAGCACAGAGGATGAGGTCAGGCAGGATGGTGGTGATAAAAGGGCTGGTGGGGCGATTAGTTCTGGGGCCTTGGCTTACAGGCTAGCAAAACAGAAAAAAATGTTCCAATAAACTGCTAATTAGGAAAATTAAACAAATTTTGTGTTGCTGCATTGTTGTGTTGGCAAGGGGTTACAGGGATCGTAAGGCCCCTTCAATGCAAACTGCTTTTCTGAACCTGATGGGCCAGTGAACATAGAACCATAAAATCATAGAATTGCCTAGGTTGGAAGGGACCTTTCAGATCATCGAGTCTAACCATCAACCTAACTCTGACAAAAACCAGCACTAAACCATATCTCTAAGCACTATGTCTACCCATCTTTTAAATACCTCCGGGGATGATGATTCCACCACTTCCCTGGGCAGCCTGTTCCAATGCTTGATAACCCTTTCAGTGTCAAAATTTTTCCTAATATCCAGTCTAAACCTCCCCTGGTGCAACTTGAGGCCATTTCCTCTTGTCCTATTGCCTGTTACTTGGGAGAAGAGACCAACCCTCACCTCTCTGCAACCTCCTTTCAGGTAGTTGTAGAGTGCAACAAGGTCTCCCCTCAGCTTCCATTTCTCACGTCTCCCACTAGGGTAGAAAATCTCCCCCTTCACTACATGAAGCTTATGAAACATTTGTTTGGGGTGTAGAGCAAATTTTTGACCATTTACGCCAGCCGTTTGAACATGGTGATTATGCTCAGCTCTGTCTTGAAGCTGTCAGCAGGCACAATTCTTTATATTCTCCCAGTATTAATTTAAGCAATATGAATGAAGAGATAATTTTAAACTGAATCATTACTCTCTCCTGCAAAGTAAGAGTGCTGTGTTTTGATCAGACTTTCCACCTGGCTATCATTATTGTAAAAGCTGTTGGTGTGGGGTTCACAGAACCTTACAGTCTCCCCCATTCCAAAATTATAGACAAAAACCAGAGCTATTTAATTGATCTAAATAACAGTGACAATAATCTCTGTTTTGCTGGGAGTTTCACAGCACTTATAGCAGTGAGGGATCTGACATGCGGAACTGTTAAGCAGAGCAACTTAGTTACGTGACAAACTGTGGTGGCCTGTGCCACCCCATGCTGAGTGCCATCCCCTTCTTTGAGGATGTTACACGTTTCGATGTAGATATTGTATATATAAATATATATATATTTATAGCTGTGTGCTTCTTGGCCCAAATTAAATGGTCCAAGAATGGGACCATTCACATGGACATCCACAGCTTCCCTGGGCAACCTGTTCCAGTGCCTCACCACCCTCACAGTAAAGAATTTCTTCCTAGTATCCAATCTAAATCTACTCTCCTTCAGTTTGAAACCATTACCCCTTGTCCTATCATTACACTCCCTGATCAAGAGTCCCTTCCCATCCTTCCTGTAAGCCCCCTTCAGGTACTGCAAGGCCGCTATAAGGTCTCCCCGGAGCCTTCTCTTCTCCAGGCTGAACAACCCCAACTCTCTCAGCCTGTCCTCATAGGAGAGGTGCTCCAGCCCTCTGATCATCCTTGTGGCCCTCCTCTGGACCCGTTCCAACAGGTCCACGTCCTTCTTGTGCTGAGGGCTCCAGAGCTGGACGCAGTACTCCAGGTGGGGTCTCACCAGAGCAGAGTAGAGGGGCAGAATCACCTCCCTCGATCTGCTGGCCAGGCTTCTTTTGATGCAGTCCAGGATGCTGTTGGCTTTCTGGGCTGCAAGCGCACGTTGCCTGCTCACGTTGAGCTTCTCATCCACCAACACCCTCAAGTCCTTCTCCTCAGGGCTGCTCTCAAGCCATACTCCTCCCAGCCTGTATTTGTGCCTGGGATTGTGTCCTGGTTCCGGTGGGGATAGGGTTAATTTTCCCTGGTATTCCATGCCATGTGAGCCACGCCCACCCTGAGCTGCCGGGGGAGGGGGCAGGAAGTTGCTGCTTAAAAGCGGGCTGGGGCTCCT